>NC_034175.2:34252404-34587404 GCF_002021735.2 Oncorhynchus kisutch
ACTTGAAACTCTCGACCCACTCCACTACAGCCCTGTCGATGTTAATGGGGGCTTATTCGGCCCACCTTTTTCTGTAGTCCACAATCAGTTCCTTTGTCTTGCTCATATTGAGGAAGCGGTTGTTATCTGACCTCCTCCCTATAGTCTGTCTCTTGTTGTCGGTGATCAGGCCTACCACAGTTGTGTCGTCAGCAACTTATTGATGGTGTTGGAGTCAAGTTTGGCCATGCAGTCATGGGTGAAAAGGGAGTACAGGAGGGGACTAAGCACGCGCCCTTGAGGGGCCCCAGTGTTGAGGATCAGCATGTCAGATGTGTTGTTACCTACCCTTACCACCTGGGGGCGGCCCATCAGGAAGTCCAGGGTCCAGTTGCAGAGGGAGGTGTTTAGTCCCAGGGTTCTTAGCTTAATGATGACCTTTGTGGGCACGATGGTGCTGTAGTCAATTAACAGCATTCTCACATAGGTGTTCCTTTTGTCCAGGTGGGAAAGGGCAGTATGGCATGTGATTGAGATTGCGTTGTCTGTGGATCTGTTTGGGCGTTATTCGAGTTGGGAGTGGGTCTAGGGTTTCTGGGATGATGGTGTTGATGTGAGCCATGACTAGCCTTTCAAAGCACTTCATGGGTACTGACGTAGGCCTCATGGATACATGCTCAAACTCACACACTTTTGATATTACATTATCAAGAACAATTACCATCAACAAAAACAAACAATAGGCTTATAGCAAATGCAGCATATGGCATTCATTTTGCTATGTAAACTCTACCATTGATTTGTCCTGCAATAGATGTCATTCAATTGGTAATATACATTTGTGTCTTCGTTAAAATTCCTCTTAAGGGGAAAGTAATGTAAAAGTAACTGAAAGTCATCAGAGTTTGGGCAATCCAACTTAGTTTGCATACTCCAAAAGTTGCTTTACTGATTATAATTTTGGACAGGTAACTAGCAACTGTAACAGAATATATTTAGAAAGTAATCTACCCAACCACACACACACACACACACACACACACATTTAAAGTGGAGTGACTTCAAGCAAACCAATGTGTTTCATACAATCTGTCCGTCCGTTTCTCCTCATAATGGCTTTCACAGACACAGGAGGCTATTGAAGTTCATGAGATGCAGCAGTCATTCAGTGGCTCAGTCAGCTGTGTTTATTTGCTGTGTTTATTTGTGTGTGTGTGTGTGTGTGTGTGTGTGTGTGTGTGTGTGTTTGAATGGGCCCCAGGCCTCAGATGTTGCTGGGAACTCATTCTCGGACGCAGGAGGCCCCAGGTGACTTACAATCATCCTTGGCAGGAAATTTGCCCGTTGTCAATGTCCAATTAGGACCTCATTGTGACTTAAATGCTCACACACACACTATACTGTACGTGTTAACCAGGTGGGTGTTTTTCACCATTATCTGTCTTCCCTGTGGTGTTTAAATGTACTCCAGCTCTGACTATTGAGAGAACTCTGTTCTGTCTCTGTCTGTCTTTCCTGCCTGTTAAACTACCTACCTAACTACCTACCTTATCCCCATATTGTTTTATTTACTTTTCTGCTATTTTGCACACAATTATTTCTACTTGCACATCATCACCTGCTCATCTATCACTCCAGTGTTAATTTGCTGAATTATAATTCATTTGCTAATATGGCCTATTTATTGCCTCACCTCCTCACGCCATTTGCAGACACTGTATACAGACTTTTTCTTTCTTTCTATTGTGCTATTGACTGTACTCTTGTTTATTCCATGTGTAACTTTGTGTTGTTGTTTGTGTCGCACTGCTTTGCTTTATCTTGGCCAGGTCGCAGTTGTAAATGAGAAATTGTTCTCAACTAGCTTACATGGTTAAATAAAGGTGAAATAAATAAAAAATATATAAAATATAAATCAACTGTCCTCCACCACTTCAATCCTTCTCTCTTCATATCTTTCTCTATCCCTTCCATCTGTTTTAGGTGCGGTGTGTCAAAGCATTTGGAGGACATGGCAGGTTTGTCAAGAGAAATGTTCATGAACCACCATGATTATATTGATTGATAAATATCCAGGAAATAAATGCTTATAAAACAACCCAGTCATCTTAGTCTGGCACTTATCTTATACACCACATGACCAAAAGTATATGTACACCTGCAAGTCGAACATCTCTTTCCAAAATCATGAGCATTAATATGGAGTTAGTCCCATCTTTGCTGCTATAACAGCCACCCCACTTCTGGGAAGGCTTTCCTCTAGATGTTGGAACATTGCTGCATTCCGGTCCATCCAAAAGGTCCTGGTTGGGATTGAGGTCAAGGCTCTGTGCAGGCCAGTCAAGTTGTTCCGCACTGATCTCAACAAACCATTTCTGTATGGACCTCGCCTTGTGTTAAGGGGCATTGTCATGCTGAAACCGGAAAGGTCCTTCCCCAAACTGTTGCCAAACTGTTGCCTTCCCCAAACTGTTGCTACTAAGTTGGAAGCACAGAATCGTCTAGAATTTCATTTTGTGCTGTAGCTTTAAGACACACACACACACGCAGGATATCAGAACTGTGGACAAGGCTCTTATCCCCTAATAAAGCCCGATAATTAATGTTTGGTATTAAGACTATCTTTTAAATTGGTTTAGCCTTACTCTCTGCTAAGCAGGACACAACAGCTCTGGAGTTTTCTCTAGAAGCTTGTTTGTTTACTGCTGCATGTATGTTTCAAATATTTTGGACTGAATTAATTGATATAGAAAATGATTCACTATGAGGTCAATCCAAATCAAATTAAAGACCAAATTACAGATCAAATCAAATTTTATTTGACCTTTATTTAACCAGGTTAGTCTCATTGAGAAAAAAATCTCTATTTGTCAAGAGAGACCTGGACTGATACACATGTACGTACTCACACAAATGCATGACTCCACGTATACATGCACACACAACACACACAAAAGCACAGGCACACATACACACACATACACCTCTTGCGCTTGACGACTTTCAAGCCGGTCTGATTCCCTAACGTTTCTTCCCGATCTACTCTCAGTAGCCTACCTATTGATTTTCAGATCAATAGCAGCTTTCATAGAAACCTGTCCTTGTAGAATGTTGTGTTTGAGAAGAACAAGAGAATCAGCCTCCTATGCCATAGGCTTAGAGGCCAGAACATAGGTTGTAAATGGGGGAATGCCTCTCTGTTACCAATAGGAGGTCATCTAAATTGACCAGAATTTAATTGAAATGGTGAGCACAAGAACACATATCAATGCGCAAGAAGATATACTATGATCTAAACAGCCAGGTCACCTGTGATACAAGTCAGTATTCTACATCCATCCATGTCTGAGGAATGTTGGGATATGATGTAGAAACTGCCCACTAGGGGGGCAACAGTGTGCGCTGTTAATATCAAATAGGTTTTGGTTTTCCTGGGCATTGTCGATGGGGACCTGCCTCTGATTCCAAAGGTTGCAAGTTCGAATCCAGCGATAGAAAGTTGCTTTTGAGATTTTAGTTTAAAACCTATCCCTAACCTTAGCTCTTACCTTAACCATTCAGAGTTAGTGTCTAACATACGATGTCTGAGTTAACTTAACCCTAACCTTAAAAATTCAGAGTTAATGCCTAAATTTAACCTTAAATACTTAGAAATTTGACATTTGCAACCATGTCGAAATTTGACATTTGAGAAACATGGATGATTCTAATTCTGACATGAGACTGTGAGAGATAGTTGGATCTAAAACTAATGAAACACATCAAAGAACCAAAAATCTAAAACTTAACAAAGTAGCAATGTTATTAGTGGGTGTTTGACTTTTATCAACCCTATCTGGCTCTGTAAAGATTCTCATTAAGACTATCCTCATTGTTAATGAAAACACAAAAGTGGGCACAAATATTCCCCCTTTCCTCCTTTCTCCCTCCCCTCTCCTCTCGTCTCTCCTCCTCTCGGGGCGACGGAACAGAACAAAAGCTAGTTGCTTTCCCAATCAGCACCTCATGAAGGAGAGATCCCCAGTCAGGTCCTAATCAGCTCCATGCTTAATAGAGCAACACTTCCCAAATGTGATTAACCTCATCTGTCTAGATTAGACCACTAATGGCCATGCTTGCTGTGCATTGCCTTAGCAGCAGCTGGTAATGTACCTACTGTATATATTAATCCGCTTCCCTTTCCTCTTTTCCTCGGCACCGGTGACTGAATTGTGGCGGTGGTGCCCGCTCAGAACAAAAACGTTGCCCTTCAGAAAGCGAGGTGGACACAGGTTAGGGAGGCACTAATTAAATGTCAGCCTTGACAGATTAAAATTATGAAATTTAAAATCGTCAAGTGGCTCTTTGTCATTGTCAAATTAAGGAGGGGCCGATGAAGGGGAAGGGGAGCTCTAATGGATTGGAAGAGAATGTGCTTTAGCAGCAAGCGGCTTTCAGCAAATAAAGATTTGCCTCAGAATCTTGACGTAGGTAGAGAGGCGGCATGTTAAATTTCCCTCTATTTCCGCTTGGGGAATTTCTCCAGGCTGAGGTTCAGGGGCCTACATAACGCTATGTGTTGCTTCCTGACCATACTACTACTTTATTAATCTAGTGACAAATACCTGACTATGGATTTAAGCTATTTCACCCTCTTCCCACCTTTTATCTCTATGTCAGATAGGTCATACTCACACATTTATGGAGATGTCTGAAAACCATAATGAATATGTTTCTGGATGTGAAGTTTCACAATTCGTTTTTGTTTGTCCAAGATTTCTACAACAAGAGTAAGGGCTCTATTCAATCCGTAGGGCTGAAGATCGGCTTGATAGTGCGATTGACATTTAAAAGCAATGTTCTCGCGGTCGTGGAGACTGCATTCACTGTAAACACTGCATACTGTATGTTGGCTCATTTTAGCATGGATCTTCCGTGATACTTCGGCTACACTGATTGAATCCAGCCCTAAGAATCAAAATTAGATTATTTTGGATAGTTTTGTTTCTAATCTCACTCATACATCTGTTTTTGTGCATGGAGTAATACCATTTTCAGATGGGTAAAATCTAAATCACTCACTGCCCCCCCAAAAAATCTATTTTGGAGGGGAATCCAGATCCGCATTCTAATTCATACACAACGCCTATAAATCACAATGCCCAGAAATCAACAAAAAATGTAGCCTAGTGGTTAATAGCGTTGGGCCAGTAACCAAAGGTTGCTGGATCAAATCCCTGAGCTGACCAGGTAAAAATAGGTTGTTCTGCCCATGAGTTATGCAGTTAAACCACTGTTCTGTGGATCTTGATTATGGCAGACCCCTGCACCTCTCTGATTCAGGGTTAAATGCAAAAGACACATTTCAGTTGAAGGCATTGTTGTTCAGCTGACGTGGTATCATCACAATGCATTCTCCTTGCACATGCATGTCACAGTTCTGATAGCACCTGCTGCGTCTTAGCTAATGAAACGATACACCATTTGTCTGTACTTCCCAGCAGTTATATTATAATGGTATTTGCTATGTTAAAATCTTTTTCATTTGATATGCATATTTTTGTGATGTTCTTTGAAATGCAAATGTAGGGAGTTAACACCAAGCACTACTGACATGATAGCATTATCTTTGGAATCAGTCTACTTAGGCCCTTCAAACTGACTACTATACAAAGAAATATATCCTCAAAAGGTTCTATAGCTGCAACATCGAGAGCATCTGACTGGTTGCATCACTGCCTGGTACGGCACTGCTCGGCCTCCGACCTCAAGGCACTACAGAGTTTAGTGCGTACGGCCCACTGGGGCTAAGCTGCCTGCCATCCAGGACCGCTACACCAGGCGGTGTCAGAGGAAGTCCCTAAAAATTGGCAAAGGCCCCAGCCACCCCAGTCATAGACTGTTCTCTCTGCTAACGCATGGCAAGCGGTACCGGAGCACCAAGTCTAGGACCAAAAAGGCTTCTCAACAGTTTTTACCCCCAAGCCATAAGACTCCTGAACAGGTAATCAAATGGCTACCCGGGCTATTTGCATTTTGTGCCAACCCCCAACCCCTATTTAACGCTGCTGCTACTCTCTGTTTATCATATATGCATAGTCACTTTAACCATACCTACTACATTTACATATTACCTCAATCAGCCCGACTAAATGGCGCCTCTTTACTGTTATTTTTCAATGTCTTTTTTACTGTTGTTTTGATTTCTTTACTGATCTATTGTTCACCTAATACCTTTTTTTACTTAAAAATTGCACTGTTAGTTAGAGCCTGTAAGTAAGCATTTCAGGTTGTATTCGGCGCACGTGACAAATAAACTTTGATTTGAGCTTTATTATCTGCCAAATATTATAGAAAAATTGCAGGTGATTGCAGCCCTCAAAAAGCCAAATCCCTCCAGCCATAGCGGTCCCCTTCCCTAAAACCAAACCAGTGATTTACAGCCTTTATTCTCTAATTTCTCCTCTCCATCTCTCTCTCTTTTCTCTCTCGCCTTCTTTTTACCTCCCTCTGTCTCTCTCTCTACCACTTTATCCCCCCTCAAATCAAATAAAAAAATGTTGGTCACATACACGTGTTTAGCAGATGTAATTGCGGGTGTCGCCCCTCCTTCTCTTGTCTCTCCCTCCCCCTCTCTCTCCCTCCTCTCTCTCTCTCTCTCTCTCTCTCTCTCTCTCTCTCTCTCTCTCTCTCTCTCTCTCTCTCTCTCTCTCTCTCTCTCCCTCCCTTCCTCCCTCGTCTCTCCTTCCTCTGTGTCTCTCTCTCAATTCAATTTCAATTTAAGGGCTTTATTAGCATGAGAAAAATGAACTTCTTCATTTTTCTCCATTTCCACCTGACTGACGTGCCCAAAGTAAACTGCATGTTGCTCAGTCCCTGAAGCCAGGATATGCATATAATTGGTACCATTGGATAGAAAACACTCTGAAATCTGTAGACATGTTAAAATAATGTAGGAGACTATAACACAATAGATATAGTAGGAGTAAATACAAAGAAAAACCAACCAGATAGTTGTTTTTGAGAGCCCATGCACTTCCAATGGAACATATAGGAGAAAAATGTTGTTTAGATCTCGGTATGCAATTCCCATGGCTTCCACTGGGTGTCAGTAGTCGTTGTTCAAGGTTTCAGGCTTGTTTCTTCCAAAACGAGGAAGAATTTGTTTTGATAGAGGGACACAGACTTGGAAATCAGTGTATGCGCACGACGAAGAGGATACCTGCTAATATCGTTTTCCTATTGAACATACTTCTTTCTGCATGAAATATTATAGTTGAATTATACTTTGTAGGGTATCTGAGGATTACATAGAAACATATTTTGACTTGTTTTAACAAAGTTTAGCGGTAGCTTTTTGGATTCCTTTCTCTTCAAGTTGAATGAGTGGATTACTCAAATTGATCGCGCCAACTAAAAGGACTTTTTGGGATATAAATAAGGATTTTATCTAACAAAAGAACAACACATGTTGTAGCTGGGACCCTTTGGATGAGAAATCAAAGGAAGATTTTCAAAAAGTAAGTTAATAGCTATTTGTGAATTTATCAAACCTTTGCCGGTGGAAAAATATTTAGATGTGGGGCGCCGTCCTCAAACAATCGCATGGCATGCTTTCGCTGTAAAGCCTACTGTAAATTGGACAATGCAGTTAGATTAACAAGAATTTAAGCTTTTAACCAATATAAGACACTTGTATGTACCTAAATGTTTAATATCCATCATTTTAATGATTATTTATTTGAATTTCGCGACCTCCAGTTTCACTGGAAGTTGTCCCACTAGCGGGACGCCTAGCCTTAACATTGCCAAAGCAAGTGAACTAGATACTAAACAAAAGTTAAATTGTCACGCATGCTACCACTCTCCCCCCCCCCCCCCCTGGCGCTCGAGGTAGCCAGGCTGCCCTGCATTACGCACTCCTGCTACCATCATTTACGCACACCTGCCTTCCCTCGTCACGCGCTTCAGCGATATTGGAATCACCTAGAGTCACTCAATCACCTGTTTATTACCTCCCCTATATTTGTCAGTTCTCCAGCTCTGTTCCCCACTGCTGCATTGTTTGTCATATGTCCGTGTTACCCGTGTGCTGACGCTGTTCCTGTCTTATTCTTTGTCTGTTCCCGAATAAATGTCTGACTCCCCGTACCTCCTTCTCCTGTCCGGCATCGGCCCTTGCAGAAATAAACAATACAAATTAACAGTAAACGTTACACTCACAAAAGTTCCAAAAGAATAAAG
Organism: Oncorhynchus kisutch; assembly: GCF_002021735.2. NCBI lineage: Eukaryota > Metazoa > Chordata > Actinopteri > Salmoniformes > Salmonidae > Oncorhynchus > Oncorhynchus kisutch. The sequence goes on from NC_034175.2 coordinate 34,260,607, forward strand.
ACATTACAAATGTCATATTATGTGCAAATAGCTAAAGTACAAAAGGGAAAATAAATAAACATAAATATGGGTTGTATTTACACTGGTTGCCCTTTTCCTGTGGCAACAGGTCACAAATCTTGCTGCTGTGATGGCACACTGTGGTATTTTACCCAATAGATACTGGAGTTGATCAAAATTGGGCTTGTTTTCGAATTCTTTGTGTATCTGTGTATTCTAAGGGAAATATGTCTCTAATATGGTCAGGCATGTGGCAGGAGGTTAGGAAGTGCAGCTCTGTTTCCACCTAATTTTGTTGGCAGTGTGCACATGCCTGTCTTCTCTTGAGAGCCAGGTCTGCCTACGGCAGCCTTTGTCAATTGCAAGGCTATGCTCACTGAGTCTGTACATAGTCAAAGCTTTCCTTCAGCTTGGGTCAGTTACAGTGGTCAGGTATTCTGCCACTGTGTACTCTCTGTTTAGGGCCAAATAGTTATAGTTTGCTCTGTTTTTTTGTTAATTCTTTCCAATGTGTCAAGTAATTATCTTTTTGTTGGGTCTAATTGTGTTGCTGTCTGTGACTCTGTGTGGTCTGTTTGTGTTTGTGAACAGAGCCCCAGGACCAGCTTGCTTAGGGGACTCTTCTCCAGGTTGATCTCTCTGTTGGTGAATGTTGTGTTATGGAAGGATTGGGAATCGCTTCCTTTTAGGTGGTTGTAGAATTTAACAGCTCTTTTCTCTTTTTAATTAGCGGGTATTGGCCTAGTTCTGCTCTGCATGCATTATTTGGTGTTTTACATTGTACTCGTTCTCTCTCCATCTCTCTCTATTCTCGAATCCTCCCTCTTCAGCTCTCTTCTCTCTCCCCCTCTATTTGCTTCCATCCTTTTCTCTCTCTCTACTTCTTCTTATCCCCTTCCTTCTCTTCTCTGTCCCTCAACCTTCTTTCATTCCTCTTTCTCGCTCATCGCTCTCTCTCTCCCTCCGCCTCTCTTTTCTATTATTTTCCTCTCTTGCTTTTCTTTCCCATTCCCCCCAACACTCTCTCTTTCTCTCCCTCCTCCACTCTCTCTCCCCATCCTTCATTCACCCTATCCCCCTCTCCCTCTTCTCTCTCTTCCATCTCCCCCTCCATTCCCTATCGCTCCCTCCTTCTTTTCCTGCCCCCTTCTCTCTCTCTCTTCCTCCATTTAGAGGGATTAAATGTGGAAGACACATTTCAGTTGAAGGCATTCAGTTGTACAACTGACTAGGTATCCCCCTTTCCTATCTTTGCTTTCTCTCTCTCTCTTTCTATTCTCTAATCCCCCCCCCCATCTCTCTCTTTTCTCCCTCCATCCCTCCTTCTTTTTCCCTCTATTAGCCTCTCTGTTTCTCTCTACACCTTTTAATCCCCTTCATTCGCTTCTCTCTCCCTACCACTCCTTTCACCCACTCCACCACTCTCCCACTCTCTCTCCCTCCTCTCTCAACCCCTCTCCCCTCTATTAATAATTTTTCTCTCTCTCTTTGCTCTCTTTCCCTAGCCCTCTGACTCTCTCTATCCTTGTAAGGTTCTGTATTTATTTTCTTAGTCAACCTTGTGTTCTGTTTCGTTGTGTTCCTGAACGTAGCCCTGTTTCTTTGTGTTCTTGAACGTAGCCGTCTTTCATTTTTGTTCATTGATTTCACCTGTGTTAGTCACTCACCTGGTCTCATCAGCTCCTTATTTAGTTCAGTTCATTCTGTTTGTGCCTTTGTGAGGTGTTGTTCATTTCGATTCTACTAAGCCTTTTTCTACCTTGTTTGAGAGAACCAGTTATAGCCTTCAGTCCTAGTTTTGATTCACCTGCTTGTTTGCCTAAATGTGTATGACCATTGCCTGCCTGTGACAACGATTCCTGCCTTCTGCGAAGGTGGAATTAACACCTGCCGCGCTCTGCGTGTGAATCTACACCTTTTTCTCCCTGAGTATTCATTACAATCCTCTTTCCCACCTCCTCCTTATCCTACCTCGACAGACTGGATATTGACACATAAGTGCATACATTGCATTCAAGGCAAAAAGTTGGTGAAAGATTGGTGAAAGACTGAAAGACTGAAAGATGGACAGATATTGAATGTGTAAATATCCACCCTGTGGAGGTGGGAGAGAGAGGTGGAAGAGAGGAGGGAGAGAGTTGGGGGATAAGGACGTGGACATGGAGCTAGGGTTATTGTTATGGCTAAGGTCAGGTTTTTTGGGGGATGTGGACATGAAGCTACGGTTAGGGTTAGGGCCTCAACCCTAGACATAACCCTAACCAAATGAACAATTCATGAATTTGCCCCTCCCCCCACTACATGGCAAAAAGGTAGGCCTCACTGGAAGCCTGACGAGTTGTTTTTCAGTGACATCGGTAGAACAGTTGAGGCAAGAAACACAATGTATGTGATCGTTCAGCAGACGCTCCCGATGAACACTAGCCTAGACTAGGGCTGTGGCGGTCATCAAATTTTGTCAGCCGGTGATTGTCAAACAAATAACTACCGGTCTCACAGTTAATTAACATAAACATGTTTAGCATCTCCTGGCTTCCAAGTATAGCCTACAAGTCACTGATGCAGACCTTAGGAACATCTACATTTTAAAAAGCCCCAAAAAATTAGTGTAATATAGCCTACACCATTACAATAACTACATTGTTTATTTTAGACAGGTCTAAAGAAACATGATATGAAGAAAATTAAGTCTATTTCAGAAGGACATACTCTGAGTTTTCCTTATTTTAGGTGCTGATATGGCTACACTAGCTCATTTAGCAGACAATATTTGCTTAGAATTCTGTGGCATCATTTTTATTATTTTATAGTATGAAGAATACAATTGAACATAGCTTAATAAAATAGAAAGGATTTTTTCTCCAAACGATTTCAAAGGAAGTGCGCACATTCTGTGTTGAGAGGTTAACAAAGAAACTGGTCCTTCGATAGGATTAATTTAGATTAATTTAGTTAATTATGCAACTTTAGTTGTGATACAAACATTGAGCTATGTGTATTGATTTTCAATACATTCTAAGGCTGCATGATGAGGCTAATGAGAATTTGAAGAAAGAGAATGGCGCAGGTTTATTTCACGTTATTTGTAACTTATTTTGTACATAATATTTCTGCCACCGTGTCTTATGACCGAAAAGAGCTACTTGATATCAGGACAGTGATTATTCACCCCGTACTGGAGGAATACTTTTTCTTCAACGAGTCAGACAGGAAGGATTTACTTAAGATGCCCAACAAGGCCCTCATCCCTGTAATTCGCAGGAGAAAAAGAAAGAGGCATCAAGGATGAAGGTCCGGGTGCCTTGTAAGGATCCGTCGCCGAGAGGGTAATCTACCTTTACCGTCGGCCCTATTAGCCAACATACAATCAATCAATAATAAAATAAACCGGATATCCTACCAATGGGACATTAAAAATGGTAAAATCTTATGTTTCACAGAGTCGTGGCTGAACGACGACATGATTAACATACAGCTGCTGGGTTTTAAGCTTTTTCAGCAGGATAGAACAGCGGCCTCTGGTAAGACAAGGGGTGGCGGTCTAACTATATTTGTAAATAACAGCTGGTGCACAAAATCTAAGGAAGTCTCAAGGTTTTGCTCCCCTGAGGTAGTGTATCTCATGATAAGCTGTAGACCACACTATTTACTGCTGGCACAAAGACCACACTCAATGAGCTGTATATGGCCATAAGCAAACAGGAAAACGCTCATCCAGTGGTGACGCTCCTAGTGGCCGGGGACTTTAATTCAGGAAAACTCAAATCCGTTTTCTCATTTTTACCAGCATGTCGAATGTACAACCAGAAGGAAAAAAACTTTAGACCACCTTTACTCCACACACAGAGACACGTACAAAGCTCTCCCTCACTCTCCATTTGGCAAATCTGACCATAATTCTATCCTCCTGATTCCTGCTTACAAGCAAAAACTAAAGCAGGAAGCACCAGTGACTAGATCAATAAGAAAGTGGTGAGATGAAGCAGATGCTATGCTACAGAACTGTTTTGCTAGTACAGACTAGAATATGTTCCAGGATTCTTCCGGAGTACACCACATCAGTCACTGGCTTCATTCATAAGGGCATCGATGATGTTGACCCCATAGTGACTGTACATACATGCCCCAACCAAAAGCCATGGATTACAGGCAACATCCGCACTGAGCTAAAGAGTAGAGCTGCCGCTATCAAGGAGCGGGACACTGACCTGGAAACTTTTAAGAAATCCTGCTATGCCCTCCGACGAACCATCAAACAGGCAAAGCGTCAATACAGGATAAAGATCGAATCGTACTACACCGGCTCCGACACTTGTCGGATGTGGCAGGGCTTGCAAACTATTACAGACTACAAAGAGAAGCACAGCTGCAAGCTGCCCAATGACACGAGCCTACCAGATGAGCTACATTACTTCTATGCTCGCATCGAGGAAAGTAACACTGAAACATCAGCTATTCTGGACGACTGTGTGAGCACGCTCTCCGTAGCCGCTCCGTAGCCGCTGTGAGTGAGTAAGACATTTAAAAAGGCTGCAGGGCCAGATGAATTACGAGGAAGTTTTCTACGAGCATGCGCTGACCAAATGGCAAGTATCGTCACTGACATTTTCAACCTCTCCCTGTCTGTAATACCTACATGTTTCAAGCAGACCACCAAGTCTCTGTGCCCAAGAACACTAAGGTAACCTGTTTAAATTATTACAGACCCATAGCACTCAGGTCTGTAGCCATGAAACACTTTGAAAGGCTGGTCATGGCACATATCAACACCATTATCCCAGAAACCCTAGACCCACTCCAATTTTCATACCGCCCCAACAGATCCAAAAATTATGCAATCTCTATTGCACTCCACACTGCCCTTTCCCACCTGGACAAAAGGAACATCTATGTGAGAATGCTATTAATTGACTATAGCTAGTGCCCTCAAAGCTCATCAGTAAGCTAAGGACCCTGAGACTAAACACCTCCCTCTGCAACTGGATCCTGGACCTCCTGATGGGCCGCCCCCAGGTTTTAAGGGTAGGTAACAACACATTTGCCACGCTGATCCTCAACACTGGGGCCCTTCAGGGGTGGGTGCTCAGGTCGCTCCTGTACTCCCTGTTCACTCATGACTGCATGGCCAGGCACGACTCCAACCCCAAGGACAACAACCTCTCCCTCAATGTGATCAAAACAAAGGAGATAATTGTGGACTACAGGAAAAGGAGGACCGATCATGCCGCCATTCTCATCGACGGGGCTGTAGTGGAGCAGGTTTAGAGTTTCAAGTTCTTTGGTGTCCACATCACCAACAAACTATCATGGTCCAGTCGTGAAGAGGGCACAACAACACCTTTTCCCCCTCATGAGATTGAAAAAATATGGCATGGGTCCTCAGATCCTCAAAAAGTTCTACAGCTGCACCATCGAGAGCATCACGGCCTGGCATGGCCTGCCTCTGACTGCAAGGCACTACAGAGGGTATGGCGTACGGCCCAGTACATCACTGGGGCCAAGCTTCTTGCCATCCAGGACCTCTATACCAGGCGGTGTCAGAGGAAGGCCCTAAAAAATGGTCAAATACTCCAGCCACCCTAGTCATAGACTGTTCTCTCTGCTACCATATGGCAAGCGGTAGTGTAGCGCCAATTTTAGGTCCAAAAGGCTTCTCAAAAGCTTATACTCCCAAGCCATATGTCTCTTGAACAGCTAATCAAATGGGTACCTAGACTGCAAAAATATCCCCCCCTCTTTTACACTGCTTCTATTCTTTGTTTATTATCTGTGCATAGTCTCTTTAACTCTACCAACATGTACATATTACCTCAATTACCTCGACTAACCGGTGCCCTGGCACATTGCCTCTTTAACGGTATCCCCTGTATATAGCTTCGCTATTGTTGTTTTACTGCTGCTCTTGAATTATTTGTTACTTTTATTTCTTATTCTTTACTTAAGACATATTCTTCTTAAAACTGCATTGTTGGTTAAGGGCTTGTAAAGTAAGCATTTCACCTGTTGTTTTCGGCACATGTGACAAATACATTTTGATTTGATTTGATTTGGGGCTGTAATCGTGGCCAAAGGTGCTTCAACTAAGTACAGAGTAGAGGGTCTGAATACTTATATAAATGTTAGGAGTTCCAAAAAAGTTTTTGTTTTGTTATTATGGGGCATCATTATAGGCATCAATATTGTTACACTAATCTTCCCCCCATTGAATGCACTGTATTCACATAAGTTTTGTGTTTCTTGACGCATATCTTTTTGCAATTTTCTGCTGATACTGTCGAGATCGGGCTTCAACCAGCTCGTCAGGTGCATAGGTAACTTCCTCTCTAATAAACAACATGTGGTGTAACCAGGTGGTGCGGTATCATGGAGTGTTGTCAGACAGTGTCAGTATATCTTGTAGCCTATCTTAAGGAACTCTGCTTGGCCCACTGATTTGTATAGCAGATATCCACAGTGCAGCCAGGCAAACAGCAGTCAGCAATGGAGGTTTGTGGATGACCGTCAATTATTAGAAACCAGACCACTAACATTACACCATCCATGAAGATCTGGCTGACCTGGAGAAGTGGTCAGTGGGGAGCTACATGGTTCTGCACCCCACACAACTCCAGAAGGTAGAAGTTATCAAGATCCTAGAAGTTTACATCCAAGAAAATCTAAAATGGTCAACACAGGTATAGCACATCTGTGAAAAGGCCAGCCGACATCTGATCCTCCTCCGACGCCTTGGTTTAAACACTTCCACAAACCCGAGAACCTGCTAACGATATTCACCACCTTCAGTATATCTGACAAGCAGTGGAATATGCTGGTGTGGCATGCAGGGCAAACCAAGGGGCAATCTGATATCATTGAGAGGGTCCAGAGAAGAGCAGTACTTATCATCATGGGCACAGACTACATCTCCTACTCAGATGCATGCACTAATCTGGGATGACAATCACTAAACACGCAGAGAAAGTCTCTCAAGATCCTTCGCAAAATTGCTCCCATCCCTGCCATGGTTCGCCTGCTTAACAGTTGATGATGAACATTGTTTATTTTACTTTAGAATGTAATCTTAATTCATGAAAAATGATTTTGTGTTGTTTGTGTTCGTATTTGTCACGTTCTGACCTTTATTTCCTGTGTTCTGTATTTAGTTAGTATGGTCAGGGCGTGAGTTGGGTGGGCAGTCTATGTTTGTTTTTCTATAATTTGGGTATTTCTATGTTTCGGCCTAGTATGGTTCTCAATCAGAGGCAGGTGTCATTAGTTGTCTCTGATTGAGAATCATACTTAGGTAGCCTGGGTTTCACTGTGTGTTTGTGGGTGATTGTTCCTGTCTTTGTGTTTGCACCAGATGGGACTGTTTAAGGTTTTCTCACATTTGTTGTTTTTGTTAGTTATCTCATGTGTAGTTTCTTTATAAATTAAAGAATATGAATAACCACCACGCTGCGCTTTGGTCCACCTCTCCTTCAGATGAAGAAAACCATTACAGTATTGCCAATTGTAATATTCATATCTAACTGTACTCACAATTCAACATGTTGCTGCCACTTGTAAAAATGTTCTGTTGAAAAACAGTAAATAAATGTAAACATTCTTGCTCTGTCTCAAAATGTGGGTCAAGTAAATCAGCTCACTTGATGGTATTTGTCGCTCTGTGGTTGGCTAAACACCATGGCGGTTGCTTTCAGTCAGATTTGGACATAATCCCAAACTCAGTTTTATGATTTACTGCCCCATTGGAGTTCATAATTCTCCTAATTATTAATTATCATCAATACATATTGCAACTCTGAATCTTACCTGTTTGACGAATTTACATTGTTTTCAAAAAATGACAAACTACTGAAAACAATAATTGTTTACCTTTTATTGTACCGGTTATCATGGCACGTTCCGACCATGAACATTTGGATGAATTGACATTATGATAACTATGTCAGTGTGCGTACAATCAACTCCCGTTATACTGCCACGCACATGTAATGGCTACAGCATCTGGGGGAAAAATCTGTTTTTGCTTACCTAAACTGGGCCTTTGTGTGCAAAAGAATATGGTAGGAAAGAAACCTGCACGAGAGTTTGTGACTATAATGTTCTAGCTGCATAAAGGTGATTCTGAGATAATTGGCTATAAAGCTCCGAACCCTCATTGGTTTGACAGGTGTGAGCAATATTTATCTTGTATTCTTTTGAACTTAACAACATGAATTGGGGCATTTAGAGAACATTGAACAGAACAAGGCTATGTCAATACCTGCATTTTGAGAAAAATGCAAATAGAACCTTACAGTCCCAAGCTCTCAATATGTGTCCATTTTTATATATTCTTTTTGGGGGGGGGACAGGTGTAAGTACAGATATGGATGGAGTCAGATATAGAGAGGGGTACATGAAGTGGTTAACGGCAGACAGTAGGCCGATCCCTCACCGACGGGGCATATGTGGTCCAGAGTCGGGAGGTTAGATTGTTATACCAGACTCTGGCACATACCATGTGTCCCTTGAGGGTTTTACTGTATTAACCCATCGTATTAGTCCCAAATGTGAGATGACACATAAAGAGTCAAGTAGGTGTGCGTTTGAAAGCTTTGTTGGAGTGTCTGAGTGGCAGAGACAGCCGTTAGCCTAAGGTGCTGCTCTTTTCACAGGCACCTTCACCTAGCTAGACACAGACACATGCACACACATGCACACTCACACACACTATATTCTTTACACTCAGGGGAGAGGCTCACACACCTACCCTCTGGTGCTACACACCAGCCTTCAAAGCACCAACAGCATTTGTTTTCACAAAAAGATATGTGAGAATAAATTATTGCCTACATTTTTTTTCACTTATATACGGGGTGATTTGTCATATGTGAAAAGTTGACGACCATGTGTCATGATTTCTTAAATTATGTCAATATCCTCAGTTTCATACATTTTCATGGTACAATAAATAGCTGTATGTCTGAAATTCTTCCTTCGATTGGCTATCGTTGTTGTATTGTAATCCATGGTTTAGGGATGTATTTTTCCTCAAGTGTCTAACACCAACGAAACATGAGCCTTTGACTAGGTTGCAGTGATAATTATGTGCTTGAGTGTGTAACACAATGCCAATATTTCCTTATTCCTCCTCTCCCCTAGTGTGTCCGTTATGTGTGTAGTGTGTGTGTCTTTGTTCCTATGTGTGCTAATTCTTTCCCATCTTTGCTGTGCTCCAGTGCAGCCCGTGTGCTCCAGGGGTAGGCAGGGTCAGCCCTGACACCCATTTTAACTGTTATTTACTCTGATTCCACGACAAGATAGATACCAGCTCCAGTGACTCCACAGATGTATGTTAAACACTCCCCAAATGACCCGTCTGATGGATCTATTGATGGCCTATTCCAACCTGTCACCTATTCTCCATCAGGCTCTCAGTTATCACCCCATCCCCATCCCTCCTCCTCCATCTCTCTCTCTCTCTCTCTCTCTCTCTCTCTCTCTCTCTCTCTCTCTCTCTCTCTCTCTCTCTCTCTCTCTCTCCTCTCTCTCTCTCTCTCTCTCTCTCTCTCTCTCTCTCTCTCTCTCTCTCTCTCTCTCTCTCTCCTCTCTCTCTCTCTCTCTCTCTCTCTCTCTCTCCTCGGTGTGAATGAGAAATGAGGAGGGAGACAGATACAGGGACCTCTCGAACCTGCCGTATGCTGTCTGCCTGCTACACGACAATGGACGCCTTCACCTCTTCTCCTGAGGAATATCCGGAACACCTGTATTTGACACAATTAGGACACAATTAGGACACATGCATGTAAACACACACACAGGCATGTAAACATGCACACACACATGCATACCCACTCACTCGCACACACACACACACACAAACACACACCACTCTCCCTGGAGACCATGTAGACCGTGACCAAGCTGACTAACAGCCCTGCCTTATGATGTTATATTATTTATCCATTCTCTACTCTACGCAAGTTGTTGCTGTTACTGCAGAGGAGACCCTGTCACCTGGGAAACGATGTATCAGTGGTATGACAGGCCTCAGACTGTGCTAGTGACAGTATTGTCGCCTGCGAGCACTGTATTGTGTGTGTTAGTACATGAGGGAGAGGTATCTATTTGATGTCAAGGTTGTATGTACTGTACATGACTTACAAAGACCTCATGGAGGAACAGAGAGGAGGAACACAAACATCAACAGAAGGTCAGCCTGGGAACAAACTACTTTTTAAGCACATGATTATGATAGACTCTATTGGCCCTTATTGTTTTACCATGAGCCAGAGCTGTCATCCAGTTTGCAGAACTGGGCCTCCTGTATCTGATCAATTTTTAACAAATAAACCAAGACAGATCCTCAAGTGAACAAGAATACGACATTGGTTGAACATGAGCCCTATGAACATAATCCCTACGTATAGAGCCGTAGTAGCCTGGTACTGAGTATAATAGTGGGACTGCTCCATTTGATAAATACCACAGTGAATCTAGTTTTGCTAATTGAGTCTCACCAGCCATTACTGGGATTATGTTAGCTAGCGCCCAAAGGTCATTACATAGGTAAATGCATCTCTTAGCCTCGCTAAAGAGCCCTGGTGCAAACCCTGCTCCCACACAAAGCTATCTTAAACACCACAGCACTTCAGAGCCTTGACCATAACCAAGGATCTATTGTAAAAGGTGTACAGTGAAATCTGATGGTGAGAATCACAGATATGAGAATTACCCACATATGGTAGTTAAAAGTGGTCAGATAAGTACTGCAACTCCCACACAATGGTAGCTAGCTTAAACATTAGAGACCCTACAGACAAGACTGTGATGTTGAGTTACTTGTTTTGAAACTATGGGAAGTGTGAGGATCTACTTTAATTAGCCACCTGTGTGTAATGCATTACAGTATGAAAACATTTATAGCACTTTTATAATGCATTTATGTCTTTTGAAAGGCTGTTATAAAAGGTCATGACTGCTTAGAATTGCTGTTATAACAGCTTAGAATTACTGCATTCATAGTCACATACTTGTTTGTTCTAACTGTCACCTAAGACTTTCCTCTACAGCTGTAGAGTATCAGTATCTGTTGTTGTCAAATGGTGACTCAGCTTTGTGATTATATTGTATACACCCACAGTTGATTATTAAGCCAATTGAGCGCTCTATATCAGAGTCCTAGCACTGGTGGTGATACAGAGATTTCTATTCCTTTGAGAGACATCTGTCTGTCTGTCTGTATGCATACAGTCTGTCTGTCTGTAGTATGTGTAAGTGTTTGTGTGTGTGTGTGTGTGTGTGGGTGTGTATCCATAGCGATGAGTGACACAACAGCAGGTGTTCAGTGAACCGTGAAGAGTGCTTTCATGTTACCACTTAGATGACAAATTACCCAGACAATGGACTGCGCGAGCCAGACAGCTAATTCAATTCTAACTGTTGACTCAGAGCATTCACCACCCTCCTGCATGTGTTCGCCTACCCACGGAGAAGGAGAATCCCTCTGGAAAACTTCATCTGGACTCAGTCAAATGAAATGAAAGGTAATATTCTTTATCTGGCCCAAGATAGCAGCAGATGAATTGCTCTAATATGAGCGTAAATAAGATTGAGATTTCAGGCTTCAGCCGGCCCTCAACTCAGTGATTTTGGATCAATAGTGTTTGCCGGGCACAGCAGAAAGAGAGAAAGAAGGCGAGCGAGAGGAAGAGATATGGCGAAAGAAAGATATGGAGGAAGAAAGAGAGGGGGGTGGGAGAAAGAGAGAAAGAGAGAAAGGAAGATCAATGGAGGAGGACATAAAACACACATCACAATAGGGGAGCGGCTCAGCACAGCAACCAGAGCTCTATTCAAATTTCACCGGTGTCAAATTAATTTCAGTGTTATCTGGAAATTAAATTAGATGGGAACCCCTCCCTCCTTCCCTCCCTCCCTTCTCTTCTCCTTTGTGAGTAAGACAGTCTCGGACATCAATGTGTGACAGATTACAGTGCTCAGAGTGCATATCAGGGCAAAGTGTTGAGGCTCGCTAATCCGCCCTCAAATTCTCAATTTGTGTAAAATGAGGCCATAAATCACAGGGACAGGCCGATCGATGAAAACGTTGTCTTGCGAGTGATTGACAACCTCCCCAAAGGTTACTGTTTAAGTTGGTTTAAGGTTACATCTCTCTCTGGGCTGGAGACGGGCTGGTGTCCATGGGGTGTGTGTGTGTGTGTGTGTGTGTGTGTGTGTGTGTGTGTGTGTGAGTGTGAGTGTGGAGAGAGAGAGAGAGAGAGAGAGAGAGAGAGAGAGAGAGAGAGAGAGAGAGAGGAGAGAGAGAGAGAGAGAGAGAGAGAGAGAGAGAGAGAGAGAGAGAGAGAGAGAGAGAGAGAGAGAGAGAGAGAGAGAGAGAGAGAGAGGAGAGAGAGAGAGAGAGAGAGAGAGAGAGAGAGAGAGAGAGAGAGAGAGAGAGAGAGAGACCATGTGGGATTGTGTGTTGGCTTGGGGTGGGGTGGGCTGGGGGAGTCGAACTCAATCTATATGAGGCACGGCCTGGGCCCTTTGGGGATACAGCAGAGGGACAGCACCAATTTTTTCTCCTTTTCATACCTGCTGTAGTAAATGAGAAACAAATTTAATTTCATCCCACTATCTTCACCGAAACCATTTAAATCCTTTGTGGAAACCAAATTGTCCCCAGACAAATCGCCCCTGGATCTTTGGAAATACACTATGGATGTGCAACCAAAATACATTTGTGTCACTCTGGATATGGCATTGTCTGTAATGCAATTCATTGGAGAGTCCTGGTGAAACAGAGAGGGTGGAAATAAAATAAGGGGCTATTTTGAAAGAACAAAGGTGAAGAGAGATCCCAGCTCTTCATTCTCTCCCTCTTGCTCTGTTTTCCCTCTCTCAGTTTCTCCTTTGCGACCACTTCCGGCTTTAAATAAATTTTCGGCCAGAGTTTTTGCATTCATGAGACTAAGATTGAAATGTAAATGAGGTTAGGATCTAGTGAGGAGAGAGGGGAGCCGCCTCAGCAGTGGCCCTGACCAAATGGGCCTGTTGCGAGTCAACGCGTGTCAAGGAGACTGAGGGGACTCTACAGAGGCGCAGTGCCAGATTACCAGCTCCCCAACATCAATCACGCCATCAGGGAAACAATGCATAAAACGAGCCCAACAAGGGCGATGAAAAATCACTGACAGAGCGGGAGTGTATGGAGATGGAGGGCCGGGTGATTAGTCGGCTAGAAAAGAAAAAGAGATAGTGAGAGTGAAATGGGCAGTGGGAATCGTGGGAAACAAGAAAAAAACAGGGGAACTGAAGGAAAGCATGATTGTGATAGGGAGAAAAGAAGAAGAGCGGTAGAGAGGGGGGCCGAAGGAAGAGTACAGGACCAGATGCTAGAATATGCATATAATTGACGGATTTGGATAGAAAACACTCTAAAGTTTCCAAAACTGTAAAAATATTGTCTGTGAGTATAATAGAACTGATATTGCAGGCGAAAGCCTGAGAAAAATCCAATCAGGAATTGGTTTTGACCTTTTGCCTGTCCACGACCATTCTCTTGCCTACTCCTTAATGGATTATTAAACATTTTAGACTCCAACCATCTGCCTCCTGTGTCTGCATCTGGGTCTTGACTTGTGCCTTGATAGTATGAACTTGCCATGACAGACCAGCAGACTTGGACCAGCACCAACACACTGTCTCCCTGCAGGGAGCCACCATTAGGAGACATGAGGAGTTGTTACAGGGCCTTTAGGAAGGGCTTAGTTCCTTGACGGAATGCCACAACCATGGGTAAAAGGCTATTATGGAGCAAATCAGGAAGTTTGCTCAGAGGTTGTCTGCCACCTCTGAAAAATCCCAATCACCCAGTAATTTTTCCGCTATCTGTGGTGAGTTTGTACAGCCTACCCCGCTTCCCCGAGAACCCCGCTTACCTCCTCCAGAGCGATATTCAGGGAATTCTGTTACCTGCCGGGGCTTTCTCTCTCAGTGCTCACTTATTTTTGAGCTAAGGCCATCTTCGTTTCCTTCAGACTGATCGAAGATAGAGTATAACAATCTGCCATTTGTGGTCATCTGGAGGAATTCATGGCAGAAGTGAAAAAGGTATTCGAGTCTCCGGTTTACGGGAAAAAGGCGGGCAGTAAACTGCTTGATTACGTCAAAACTTCCGTAGTGTGGCAGACTACGCGGTTGATTTTTGCACGTTTCGCACCTTATTGCCCTAACCATTAAAATTGATAGATGCCTAAGGGAACGCAAGAGTGAGAGAAGGTCTGGTCTCGGGCACACTCGTGCAACCGCTATGGCGCATTCACCTCCAAGAGAATCCGGAAGTTTCCGAAGGCAGCTCTTCCCAGAGGATTCGAAGCCACCCAAGCACTCTCGGGAATCTACAACGGTGAGTTGGATACTCCTGAGCCTATGCAGTTGGGAAGAGCTAGGTTATCAGTTGGGGAACACTCACGAAGGATGAAAAATAACTGTTGTCTGTACTGTGGAGGGGCAGGACATTTTATAGCAACCTGCCCTATTAGAAAACCCTTCCCTCTAGTGGGTAACAGTACTATGGTGAGTCAGAAAAGGAGTGCGGGAAAAACACGCTGGTTGACTTGACTAAACACACAAGACGAACTGGCAAAGAGAGACAGGAAACACAGGGATAAATACACTGGGGAAAATAAGCGACACCTGGAGGGCTGGAGACAATCACAAAAACAGGTGAAACCAATCAGGGTGTGACACAGGCAGGCCTGGTGGGCTTTGTTGTTTACCTGACTTAACTTCACCATTTCCTACCCCCCAGGGTCCAAAAATGTGAAGCATGATGATCTCTCTTCCTATACAGTTCCTCTGCCACACCCTCGGTGTCCGAAACCATTCTTCATACCTCATGCCTGGCAGCCACAGTGGATTGGGGTATTGAGACCCTGGTTCACAAGGCACAACGCTCCCAGCCTGACCTGAAGGTGACCCGGCTATCCGGCTGTTTGTCCCCAACTCCGTCTGGTCCCGGGTGTTGGAATGGGCTCATTCCTCCAGGCTAACCTGCCATCCTGTTTCCAGCCGTACCCTAGCCTTCCTTTGACAACATTTCTGGTGGCCCACAATGGTTCCTGAAGTCTCTGCCTTCGTCGCCGCATGCACGGTGTGCGCCCAGAACAAGACTCCACGGCAAGCTCCTTCTTGCCTTCTTCAGCCACTACCAGTCCCTCTTCTTGCGCTGCCTACTCCTGATGATTCGTTTTAAGCACTCATCCTTCCCTTCTTCCCTAACTACATCTGGACCATTACTGATGACATAACTTATTTGGCCTTTTTGGCTGGTGGAATTATATTTCCTCAAGCACTGCCAGGCTGGCCTATTATTATTATTATTATCATCATTATTAGCTTTCCCTCTCTCCCTCTCTCTTACCCCCTCAGTGTTTCTGTGTCTGCTTTGTGCCTCAGTAGCTAAAAGCTAATGTGCTGAAAGCCGGCTCTTGTCTTGCTGAGCTTATTGAAATCATACGAATGCCATTTATGCTTAATACTTCTGGGTCTGCCATGAAGGGAAGTGAACCGGCAGCTCCTGAGAAGAGATGAGAAGACCTCAGGGGGATACGCTGGCATCAAGATTTGGAGAGAGAGAGAGAGACAGCGAGAGTGACAGAGCGAGAACACTCATAATTCTCATAATTTCATTAGGTTACAATGACAGTCTTTATTTGTGGTCGAGGCTTCAGATGCAGGGAAAAGGGAGAGGGGGGAGGGGGCAGGGCATGCTGCTTTTGAAGCGTTGGATTTCAAATTTCCCCGGCTGGAATCGAAATAACAATAAGTGGTGCCTCATGTTAGCCGAAAGCTAATTACAGGGAACACTGTTGTCCATCCAGTGTGTTGGCCCCAAATGCTTGGGCACACTCACTCGCCTCATTAGGTGTGCGATTTTTAGTTTAATTTAGCGAGGGTTTGGCCTCCCCCTCAAAACGACGCGAAAGTAGGGATATCGGTTGACTCGAACACCATCAATATGCATGAGGATGACATCTGAGAGACAGGGCTCTAGTGGAAGCTTTTAAATAATATGGCAAATGATAGTGCCTCGGCATGTTATACAACATCTCATTATGGCTCAGACAAGTTTGTAAAAAAAGTCTAAACAGGAAAGCATGAATAGGAAGCATGGCGGAGTTTGAATAACAACAGCATTTATTTTCATCCGTTTACATCAAATGATTGCTTCCCCAGCAAGACTGGAGCAGCGGTGTTAGGGTTTGAACTACGTGTTAATTTACTTTTTCACACGTACCAACAAACGGGTGTGATAATTCTACAGTGGTCCCTGTTGCGTGTGATTAGAACGCTTGATTAGAACACTTATTTAGAACGTCCATTTTCGATTGACACAACAATAAACATTTGAGCTGGCCACACTTTTTTTTCACAGAAACATTTTGCACAAACACAGTTCTTACAAAGATACAGTTGGAAGTCGGAAGTTGTTGTGGGGGTGCTTTGCTGCAGGAGGGACTGGGACACTTCACAAAATAGATTGCAAACTATTACAGACTACAAAGGGAAGCACAGCTGCGAGCTGCCCAGTGACACGAACCTACCAGCTCGCTTCGAGGCAGGCAACACTGAGGCATGCATGAGAGCATCAGCTGTTCCAGACGACTGTGATCACGCTCTCCGTAGCCGACATGAGCAAGACCTTTAAACAGGTCAACATACACAAGGCTGCGGGGCCAGAAGGATTATCAGGATGTGCGCTCCGGGCATGTGCTGACCAACTGGCAGGTGTCTTCACTGACATTTTCAACATGTCCATGATTGAGTTTGTAATACCAACATGTTTCAAGCAGACCACCATAGTCCCTGTGCCCAAGAACACAAATGCAACCTGTCTGTAGCCATGAAACGCTTTGAAAGGTTGGTAATGGCTCACAACACCATTATCCCAGAAAACCTGGACCCACTCCAATTTGCATACCGCCCAAACAGATCCACAGATGATGCAATCTCTATTGCACTCCACACTGCCCTTTCCTACCGGGACAAAAGGAACACTTATGTGAGAATGCTATGCCTTGACTACAGCTCAGCATTCAACACCATAGTACCCTCAAAGCTCATCACTAAGCTAAGGATCCTGGGTCTAAACATCTCCCTCTGCAACTGGATCCTGGACTTCCTGACGGGCCGCCCCCAGGTGGTGAGGGTAGGTAGCAACACATCTGCCACATTGATCCTCAACACTGGAACTCCACAGGGGTGCATGCTCAGTCCTTTCCTGTACTCCCTGTTCACCCACGACTCCAACACCATCATTAAGTTTGCAGACGACACAACAGTGGTAGGCCTGATCACCAACAACGACGAGACAGCCTATAGGGAGGAGGTTAGAGACCTGGCCGGGTGGTGCCAGAATAACAAGATATCCCTCAACGTAACCAAGACTAAGGAGATGATTCTGGACTACAGGAAAAGGAGGACCGAGCAAACCCCCATTCTCATCGACGGGGCTGTAGTGGAGCAGGTTGAGAGCTTCAAATTCCTCGGTGTCCACATCAACAACAAAATAGAATGGTCCAAACACACCAAGACAGTCGTGAAGAGGGCACAACAAAGCCTATTCCCCCTCAGGAAACTAAAAAGATTTGGCATGGGTCCTGAGATCCTCAAAAGCTTCTACAGCTGCAACATCGAGAGCATCCTGAATGGTTGCATCACTGCCTGGTACGGCAATTGCTCGCCCTCTGACCACAAGGGACTACAGAGGGCAGTGCGTATGGCCCAGTACATCACTGGGGCTAAGCTGCCTGCAATCCAGGACCTCAACACCAGAGGAAGGCCCTAAAAATTGTCAAAGAACCCAGCCGCCCCGGTCATAGGCAAGCGGTACCGGAGCGCCAAGTCTAGGACAAAAAGGCTTCTCAACAGTTTTTACCCCCAAGCCATAAGACTCCTGAACAGGTAATCAAATGGCTACCTGGACTATTTGCATTATGTGACACCCCAAACCCTCTTTTTACGCTGCTGCTACTCTCTGTTTATCATATATGCATAGTCACTTTAGCTATACATTCATGTACATACTGCCTCAATTGGGCCGACCAACCAGTGCTCCCGCACATTGGCTAACCGGGCTATCTGCATTGTTGTCCCGCCACCCGCCACCCACCACCCGCTACCCCTCTTTTACGCTACTGCTACTCTCTGTTCATCATATATGCATAGTCACTTTAACCATATCGACATGTACATACTACCTCAATCAGCCTGACTATCCAGTGTCTGTATGTAGCCTCGCTACTTTTACAGCCTCGCTACTTTTATAGCCTCGCTACTGTATATAGCCTGTATTTTTACTGTTGTTTTATTTCTTTACTATTCTTTACTATTGTTCACCTTTTTTTTATTTCTTTACTATTCTTTACTATTGTACACCTTTTTTTGCACTTTTGGTTAGAGCCTGTAAGTAAGCATTTCACTGTAAGGTCTACACCTGTTGTATTCTGAGCACGTGACAAATACACTTTGATTTGAAAATAGATGGCATCATGAGGCAGAAAAAATATGTGGATATATTGAAGCAACATATCAAGACATCAGTCAAAGTTAAAGCTTGGTTGCAAATGGGTCTTCCAAATGGACAATGACACCAAGCATACTTCCAATGTCGTGGCAAAATGCTTAAGGACAACAAAGTCAAGGTATTGGAGTGGCCATCACAAAGCCCTGACCTCAATCCTTTAGAATATTTGCAGGCAGAAGTGAAAAAGCGTGTGCGAGCAAACATGCCTACAAAACCTGACTCAGTTACACCAGCTCTGTCAGGAGGAATGGGCAAAAATTCATCCAATTTATTGTAGGAAGCTTGTGGAAGGCTACCCAAAACGTTTGACCCAAGTTAAACTATTTAAAGTAAATGGTACCAAATACTAATTGGGTGTATGCAAACTTCTGACCCACTGGGAATGTGATGACAGAAATAAAAGCTGAAATAAATCATTCTCTCTACTATTATTCTGACACTTCACTTTCTTAAAATAAAGTGGTGATCCTAACTGACCTAAGGCAGGGAATTTTTACGATGATTAAATGTCAGGAATTGTGAAAAACTGAGTTCATATGTACTTGGCTAAAGTGCATGTAAATTTCCAACTTCAACTGTACATACATACTGTATGCGCCTACAGTAGAACACGATATACATAAAGAACTTACAGTGCCTTGCGAAAGTATTCGGCCCCCTTGAACTTTGCGACCTTTTGCCACATTTCAGGCTTCAAACATAAAGATATAAAACTGTATTTTTTTGTGAAGAATCAACAACAAGTGGGACACAATCATGAAGTGGAACGACATTTATTGGATATTTCAAACTTTTTTAACAAACAAAAACTGAAAAATTGGGCGTGCAAAATTATTCAGCCCCCTTAAGTTAATACTTTGTAGCGCCACCTTTTGCTGCAATTACAGCTGTAAGTCGCTTGGGGTATGTCTCTATCAGTTTTGCACATCGAGAGACTGACATTTTTTCCCATTCCTCCTTGCAAAACAGCTCAAGCTCAGTGAGGTTGGATGGAGAGCATTTGTGAACAGCAGTTTTCAGTTCTTTCCACAGATTCTCGATTAGATTCAAGTCTGGACTTTGACTTGACCATTCTAAAAACCTGGATATGTTTATTTTTGAACCATTCCATTGTAGATTTTGCTTTATGTTTTGGATCATTGTCTTGTTGGAAGACAAATCTCCGTCCCAGTCTCAGGTCTTTTGCAGACTCCATCAGGTTTTCTTCCAGAATGGTCCTGTATTTGGCTCCATCCATCTTCCCATCAATTTTAACCATCTTCCCTGTCCCTGCTGAAGAAAAGCAGGCCCAAACCATGATGCTGCCACCACCATGTTTGACAGTGGGGATGGTGTGTTCAGGGTGATGCGCTGTGTTGCTTTTACGCCAAACAGAACGTTTTGCATTGTTGCCAAAAAGTTCAATTTTGCTTTCATCTGACCAGAGCACCTTCTTCCACATGTTTGGTGTGTCTCCCAGGTGGCTTGTGGCAAACTTTAAACAACACTTTTATGGATATCTTTAAGAAATGGCTTTCTTCTTGCCACTCTTCCATAAAGGCCAGATTTGTGCAATATACAACTGATTGTTGTCCTATGGACAGAGTCTCCCACTTCAGCTGTAGATCTCTGCAATTCATCCAGAGTGATCATGGGCCTCTTGGCTGCATCTCTGATCAGTCTTCTCCTTGTATGAGCTGAAAGTTTAGAGGGACGACCAGGTCTTGGTAGATTTGCAGTGGTCTGATACTCCTTCCATTTCAATATTATCACTTGCTCAGTGCTCCTTGGGATGTTTAAAGCTTGGGAAATCTTTTTGTATCCAAATCCGGCTTTAAACTTCTTCACAACAGTATCTTGGACCTGCCTGGTGTGTTCCTTGTTCTTCATGATGCTCTCTGCGCTTTTAACGGACCTCTGAGACTATCACAGTGCAGGTGCATTTATACGGAGACTTGATTACACACAGGTGGATTGTATTTATCATCATTAGTCATTTAGGTCAACATTGGATCATTCAGAGATCCTCACTGAACTTCTGGAGAGAGCTTGCTGCACTGAAAGTAAAGGGGCTGAATAAGTTTGCACGCCCATTTTTTCAGTTTTCGATTTGTTAAAAAAGTTTTAAATATCCAATAAATGTCGTTCCACTTCATGATTGTGTCCCACTTGTTGTTGATTCTTCACAAAAAAATACAGTTTTATATCTTTATGTTTGAAGCCTGAAATGAGGCAAAAGGTCGCAAAGTTCAAGGGGGCCGAATACTTTCGTTTGTTTTGGCCCCGAATACTTTCATTTGTTTGGCCCTGTCCGGGGGTGTCCTCGGATGGGGCCACAGTGTCTCCTGACCCCTCCTGTCTCAGCCTCCAGTATTTATGCTGCAGTAGTTTATGCGTCGGGGGGCTGGGGTCAGTTTGTTATATCTGGAGTACTTCTCCTGTCCTATTCGGTGTCCTGTGTGAATCTAAGTGTGCGTTCTCTAATTCTCTCCTTCTCTCTTTCTTTCTCTCTCTCGGAGGACCTGAGCCCTAGGACCATGCCCCAGGACTACCTGACATGATGACTCCTTGCTGTCCCCAGTCCACCTGGCCATGCTGCTGCTCCAGTTTCAACTTCCACCTGACTGTGCTGCTGCTCTAGTTTCAACTGTTCTGCCTTATTATTATTCGACCATGCTGGTCATTTATGAACATTTGAACATCTTGGCCATGTTCTGTTATAATCTCCACCCGGCACAGCCAGAAGAGGACTGGCCACCCCACATAGCCTGGTTCCTCTCTAGGTTTCTTCCTAGGTATTGGCCTTTCTAGGGAGTTTTTCCTAGCCACCGTGCTTCTACACCTGCATTGCTTGCTGTTTGGGGTTTTAGGCTGGGTTTCTGTACAGCACTTTGAGATATCAGCTGATGTACGAAGGGCTATATAAATAAATTTGATTTGATTTGATTTGATTTGATTTGATTTCGCAAGGCACTGTAATTTGATATGAACTCACACATGTCCAAAGTTATTATTTGTAAGGACAACAACAAGGAAGGCATAGCAAGCACCAGCAATAAATCTTTCCAATTCTTGCAAGACTGCACAAATATATGCATAACATAAATTGTCCGCAACGCTGAAATGGGCTATTTCAATGTGAATTAATGAGGAGGCGGAACACAACTCACTTCAAACTGTTGTTAGAAAATCATTTGAAATTGAAACATAGCCTATAGATAATTAGCAGACAGTACGTGTTAACTGTCCTGTTGCGTAACAATCACATTTTGGAACAGTGAGTACATTCTGACATCACGTGCATAAAACAACTCAAGCTGGGGCGACCGTTAGAGATATTTTGAACTCACGTGTGAAAAGGTTACAACGTCCCCAGTGTCAAGTTACCTGCTCTTCTTGTTTGCGGTTCATTTGTGCGTCACTTTCTCCGCTAAGAGAGCCCTGTAAAAGGTGTTTAATAAATTTGACCGACTCTTTTACCCAACTCCATAATTTCTTTAAATTGGAATTCGATTATTTTACTTGGCAATAAACATCATTCCGCCCAATCAGTGCTGGTTCAGATCAAATGGGCTGATCGGTGGGCTGCCGCTAACAGACGACTTCAACCCGTCTCATCTCCCTCTCTCCTTTCTAACAACTCGACTACCCAGGCACACTCAGGCACACTTTTAAGGCTGTGAGATGGCTGTCACTGTATTTTGTCAACAAAGCATAATATTTCTTCAGGAGTTCTGAATCTGGCACTCAGCGGGGTAGAAATTAAAATACGGCAGTACATAAATTGAGGGCGTCAGACGTAAATCACCTAACATGGAGAGGAGGCAGCAGGTAGAGAACACTGCTGGCTTTCACAGCACTCCCCTGTAAAACAGATTGGACACCATCCATCACGCTTTAATCAGCAAGAGAATAATAGATGTGTCCCTGCTCCCATCTGTCTCACACACATACACACACACAAAAGAATTTCAACTTACCTTGCTTTCAGACACTTTTCCAGCTTGTGCTATTTAAATGTGGCTTGTGTTTGTTTGTTTTGGTGTCAGGGGTTATTTCTTTGGTGCGAACCTAAAAGCACTCTTTCAAGCTTTAATCTGACGAGTTCACAGTCTTCAAAGGTCAACTTTCTTTACTGTGATATTATGCCTGGGTTTTTCACACGCTGTGTGTCAAATGCTAATGTTATTGTTGGAAAGATACATTTACAGTGGCAGATTTTTATTCAGAACGTTTTTTTCTTTCCTTCTTTAAAAAAATTAAACAGCAATGGATGTCTTGCATGGCTGTGGTTTAGCAGCTAAGTGCGGTTTGAAAGGAAACACCAAACACATGGAAATGTATTCATATTGTTATGAGTGTAGAATGATGGGGGATTGAAACAATAGAGAACATTAGTATCATATATTCTATGATGAATTATCCCAAATAACTAATTTACATGATTTGGATAAAATCATAAAAAGTCAAAGGAATTTTGGAGATCACCTAGATGCCAATGTACTGTATGTAAAAACAATTCAAAATGTAATATACGTCATTCACCATACTGAGTATTTTGGCTTATTTTCTTCAAGTGTTGAAATGTTATAGGATTGCTATATGTTTCAACCAGCAAAGACAAAAGATTTTCTCTACATTCTCACTGAGAACACAGGGCCATGCTTTTTTATTTTGGATTTTTCTCCTATTTTTCAAGAAAGTTTTACTTTGCTCAAACTCTGGTTGTGGCAGTCTCCTTTAATGCACGTGTGGTAAGTCACTCTGAATAAGAGCTTCTTGTCACGTTCTGACCTTAGTTTTTTTGTTATGTCTTTGTTTTAGAATGGTCAGGACGTGAGTTGGGTGGGTTGTCTATGTTCGTTTTTCTATGATTTGGTATTTCTGTGTTTGGCCTGGTATGGTTCTCAATCAGAGGCAGCTGTCAATCGTTGTCCCTGATTGAGAACCATACTTAGGCAGCCTGTTTTCCCCCTTGAGTTGTGGGTTATTGTTTTCTGTTCTGTGTATTCACCGTACAGGACTGTTTCGTTTCGTTCGTTCTCGTTATTTAGTTTTTTTTGTGTTCGTGATAATAAATTATCAATATGGACACTTACTACGCTGCGCATTGGTCCTCCGATCCTTCCTACTACTCTTCCTCAGAAGAGGAGGAAGACGAGCGGTACATTTCTGCTTAATGACTAAACTTCCAAAATAAACAGTCAACATAATACAGATGAGACCTATAGCCCAGTGCCTTAGCATCTAAAAGTCATGAAACCGTGATGCAGCAGAAACAACAGCCGAATTTGGCAGAAATGATAATTGGGATGTATGAATTGATATTTGAAGGGGTGCCAAAAAATTGGACACAGGCACTCCTATTTTTTTTTAAGATAACCCAATATTGACGCTAATACCGAATCAGATGTTGGAAAGGTGATATAACTGTCAAACTTTTATAAAATCGTATTTGTGAGTAGTGGATCAGTCTTCAACAATACACCATTATGTGTTATAAGTAGACATCTTTCACAGGTATTCAACATTCCAGTTCTGAAACATTGTTCCTGAATTTGAGAGACGATTTTTGTGAATTTTGTGAAGATTTTTGTCCGTGCACATAGAACTAGAGATTTTGGTCTTAATGATGAAACATTAGAGGCCTTGGAACCCTGGTTCTTTGCAATAGACAGAATAAATACGCAAGGTGGATTCACATTCGATATATGAAAGCTCTATTAGCTAACATCAGAGAATAATTATCAGACTTCTCGTTCATGTCAAAACCCCAAACTAGTTATTATGCAGGCCTCTTGACCAAGCCCATGAGCAAAACAATGAGCTGGTAAAAGGTAGAGGAGAGTGGGGTAAGTTGAGCCATTTTTTACATTCAGCATCATTCCATCAAGGAAAATATAGTATTCTTTCTACCAAAGATATCTACATATTCTGTATCCATGGAAATGATCAGATTTCATGTAAACAATCACAATAACCTTTTTTAGTTTAACCCTTTGATGCATACGATCACATATTTGTCATCATTGTTGAGTGGTCCCTGCAGCGTACCATCGCAAATACATTTGGAAAGTATTCAGACTCTAACATTTATTAAATAGTTTTTCACACAATACCCCATAATTACAAAGAAAAAAAAGTTTTTTAGAAATGTTTGCAAATGTATTAAAAATACAAAACTGAAACATCACATTTACATAAGTATTCAGACCCTTCAGTTAGTACTTTGGCAGTGATTACAGCCTCGAGTCTTCTTGGGTATGATGCTACAAACTTGGCACACCTGTATTTGGGGAGTTTTTCCCATTGTTCTCTGCAGATCCTCTGAAGCTCTGTCAGGTTGGATGGGGAGCATCGCTACACAGCTATTTTCATGTTTCTCCAGAGATAATAGATAGGGTTCAAGTCTGGGTTCTGGCTGGGCCACTCAAGGACATTTAGAGACCTGTCCTGAAACCTCTCCTTCTCTGTCTTGGCTGTGTGCTTAGGGTCTGTGTCCTGTTGGAAGGTGAACCTTAGCCCAAGTCTGAGGTCCTGAGTGCTCTGGAGCAGGTTTTCATCAAGGATCTCTCTGTACTTTACTCCGTTCACAATGATGCTGCCACCACCATGCTTCACCGTAGGGATGGTGCCTGGTTTCCTCCAGACATGATGCTTGGCATTCAGGTCAAAGAGTTCAATCTTTCTTTCATCAGACCAGAGAATCTGAGGGTTTTGAAAACTTTCCACTGTATGTGATTGGAACAGCAGCAACAGAATGCACGATGCAACAAATGCCTCTAAACAGCATTGTTGTCAGAAAAGCATCGAAACAATGTTTCGTACTGATGGGAAATAAAGGTCTTCACAACTTTATTCCTAAATTTCACCTTTTAGAAATGCGAACATCATCATCCAAACATCACATGGAACACATCCACAGCCAAACTCAATCCATAAACAAGTCTAAATAACAGGTAGCGCTGACTAAAAACAAACGTAAATTAGCAACATAACAGCTAGACTTGTTTACAATGTCCCACATCTCTGGTGAGCACAAGGGAGAAATGTAATATTGTTTAGAAAATAAATGCGTGTCAGATACTTTAGGCCAACAGCAGCTAAATTCTTTATGATGGCAGCCATATTTGTTTATATTAGACCAGTAAAAATTCCCTAATCCCAGAATGCCATTCACTATAAGATGCAAATAAACAGTGTCGGAGTCAAAGATGGTTGTGCCCATTGCCTGAAAACTATTAACTTAGTTTAGCCACTTTTCAGCATATTACAAATCTTCAATGTACTTGTTACATACAAGAACCGGAGCACATGACTTGACTAGTCGTTTACTGTTTTTGACAATTCGCAAAGCAAATAAAATGTCATCAATTCACAGACTAGTCAAGCGCGAAAGCTAAACAGGGGTGAATGGGTTTGTGAGGGGGTTAATTTAATCTGTGGCGGTATTCAAGTCCATGCGGGGTAGGAATTGGGGAAGATATTGTGGGGGGATAAGATGCAGGAAATATTACTAAAATGGGGGATTTATCAATAAATCGAGGGAAAACAGGATAAGTTTATACGCTAAATAAAATAGGGGGACCCCGAGGTACCAAAGTTACAATTATATGCCGCATTCAAAACAACTGGGAACTGGGAAATCTCTGACTTCAGTGCGTTCAAGACAACTGGGAACTCGAAAAAAAACAAGCTCTGACTAGGATATATTTTTTTTACGGTCATCAAACTCTAGAGCTCCGACTTTCCGATCTGAAGATCACTGACGTCATGACAAGACCTCATATTTTTCTTAGTTCCCAGTTGTCTTGAACACCATAAAAGTCAGTTAAGTGAACTATCCCTTCACCTCATTTTTTTATAACATATGTGACTCTCCACCTGGATTCGGTCTTATGTAGCAACATTTGAATTTCTGTTTTTTACATTGGATAAAAGTAGACTCAGAGCTACAAAATTGTATATTATACACTGCATTTGAGGAAACAATGGGGAAGTAATTCTGCTTTGAAAGTTGATCAACTTGTCAACAAATTTTTTAGAAAACCGTCTTTCAATGTTTTGGTACTATTGGGCCACGATTGGAGAGCCCTTCTTTGTCTACACCCATTCAGCATTGTTCACACCCTCTTAAGCCTTAGCCCCACCCATCTTTTTAAGTGTTGATCTGTGCGTTCTGTACTAACTTGCCAGCTACTTCCAGACATCTAAGAGTGAGAGAACAGCTCACTGAACATTACTCGCCCTATTTGCGTTTAGAGCGCACACTGGACACTCTGGCCAATAAGTAGTGTTGTTCCGAAAGCCCTGACCTCACAACTACAGTCAATCACCCAAACTAACTGGCAAACATTCGCTAGCTACTTCCAGACACATTAATAAGAGAACATCCCACTCTGACCATTTTAAATGCCCAAGCAGAGCTCGTTAAGCTTTTTTCACAAGCCTTGGTGACTGTACCTGTGCTGCTGGCAACAATTTAATTACCGACATTTACTGACAACGGACATATTCAACAGGTGTTGAGCATACATAAATGCATGTTATTCTGCGCTCTGGCACACTAAAATGAGAGTATTTTGTTAAGAAATGTAGCTAGATGGCTAGTTAGGTAAACAATGAATCCCAATGCATGACATAACGTTAGTTAGCAAGCCAGCCAGCTAATGTTAGCTAGCTAGCTAACAGTACACATTAACTTTAAATTAAAATACTTTGTCAAAAGTAGAGTGGAGTCTTTTGTTAAGAACAATGTACCATCATCACAACTCATGACGTTACTACCCTGCATGAATCTGCAGGTATCTAACCACCAGATTCTATGGCTATAACTAGTCAAGCAAATATGTCTGAGATAAGAAGATCATACGCATAACGTTAGCTAGCGACCCAGACAGCTAACGTTAGCTAGCTAACAGTACACTTGAAATAAAACCACGTTGTCAAAATTAGAAACGTGTATCAAATGTATTTATAAAGCCCTTCTTACATCAGCTGATGTCACAAAGTGCTGTACAGAAACTCTCCCTAAAACCCACAACAGCAAGCAATGCAGGTTTAGAAGCACAGTGGCTAGGAAAAACTCCCTAGAATAGCCAAAACCTAGAGAGGAACCAGGCTATGAGGGGTGGCCAGTCCTCTTCTGGCTGTGCCAGGTGGAGATTATAACAGAACATGGCCAAGATGTTCAAATGTTCAAAGATGACCAGCAGGGTCAGATAATAATAATCACAGTTGTTGTAGAGTGTGCAAAAGGTCAGGACCTCAGGAGAAAATGTTAGTTGGCTTTTCATAGCCGATCATTCAGAGTATCTCTACCGCACCTGCTGTCTCTAGAGAGTTGAAAACAGCAGGTCTGGGACAAGGTAGCACATCCGGTGAACAGGTCAGGGTTCCATAGCCGCAGGCAGAACAGCGGAAACTGGAGCAGCAGCATGACCAGGTGGACTGGGGACAGCATGGAGTCATCAGGCCAGGTAGTCCCGAGGCATGGTCAAAGGGCTCAGGTCCTTCAAAAGAAAGAGAGAGAGAATTAGACAGAGTATACATAAATTCACACAGGACACCAGATAAGACAGGATAAATACTCCAGACATAACAGACTGATCCTAACCCCCCAACACATAAACTATTGCAGCATAAATACTGGAGGCTGAGACACTTGTTGTCCCGTCCGACAGACACATAATGAGAGAATATCTGGAAATCGTATAAATCATGGTTGGACGCGTCTCCTGTCTAATGCCATTCATGGTTGCCTTATGTTTGACGATGTATTCCAGACTGGCGTTTTCTCCATCTCCTTAGCTATCGTACTCAAATTCCACTGATTTCAAAACTCGGTCCTTGAGAGCATACACATAACGTCAGCTAGCAAGCCAGCCAGCTAACGTTAGCTAGCTAACAGTAACTTGACATTAGATTTATGCAGTTTTACTACGCCATACATAAAAAAAGCTGCGTTAGACACGATTACCTAAACATAATGACCAGCTCCAATAGACATACACGTGCTATATGGTAGACCAATCCAAACTCATCTCTTGGCATGTCCAGCCGAGATGTCAACCAATCATGGCTAGTGGGAAGGTTTTTCCCATTTTCTGTGGCTAAACCAACTAGGCTCGTAATTTAACAATTGTATTCGTATTTACAGATGATGTATAGAACAATATTAACATTATCAACTTGGTTTAGATACAAGCACATGTTCGAGGAGGCATTTCTGCCAAAAAACGCATTTTGATAAAAAAATATGTTTTTACCCATTCAAACAGGTCTCCTGTGAACTCGTGACTTGCGACATACGCCTAGTTTCCTGAATAGGGTCACATATTTGGTCTGACAGACGCTTGCAAGACAACCAGAATGCATTGTATGATGTCAACAAACATGGCAACGCACATAGCGAGCAATTAGCTTAGCATTAGCTCATCATAATCAGTACAACCTTCAAAAAAGTATTTTACACATATGAGTCCATTATAATCTATGCAAGAATTGGAATGTATAATTGTTACCAGTACTTGCAAACGTGAATTAAACAGTAAATACATTATGCTCCATACAGCGCATACGCTATGCTACAGTAGAAACGACAACACGATATACAGAAAATAAGGCACTTACTTTGATAGGAACGCACACATGTCCGAAGTTATTATTTGTAAGATAAGCAACAATGCGGGCACCAGCCAGAAAATGTGCTAGGGCTGTTCTGACTAGAGACGCGCAATGTTTTCATACTTGAGCCATGGAACACTGGGGAAGTGCTTGGGGCTCTCTTCAAAAAGAGACGTGCTGGAAGAGAAAATTTTGTCTTGAACAGTCAAGCCTCAAAAATTATTTGTCCAGAGAAATGGGCTAATTCTTATGTGAATTAATGAGTTGGCGGAACACACCTGAATTCAAACTGTTATTAGAAAATCAAACGTATTTTTATTGACAAGTTGAAACATAGCCTATAGATAATTAGCATGCAGCGTGTCTTGGTTTGAGAGCAGCGCGGGTTAACTCCTGTTGAGTAACAATCACATTTTGGAACAGTGAGTGCATTCTGACATTTACAGGCTTAAAACATAGCAAACATTTGTACTTTTTGTTGCACTTTTAACATAGGCCCTGGTGTTACCAGTCCCAGCAATAATGCCTTGTATTACTCCTTGGAAGAAACACTTCAATTTGCTTAACTGCCATCTGGGATTGAAACCGTCATTATTTTCCAATCGTTTCTTTCTGAACAGAACTATTGTTTTGTTTTGTTCCGTCCACTGTTCTGAACTGCTTCAAACCCCCAAAAAGTAATGGTTTATTAATTCCTTTCTGTTCCTTTTTATACCCCATGAATAAATACATCTAGCTTGACATTAAATTGCTTAATTTGGAGCGGGTAAGCTATTAACGTGCTCTGGACAGACAAGTATAAGGTGTGAGATGCGACAAACATTTTGCTGGTGGGGACCAAGCGAGAGAGGGTGGAAGAGGAGGCTTGGCTTGAAGCACTGGGCATTTTGTTGTTATGACGTGCATTATCTGAACTAGGCCCACAGAATTATACATATGAAGGAGCAGCTTCTATGAAGGAACTTGAATGTCTTTGAACTTCAGAGAGTTGGCTTAAGGTTGGACCATAGCTAGCTAGCTAACAAGCTTGTTTGTGTAGAGTGGCACAAGAATTGAAATAAAAACACATCTTATCTTTCTGTAGTTAATAAATCCAATGAGAAATTTGATAACTATAGTATTCTTCACAATGTTGAAAAAGTTTATCCATTCTTCTCTAATTAAAAATCTCTATCCCTAATTTCTGAATCAGGCTTGTAACGTAGTAGACTACAGTAGACTATGCTTCGGAGAGGGAGTGGCAGGTAGCCTACACACGAACGCACACTGGCAAAGATTTTCAGCTGGCAGGCAGACACTAAAATACCTGGGGAAAAATGCCTGGAACGTAAAAGAGAGTTATTAACCGGTTCCCATGCTTTAAAAATTAAGGTTCTGTTCCTGAATAGTATAGATCACTTTCATTCCTGGTTCTGATTCTATTCCTCAAAAAACATCATTATTTTCTGGTTTTCTGTTCCAACCCCTGCTTCCCATTGGCTCAACCTTTGGCTCAGCTTACCCCATGGAAAACATGTTGACTATATTAACCCACCCAGCTACAAGGATGTACTTTCATATAGATTTAGGACCTTGTATTGAAGCTTATAGAGACCCCAGCTGAAGAATAGAACAATATTAACAACAATATTAACATCTGTTTAGATACAAGCATCATGAAACCTCTAACACAATAAATTCAGTTATGCCACCTCAGTCAACAGCTTCATCAATGTGCATTGATGACATCCCCCTCACAGTGATCATACGTACATTTCCCAACCAGAAGCTATGGGTTACAGGCAACACCCACACCGTGCTAAAGGCTAGAGATTCCGCTTTCAAGGAACAGAACACTAATCCAGATGTTTATAAGAAATCCCGCTATGCACTCAGATGAACCATCTAACAGGCAAAGCATCAATACAGCTCAAGATTGAATTCTACTCCTCAGTGCTTGTCGGATGTGGCAGGGCTTGAAAACTATTACGGACTACAAAGGGAAACCCAGCAGCAAGCTGCCCAGTGACAGAAGCCTACCAGATTACCTAAATGCCTTTTATGCTCGCTTTGAGGCAAGAAACACTGAAGCGTGCATGAGAGCATCACACTCTCCTTAGTCGATGTGAACAAGACCTTTAAAAAGGTCAACATTCACAAAGCCGCGGGGAAAGACAGATTACCAGGATGTGTACTCTAGGAATATGCTGACAAACTGGCTTCACTGACATTTTAAACCTCTCCCTGGCCAAGTCTGTAATATCGATATGTTTCAAACAGACCACCATAGTCCCTGCACACAAGATAGCGATGGTAACCTGCCTAAATGATTACCTCCACATAGCACTCACTCACATCAGAAGCCATGAAGTGCTTTGAAAGGCTGGTCATGGCTCACATCAACACCATCATGCCAGAAACACTAGACCCACTCCAATTCGCATACCGCCCCAACAGATCCACTGATGACGCTATCTCAATTGCACTCCACACGGCTCTTTCCCACCTGGACAAAATTACACCTATGTGAGAATGCTGTTCATTGACTACAGCTCAGTGTTCAACACCATTGTGCCCACAAAGCTCATCACTAAACTAAGGACACTGGGACTAAACACCTCCCTCTGCAAATTGATCCTGGACTTCTTAACGGGCCGCCCACAGGTGGTAAGGGGAGGCAACAACACATCTGCCACGCTGATCCTACAACACTGGGGCCCCTCAGGCGTGGGTGCTTAGTCCCCTCCTGTACTCCCTGTTCACCCACGACTGCGTGGCAAGCACAACTCCAACATCATCATTAAGAGTACTGATGACACAACAGTGTTAGGCCTGATCACCGACAACGATGAGACAGCCTATAGGGAGGAGGTCAGATACCTGGCAGTGTTGTGCCAGGACAACAACCTCTCAATGTGAGCAAGACAAAAGGAGCTGATCGTGGACTATCGGAAAAGGAGGGCCGAATAGGCCCCCATTTAACATTGACGGGACTGAAGTGGAGCGGGTCGAGAGTTTCAGGTTCCTTGGTGTCCACATCACCAACAAACTATTATGGTCCAAACACTCCAAGACCATTGTGAACAGGGCACGACAACACCTTTTCCCCCTCAGGAGACTGAAAAGATTTGACATGGGTCTCCAGATCCTCAAAAAGTTCTACAGCTGCACCATCGAGAGCATTACCGCCTGGTATGGCATCTGCTCAGCATCTGACCGGAAGGCGCTAGAGAGGGTAATGCATATGGACATCACTGGGGCCCAGCTTTCTGACATCCATGACCTCGATACTAGGTGATACTAGGTGGTGTGAGAGGAAGGCCCCAAAAATTGTCAAAGACTCCAGTGACCCAAGTCATGAACTCTTCTCTCTGCTACCGCACGGCAAGCGGTACCAGAGTGCCAAGTCTATAACCAACAGGCTCCTTAACAGTTTCTACCACCAAGCCATAAGATTGCTGAACAACTAAATAAATAAAATGGCCACACCCCCTTTTGTTTTTACACCGATGCTATTCGCTGCTTATTATCTATGCATAGTCACTTTACAAATTACCTCAATTAACCTGTACCCCCGAACATTGACTCGGTACCGGTACCCCCTGTATATAGCCTCGTTATTGTTATGTAAATGTATTATGTGACCTTGTCATTAAATATTTTTTATTTAACTTTAGTTTATTTCGTTAATATTTTATTAACTCTATTTCTTGAACTGAATTGTTGGTTAAGGGCTGATAAGTAAGTATTCGGCGCCTGTGACAAATACAATTTGATTTGACTTTTTTTGGACCTAACTTTTTCCAAGTGGTTTCTTTCTTCACAGACTCCATGAAATGATAACATCTTCCTTAATATTTGGTCAAATGATACATTTTGTCTAAGATGTTAAAGATGTTAATAGCACTGTCTGCATTAGGTACTTCTCAATATCAGCAATATCTCAAGGAAGTCATAGAAGATAGGAACACATCCATCAATGAGCGCATTAAGAGGAATAATGTACCACTGCTTAAAAAGGCAAAGCCAGTCACACAAATGTTTTGCTCCTTTGCACCCCATTATTTTTATTTCTACTTTGCACATTCTTCCATTGCAAAACTACCATTCCAGTGTTTTACTTGCTATATTGTATTTACTTTGCCACCATGGCCTTTTTTGCCTTTACCTCCCTTCTCACCTCATTTGCTCACATTGTATATAGACTTGTTTATACTGTATTATTGACTGTATGTTTGTTTTACTCCATGTGTAACTCTGTGTCGTTGTATCTGTCGAACTGCTTTGCTTTATCTTGGCCAGGTCGCAATTGTAAATGAGAACTTGTTCTCAACTTGCCTACCTGGTTAAATAAAGGTAGAATAAATCAAAATAAATAAATAAAAAATGAGCAAAAACAAATATCAGCATTAAAAAGTGATTGTACACTTTACATCGTGAGCAAGTTCCATGATGATCCCTGGATGCGGTTTTCTCTCATGAGAACAACCCATGTCCTCCAACCATTTCAAATAAAGGAATGCCTAAACCGCCACCAAAAAATCTGACATCAATGACAGAATTAAACCACAAAGAGGCAGACACAAGAGTATGCCTTCATTTTAAAGATGCCCTTAAAAGTGGATACAGACATCATTGTCCTCCTTACTGGCCTCCAGGATAATCCAACCATAAAGCTGTGGGTTGCATTTCATATGGGTAAAAACAACCAGGAGATTTGTATCAAGACCATCTGCGAGAAGCTTGCTTGAAATGCACAAGAGTTTGCTTTTGCGAGGCTTCCAGGCATTCACAGGTTGTGATACAACCTCACACCTTCATGGAAAGGGCAAAAAGCTTGTGCATAGAAGTCATTTCCAAAGGTGACTGATGCCTTCATTTCCATGGCAACTTAACCATTTCAACGCGTTGACCTGGAATCATCCACTTTCACATTGATTGAGAGACAGCAGCCTAGGTTATGTTAGTGACCTGAGGAAGGATCTTTTCTCCAATAAGTAATTCTCAATGAAGAACATATCCTCAACACAGGCTGCATTGCTGCAACATTCATCCAGAGCAGTGTACCGAATAAGCATTTCGTCAACTAATCTGAAAACCATCTAATCAGTACCTTCACCAGAAAGATTTGGATGGGCTAAAACAGTTGATTCTTGGACAGTAAACACCTTTGTGGATACTCTTACCAGAGGCAGTCAAAGCCTGCAGAGAACTTCTGAGATGTGGCGGAAAAAGTGAAAAGGTGAGCCCGTAGGTCAGCATCCCGGAATCACCTCTTCACTGTTGTTGACACTGGTGTTTTGCGGGTACTATTTAATGAAGCTGCCAGATGAGGACATGTGAGGTGTCTATTTATCAAACGAGACACTCTAATGTACTTGTCCTCTTGCTCAGTTGTGCACCGGGGCCTCACACTCCTCTTTCTATTCTGGTTAGGGCCAGTTCTGTGAAGGGAGTAGTACACAGAGTTGTATGAGATCTTCAGTTTCTTGACAATTTCTCGCATGGATTATCGCCTTTCTCGCATGGATTATCGCCTTCATTTCTCAGAACAAGAATAGACTAACAAGTTTCAGAAGAAATATCTTTGTTTCTGGGCATTTTGAGCCTGTAATCAAAATCACAAATGCTGATGCTCCAGATACTCAACTAGTCTAAAGAAGGACAGTTAAATTGTTTCTTTAATTAGCAAAACAGTTTTCAGCTTTGCTAACATAATTGCAAAAGGGTTTTCTAATGATCAATTAGCCTAAAGGAGTGATGGTTGCTGATAGTGGGCCTCTGTACGCGTATGTAGATATTCCATTAAAAATCATCTGTTTCCAGCTACAATAGTCATTTACAACATTAACAATGTCTACACTGTATTTCTGATCAATTTTATGTTATATTAATGGCCAATTTCTTTTGCTATTCTTTCAAAAACAAGGACATTTCTAAGTGACCCCAAATTTATGAACAGTAGTGTATGTGAGAATGCTATTCATTGACTACAGCTCAGCGTCCAATACCAAAGTGCCCTCAAAGCTCATCACTAAACTACAGACCCTGGGACTAAACACCTCCCTCAGCAACTGGATCCTAGACATCCTGATGGGCCGTTCGCAGGTGGTAACAACACATCCGCCACGCTGATCCTCAACACAGGGGCCCCTCAGGGGGGTGTGCTCAATCCACTCCTGTTCTCCCTGTTCACTCATGACTGCACGGCCAGGCACAACTTCAACACCATCATTAAGTTTGCTAATGACACAACAGTCGTAGACCTGATCACCGACAATGATGAGAGGAGGAGGTCAGAGACCTGACCGTGTTGTGCAAGAACAATAACCTTTCTCTCAACGTGATCAAGACAATGGAGATGATTGTGGACTACAGGAAAAGGAGGAACGAGCACGCACCCATTCTCATCGACGGGGCTGTAGTGGAGCAGGTTGAGAGCTTCACCAACATCACCAACAAACTAACATGGTCCAATCACATCAAGACAGTCGTGAAGAAGGCATGACACAACCTATTGTCACAACCTATTGTCCCTCAAAGATTTGGAATGGGTCCTCAGATCCTCAAAAACGTTTAATCTGCACCATCGAGAGCATCCTGACGGGTTGCATCACTGCATGGTATGGCAACTGCTCGGCCTCTGACCGCAAGGCAGTACAGAGGGTTGTGCGTACGGCCCAGTACATTACTGGGGCCAAGCATCCTGCCATCCAGGACCTCTATACCAGGCAGTGTCAGAGGAAGGCCTTAAAAATTGTCAAAGACTCCAGCCACCCTAGTCATGGACTGTTCTCTCTGCTACCGCACGGCAAGCAGTACCGGAGTGCCAAGTCTAGGTCCAAATGCTTCTAAGCAGACTCCTTGACACCTAATCAAATGGCTACCCCCCCTGCTGCTGCTCTCTGTTATTATCTATGCATTGCCACTTTAATAACCCTACCTGCATGTACATAATTACCTCAAAACAATATTCAATAGTCATTTACATTATTTACATAATTAATTAACAATGTTTTCACTGTATTTCTGATCAATTTGATGTTATTGTAATGGACAGAAAATGTGATTTTCTTTAAAAAATAAAGACATTTCTAAGTGACCCCAAACTTTTGAACAGTAGTGTATTTATTTTAACATTCTGTGTTGAGAACTAAAAGGGACATTTCACCCTGGCTCTGCCACGTGATATAGTTATTACTATATTAGCAACATTATGTTTTTGTCATAAACATAGAATTTATCCAAGCCACAAGCTAGAACGAGCGCATTTTCATTTTAGTATTCCGAACGTTTTGACCTCCTGTGTATTCGTCTGCTGATATGGAACCAAAAGTTGGGCATTCATAGTGAATACAGATACTGACTTGTTAGGTAGATGGACCATGCCCACAAACTTGATGGCGTCGTTTTCTTAGAATGACCAACACACACTAGGCAATATTTTTTTGAAAAGGTGAGTGAAAAAACTGGTTTGCTTGAGTGTTTTGCTTGAGAAATCCAATATGGTGTAGCAGTCATGAGTATTTTGTCTTCGTCGTGTCGTGTCCCATGTATATATCTTTATAAATATCTTTTAAAATATTTTTAAAATATTTTTCTTAACCCCAACTTCAACATACTCTCCTGCAACCCGCCACACCCAATGTGGTATGGATCTACTATTTTCTTTACTTTAGAACCGGAACTCCCAACAGAAGCTAGCCAACTAACTAGCTACTAGCTAGTAGTCAGCTAGCCACTAGCGGTCATCAGCTAACCTTTAGCCCGGACAACTCCTGCCAGTCTGCTCAACGCTATTAAACCCGGAGCTTATCGGATTTTTTTTCTCCATATCTCCAGATTCCTACAGCAAGCTCTGAACCTCTTCACCTGGATCATTGCAGCTAGCTAGCTGCTATGCGATTGGCTTCTCCTGGCTAACATCTCTATCCCGAAGCAAGCACCAATTAGCCTGGAGCTAGCATATGCTAGGCCCATCTTCCGGCTAGCTGAAGAGGTCCATCAGCCACTCCTTGGGCTAGAATACCTATTTTGCCAATTGGCCTGGACCCCATTTATTGCCGATACGGAGCCCCGGTGATCCAACACGACTGGACTACCGACATAATCCGCCTGAGTTTTTTTTTCAACAGGCTCCTCCGTCGCGACGTCCCCTGAATGCCCATCTGCTAGCCTGCTAGCCACGGCCTGTTAGCTGTCTAGAGCAAACCGGAATGTTAGATGAAGCGGTCCATCAGCCAATTTCTTGGGCTACTATACCTATTTTGCCAATTGGCCTGGACCCTTTTACTACATGGACCTCTGCTGATCCATCACGACTGGTCTGCCGACATAACCGCACGAGGGGGCTACAACAGACTTATTCCGTCTAAGGCCCTTCTGCTAGCCTGCTAGCCCCGGCCCGCTAGCTGTCTGAATCAACGTGGCTCCAGCCTTGTCCATTACAGTTTTGGTTAGTGATTATTGTCTTATTTCACTGTAGAGCCTCCAGCCCTGCTCAATATGCCTCAGCTAACCCTCTTGTCCCACCTCCCACACATGCGGTGACCTCACCTGTTTTAATTTATGTCTCTAGAGACAATACCTCTCTCATCGTCACTCAATGCCTAGGTTTACCTCCACTGTATTCGCATCCTACCATACCCTTGTCTGTACATTATGCATGGAATCTTTTCTACCACGCCCAGAAACCTGCTCCTTTTACTCTCTGTTCTGAATGTACCCCTTTTCTATTTTTACCTTTTCTCTTTGTAAAACTCAGGTTGTCTGGAGTCTTTCCCCAGTGCCATGCTTAAAAATACCCCAAAGCGGCTGCATTTTGGCTATACAAGCATGAGGGAAGGGGAACGCCTTAAAAACAAAAACTTGTCTACAAAAATGATCTGTCAAAGTCAATGGGCTGGGGGAGTTTTATAGATACAGTTGAAGTCAGAAGTTTGAATACACCTTAGCTAAACACATTTAAACTCAGTTTTTCATCATTACTGACATTAGTAAAAATTCTGTGTCTTAGGTCAGATAGGATCACCACTTTACTTTAAGAATGTGAAATGTCAGAATAATAGTAGAGAGAATGATTTATTTCAGCTTGTATTTCTTTCATCACATGCCCAATGGGTCAGAAGTTTGCATACACCCAATTAGTATTTGGTACCATTGACATTGAATTGTTGAACTTGGGTCAAAAATTTTTTGGGAAGTCTTCCACGAGCTTCCCACAATAAGTTGGGTGAATTTTGGCCCATTCCTCCTGACAGAGCTGGTGTAACCGAGTCAGGTTTGTAGGCCTCCTTGCTCACACCTGCTTTTTCAGTTCTGCCCACAAATGTTCGATAAGATTGAGGTTAGGGCTTTGTGATGGCCACTCCAACACCTTGACTTTGTTGTCCTTAAGCCATTTTGCCACAACTTTGGAAGTATGCTTGGGGTCATTGTCCGTTTGGAAGACCCATTTGCGACCAAGCTTTAACTTCCTGACTGATGTCTTGATATGTTGCTTCAATATATCCACATCATTTCCCTCCCTCATGATGCCATCTATTTTGCACCAGTCCCTCCTGCAGCAAAGCACCCCCACGACATGATACATTACTGGGAGTTACAGGATATGTAATGTTTGGTGTAGCACAAATAATTTTTGACCAACCTTAGCTTGGCGATACTGTCTTCGTCCTCGATTTATCGAAACAGGAGTCTCATAAAATGTCTGTGTCTAGTTGCAGGGTGTCCTTTTGAATTTAGAAAAATGCTCTGTTATTAAAATGTATGTAATTTAACAAAGTGTATGCCATCATCTTGTCTATTTCAAGTCTTCTCTCATTGATCGAGACAGGTGTCCACCCCAAAGTGACGCATGTCATGATGACAAACACCTGTCTCGAGATACAAAAGATCTCTGATTGTAAACCTCTTCTATCTTTACTCATAGAAATGGCTACCGGTAGTTGTTTAGCTAACGTAAGCTAACAAGTTGCCTAAGTTAGCGAAAAATAATTTGATTTCCCCCATTGTAACATAACTGTCACGCCCTGACCTTAGTTATCTTTGTTTTCTTTATTATTTTGCTTAGGTGAGGGTGGTATGTATGTTTTTGTCATATCTAGGGGTTTTGTATGTTTATGGGGTGGTTCTAGTCTAGGTGTTTTTATGTCTATGGTTGCCTAGATTGGTTCTCAATCAAAGGCAGCTGTTTATCGTTGTCTCTGATTGTGGACCATATTTATGTAGCCATATGCCTTGGATAGTTTGTTGGGTTATTGTCTATGGTTAGTTGCATGTCAGCACTCGTTATATTTAGCTTCATGGTCGTTTTGTATAGTTTGTTTAAGTGTTCTTCATTTTCATTAAAGAAGAATGTATTCATATCACTTTGGTCTCCTCTACACGACGACATTATCGTTGTCTCTGATTGGGGATCCTATTTAGGTTGCCATTCTCCATTTTGGTTTGGTGGGTTGTATGTCTATGTGTAGTTGCATGTCAGCACTCGTGTTATAGCTTCACGTTCGTTTTATTATTTTGTTAGTTTGTTTAGTGTTCTTCGTTTGATTAAAGAAGAATGTATTCATATCACGCTGTGCCTTGGTCTCATCAATATGACGAACGTGACAATAACAGTATGTTAGCCAGCAATACACAATATGGGCTTCAGTAGATGAACTTGCAGGAAAAATAACTCATTTACTTAGCTAGCCACCATATTTGCCCAAAGGATTGCGTTGTTAATGTCTGTCTTGGGGGAGGGTTTGGGACAGAACACGAAGAACCACCCTATACCATTGAAAAAATGTGTTAGCTTCTATATTTAGCAAT
This sequence comes from Oncorhynchus kisutch, assembly GCF_002021735.2. NCBI lineage: Eukaryota > Metazoa > Chordata > Actinopteri > Salmoniformes > Salmonidae > Oncorhynchus > Oncorhynchus kisutch. The sequence goes on from NC_034175.2 coordinate 34,300,565, forward strand.
GAATTCGCCGGTAGGAACATCACCGAAAGACGTCAAATGACTCTATCCAACAAGGACAACCATATCTCCACGCACCAGTATAGCACTTATAGTATAACATAGAGCCTTTGCGAAATGCCACAAAGCAGGACTACTTTATCAAAACACAGGAAGCCGTCAACGTGTGTATAGTTCAGCGTGCAAAACCCAGGCATGAGGAGCCTGTTGAAAAAACCCCTCAGGCGGATTATGTCGGTAGTCCAGTCGTGTTGGTTCGCCGGGGCTCCGTATCGGCAATAAATGGGGTCCAGGCCAATTGGCAAAATAGGTATTCTAGCCCAAGGAGTGGCTGATGGACCTCTTCAGCTAGCCGGAAGATGGGCCTAGCATATGCTAGCTCCAGGCTAATTGGTGCTTGCTTCGGGATAGAGACGTTAGCCAGGAGAAGCCAATCGCATAGCAGCTAGCTAGATGCGATGATCCAGGTGAAGAGGTTCAGAGCTTGCTGTAGGAATCCGGAGATATGGATCCGATAAAATACTTTTGAAGAATGCGTCATCATTAATATCTACGCTTGTTTTTGTAGTAAGTGTAGCAAGAACAGATGAGCATTGAGTGGAGGCATTTAATGCTTACTCACATCCTTATTATGAGAAAACTGACCTGATGATTCATTCCCTACTTGCGTACTGAGCTTACAAAAGTGATTCTAAACAAAAAGTGTATCATTAGTGGAGAAATGAAAAATAATGTTGCTGTGATAACCAACATTCAGCAATAATCAGCTGCACCCACAAACTCACTCATCAATTATCCATTATTGGAGCGCCTGTATCCTGTGTATTGTGATATTTGTTTACGTATGATGAATGATCAGCCAGGCGAGTGTTTGGGTCCCCAGGATACCTTTCTCACACTGATGTACTTATTAGTAATAAATTGCGGGAGAAATATGTGAGTTCTGCCTCCCTCTGCTGTGATTGTATGGACAAAAGACAATTTGAAGCATCCATCATAATACCAAGAAACTTTATTAAATAAAGCTAACTTGCCCAAGACAAATAGTGACTCCCAATCTTTCTTTCTAACCAAGGCTGCGTTCAGTACATGTTTATATTCTGGAACGTTCAATTGAACGGAACGGGTGCTGTAATGAACAACCAGCTGAAAAACGATGATGGTTTGGGTTGTGTGTTGGGGAATGCTTTCAGCATGGCCACGGACATTTAAATACGTCACTCATTGCTTCAAGCCACACCTTGCCACATCCACCAAAAGGGAGCAAACGTACCTCAAAGTCTGTTCAAGAACGTGCAAGAACGAGTAAAGTACATGTCATGACAGGCCTGATGGAAACAGATCATTTGTTGACAAAACAAAATATGCTATACAAGGTGGGATCTTTTTGTGTCTATAAAATTAATGAGAGAAATGTCAGTGTAAAAACTTTAAATGTTCAAATATTGATGTAATAACCATCATATCGAGGTAAACTTGGAGTCACGCGATGACATGTTGTGTGGTCCTCCCACTATGATTCGTCGGGAAAGCATGCAGTTTATTAGGCTATAGATGAAATAACTTTTCATGAACTTCACAGGGTGGTGAAATTGCAAGGTGATGCACATGATGCTCATTTCCTATAAATATCGAGGGCCTTATTCTAATGACATGATTATTGATGCTTGGCTTCCATTTGACAAATAAAAATGACATAATAATCTCATCATGTGGGCTCTCCCATATGGAAAAATAATATATGGCAATATCTGTATTACTTGTTTTTTATGGGCATAAACAGTGCATTCGAAAGGATTCGGACTCCTTGACTTTTTCCACATTTTGTTACGTTACATCTACACACAATGAATACCATATAATGACAGAACAAAAACAGGTTTTTAGAAATGTTATGTCATGTAGTAACCAAAAACGTGTTAAACAAAACAAAATGTATTTTATATTTGAGAATCTTCAAAGTAACCACCCTTTGCCTTGATGACATCTTTGCACACTGAATGAATAGGTGTGTCCAAACTTTTGACTGGTACTTTATAAGCATATAAGGTAACATATATTACGACATGTGATTTTGGGGAAACCCTGCTTTAGAGCACATGTGCCAATACAAGAATGAGCACACTCGCTACATAACTAAAATAAAAATTGTGAGGAAAAACCATCAGTAGAGTTGAAAATGCGATGGGAACCTATTTCACTTGTAGTTTTTTAATTGGTACATGGGGAATTTAACTGTGAAAGGTATTTTTATTTGCACTCAATCATCACGCACACCCTTTCATCCACAACAAGTCAATTTGTTGGAAAGACATCTCTGGTAGGAAAATGCACCTTTTAGAATATTCACATGAAAATTTAAACCTAGCTACTCTCTCTCTCCCGCTCTCTTTCTTCCACATCTCCCTTTCTCTCTCTGTCGTTGTGACATCTTCAGACCAGTAAATGCATTGGAAGCACTGCCGATGCCAAAGGCAGATTCACAGTATGATCAGTCTGTTGAGGTAAAATGGCATGCTTTTATGAAAAAATATAAGTATACTTTGGCATGATAATCAAACTCTACACTTATATTATGATTCTATGGCAAAAGACTGGCTGATATACTGTATTACATTAGCATTTATCATGTCAATGATTGTTATTAGTGTGATCTTTTAAAAGAGAAGGAGGAGAAAGGGGGGGAAGGGTGTATTTCTATGATGGTTCAATAAAAAAATTCTCAATGGATTGCAGATTAGTAACGCCTATTTGCAAAAGTATGGAGAAATACAGGTATGCGGAATACTGCAGTACTAAACCTAGTTTAAGTGAGACTGAATAAGGCTCTACAGACCAAACCATAGAGTCATGTGTCATCAACACCCCCTTGCTGCCCTTAATCTAACAATAATCTAACAAAATTGAAGCATGTGGGAACAGTCTGCTGTTCCCACATGCTTCAAGAGGGCCACCATTGTTCCTGTTCCCAAGAAAGCTAAGGTAACTGAGCTAAACGACTACCGCCCCGTAGCACTCACATCCGTCATCATGAAGTGCTTTGAGAGACTAGTCAAGGACCATATCACCTCCACCCTACCTGACACACTAGACCCACTCCAATTTGCTTAACGCCCCAATAGGTCCACAGACGACGCAATCGCAACCACACTGCACACTGCCCTAACCCATCTGGACAAGAGGAATACCTATGTGAGAATGCTGTTCATCGACAACAGCTCAGCATTTAACACCATAGTACCCTCTAAGCTCGTCATCAAGCTCGAGACCCTGGGTCTCGACCCCGCCCTGTGCAACTGGGTACTGGACTTCCTGACGGGTTGCCCCCAGGTGGTGAGGATAGGTAACAACAGCTCCACCCCACTGATCCTCAACACTGGGGCCCCACAAGGGTGAGTTCTGAGCCCTCTCCTGTACACCCTGTTCACCCACGACTGCGTGGCCATGCACGCCTCCAACTCAATCATCAAGTTTGCAGATGACACTACAGTGGTAGGCTTGATTACCAACAACAACGAGACGGCCTACAGGGAGGAGGTGAGGGCCCTTGGAGTGGTGTCAGGAAAATAACCTCACAGTCAACGTCAACAAAACAAAGGAGATGATTGTGGACTTCAGGAAACAGCAGAGGGAGCACCCCCCTATCCACATCGACGGGACAGTAGTGGAGAGAGTAGTAAGTTTGAAGTTCCTTGGCGTACACATCACGGACAAACTGAATTGGTCTACCCACACAGGCAGTGTTGTGAAGAAGGCGCAGCAGCGCCTCTTCAACCTCAGGAGGCTGAAGAAATTTGGCTTGTCACCAAAAGCACTCACAAACTTCTACAGATGCACAATCGAGAGCATCCTGTTGGGCTGTATCACCGCTTTAAACAATGGCGCTTAATATAATGTTTACATACCCTTCATTACTCATCTCATATGTACAGTGGGGAGAACAAGTATTTGATACACTGCCGATCTTGCAGGTTTTCCTACTTACAAAGCATGTAGAGATCTGTAATTTTTATCATTGATGCACTTCAACTGTTAGACGGAATCTAAAACAAAAATACAGAAAATCACATTGTATGATTTTTAAGTAATTCATTTGCATTTTATTGCATGACATACGTATCTGATCACCTACCAACCAGTAAGAATTCCGCCTCTCACAGACCTGTTTGTTTTATTTTAAGAAGCCCCCCTGTTCTCCACTCATTACCTGTATTAACTGCACCCGTTTGATCTTGTTACCTGTATAAAAGACACCTGTCCACACACTTAATCAAACAGACTACAACCTCCTCACAATGGCCAAGACAAGGGAGCTGTGTAAGGACATCAGAGATAGAATTGTAGACCTGCACAAGGCTGGGATGGGCTACAGGAAAATAGGCAAGCAGCTTGGTGAGAAGGCAACAACTGTTGGCGCAATTAATAGAAAATGGAAGAAGTTCAAGATGACGGTCAATCACCCTCGGTCTGGGACTCCATGCAAGATCTCACCTCGTGGGGCATCAATGATCATGAGGAAGGTGAGGGATCAGCCCAGAACTACACGGCAGGACCTGGTCAATGACCTGAAGAGAGCTGGCACCACAGTCTCAAAGAAAACCATTAGAAACAAACTACGCCGTCATGGATTAAAATCCTGCAGCTCACACAAGGTCCCCCTGCTCAAACCAGTGCATGTGCAGGCCCGTCTGAAGATTGCCAATGACCATCTGGATGATCCAGAGGAGGAATGGGAGAAGGTCATGTGGTCTGAGGAGACAAAAATTGAGCTTTTTGGTCTAAACTCCACTCGCCGTGTTTGGAGGAAGAAGAAGGATGAGTACAACCCCAAGAACACCATCCCAACCGTGAAGCATGGAGGTGGAAACATCATTCTTTGGGGATGCTTTTCTGCAAAGGGAACAGGATGACTGCACCATATTTAGGGGAGGATGGATGGGGCCATGTATCACAAGATCTTGGCCAACAACCTCCTTCCCTCAGTAAGAGCATTGAAGATGGCTGGGTCTTCCAGCATGACAACTACCCGAAACACACTAAGGAGTGGCTCCGTAAGAAGCATCTCATGGTCCTAGAGTGGCCTAGCCAGTCTGAACCCAAAAGAAAATCTTTGGAGGGAGCTGAAAGTCCGTATTGCCCAGCGACAGCCCCGAAACCTGAAGGATCTGGAGAAGGTCTGTATGGAGGAGTGGGCCCAAATCCCTGCTGCAGTGTGTGCAAATCTGGTCAAGAACTTCAGGAAACGTATGATCTCTGTAATTGCAAACAAAGGTTTTTGTACCAAATATTAAGTTCTGCTGATGTATCAAATACTTATGTCATGCAATAAAATGCAAATTAATTACTTAAAAATCATACAATGTGATTTTCTGGATTTCTGTCTCTCACAGTTGAAGTGTACCTATGATAAAAAATGACAGAAAACCTGCAAAATTGGCAGTGTATCAAATCCTTGTTCTCCCCACTGTATATGTATATATCTATATCATCTACATATCTCTATATCATCTACTGCATCTTTATGTAATACATGTATCACTAGCCACTTTAATAAACTATGCCACTTTGTTAACATACCCTACATTTACCCATCTCATATGTATATACTGTACTCGATACCATCTACTGTATCTTGCCTATGCCGTTCTGTACCATCTCTCATTCATATATCTTTATGTAAATATTCTTTATCCCTTTACACTTGTGTGTATAAGGTAGTAGTTGTGGAATTGTTAGGTTAGATTACTCGTTGGTTATTACTGCATTGTCGGAACTAGAAGCACAAGCATTTTGCTACACTCGCATGAACTTATGCTAACCATGTGCATGTGACAAATAACATTTAATTTGATTTGATTTGTTCTGCAAAAAGAACAAATAACCAGACAAATACATTTGCAGACATTTTAATATATGTATTTACTATTATAAGAGGAAAATAGTACAATGTAAAACACAATGTAAAACATAGGGAAATAAGAGAGACTGAATAAACACCAGTAACATGTGAATGAGGAAATACAGTAAGTAGAAAAACATGCAACACAGTAAATTACTCACCTGCCTAACGTATGAATTAGAAAAAAAAGCATACAATTACAGTTTTTGAGGTGAGGCAAAGAGGAGATGTTGATCAGCAGGAATAAACACCATCCATGTTACCATTACGTCGTAGATGGCCTCTGCTGTACACTGCTGCTGTGTCTCTAACTCAAGCTGCCATTTCTTTTAAGTCATCCACCCGCTGCATAATGTCAGTGTCCAAAGGATCCTCAGCTGTCTTCCTCTTCCGGCCATTGGATCTGGGTCAGGGAGATTGGTTGGAGGTTGATGGAGTTGCAGGGCAGAGCAGAGGACAAGGGTGCGTCTGGACGGTGGGTTGGGTGTTGGTGAGAAGGGCCTGGGCGTTGGGGAGAGGGGCCGGGGAGGTGAAGAACCAGGCCGGGGAGATGATGAATCAAGGGGCAATGAATCACCTGTCGATGTGCCCTCAGGGCTCAGCTCCGTCTCTGGACTATCTCAAACATCACCCCCTCCAATACCTACAAGCATTTGGCGAATACATTAGAATACAATGCAGGCAATCTTAAAACATCTAATTGGGCTCCATTGAGTTAAAATATTTACCCAAAATAACTGATTTCATAAAACATCTCAATCTAATTAACACACACAACACAATGTCTGTTTTCAGATGTTTGATCTAGCCCTGTTGATCATTATGATGACAACACAGGCAATATTTCACACTCACAATTTCTCCCATCCAGAAAAGAGCTGATAACATATGTTCTAACTAGCTCTGCTAAACATAAGATCACAAACACACACTGTACAAAAGGACTTAATGGGTACACACCGTATCCGACAATGTTTCACAATAACACAAAGCCACTCCAGTTGTCTGACAATCGGTGGGACACACACACGAAGCGGCAGCCACATTCCTCATCTTCGTCACCCCTCTCAGATTGTGAACATACCAGTCCCAAATCTTTCTCCACGTTTCTTTGATATCAGTACCGGTGTTCAAATTGTGTGATATCTCCCTCCAGCAGTTTGCTTGCTTGTCCGAATACAACAGCATCGAAGGGTTGTAAAGGTTCTCGCACAGACGTTTCTCCAAACTGGGAGAGACATAATTGCGTTGAACAAATCTCTAAATAAAAAGCACAATAAGGAAGCCTGCAAGTAGTAGAAGTGAAGTATTAGAACATCCATCTCTACCAGTAGAGATACTGGAAAATATGCGATGTAGATACAGAGGCGGGAATTCAGTTGCAAAGCTCACAATGACATTGCGCATTTACAAGGAGGCACCTCTTTTGTGAGGTAAAACGACATTGCAACACTGCGCTACACTCCGTCGGCCCTGTTTGCGTATTGTCTGTAGAACCCTTAATTAAGTCTCTAACAGCTTTGGACACCTTTATTGTGCAACATTTGCCCGTTATTATTTTCGAAATTCTTCAAACTCTTATCAAATTGATTGTTGATCATTGATAGACAACCAAACAAGTCTTACCATATATTTTCAACTAGATTTAAGTTAAAACTGTAACTCGGGTACTCAGGAACATTCATTCACTGTCTTCTTGGTAAGCAACTCCAGTGTATGTTTGGCCTTGTGTTTTAGGTTATTGTCCTGCTGAAATGTGAATTAAACTCCCAGTGTCTGGTAGAAAGCAGACTGAACCAGGTTTTCCTCTAGGATTTTGCCTGTGCTTAGCTCCATTCATACATGTTTTATCCTGAAAAAATCCCCAGTCCTTAACAATTACAAGTATAACCATAACATGATTGAGCCACCACTATGCTTGAAAATATGGAGAGTGGTACTCGGTAATGTGTTGTATTGGATTTGCCCTAAACATAACACTTTGTATTCAGGACAAAAAGTTAATTGATTTGCCACGTATTTTGCAGTATCACTTAAGTGCCTTGCTGCAAGCAGGACGCATGTTTTGGAATATTTGTATTATGTACAGGTTTCTTTTTTTGCCTCTGTCAATTAGGTTAGTATTGTGGAGTAACTACAATGTTCTTGATCTATCCTCAGTTTTCTTCAATCACAGCCATTAAAATCCATGAATGGTTCCCAACCTCTCCGTCACCTGAGTTAGGAAGGACATCTGCATCTTTATAGTGACTGTGTAGTGGGCTGTAATACTTGATATATGCATATTATATAGACTTCACATGTGACTTGTAATACGACTATGCAATTAGCACATTAAAGGAATTATCTGACTACATAAAATAAATAGCAATATGCAAGAGACTATAGTTAATGTGGAAAGTATTATGCATTTAGCAGACTAAGATCAAAGCATGGTCATGAGAATGGAATTCTAAAAACAAGTATATTTACACTGAGCAACATGTAAAGTATTGGCCCCATGTTTCATGAGCTGAAATAAAAGATCCCAAAAGTGTTCCATTTGCACATAAAACGTATTTCTCCTAAATCATCCCTGTTAGTGAGCATTTCTCCTTTGCCAAGATAATCAATCAACCTGATAGGTGTGACATATCAAGAAACGGATTAAACAGCATGATCATTGCACAGGTGCACCTTGTGCTGGGGACAATAAACAGCCACTCTAAAATGTGCAGTTTGGTCACACAACACACTGCCACAGATGTCTCAACTTTTGAAGGAGCTCACAATTGGCATGCTAACTGCAGGAATGTCCACCAGAGCTGTTGTCAGAGAATTGAATGTTAATTTTGCTACCATAAGCCGCCTCCAACGTCGTTTTAGAGAATTTGGCAATATGTCCAACCAGCCCCGCAACCGCAGACCACGTGGAACCACGCCAGCCAGGACCTCCACATCTGGCTTCATCACCTGCGGGATGGTCTGAGACGAGCCACCCGGACAGCTGATGAAACGGTCTGACCATCCCGCAGGTGAAGAAGCACAACCAAAGATGTTCTGCACAAACTGTCAGAAACCGTCTCGGGTAAGCTCATCTGCTTGCTCGTCATCCTCATCAGGGTCTTGACCTGACTGCAGTTTGACATCGTAACCGACTTCAGTAGGCAAATGCTCACCTTCGATGACCACTGGCACACTGGAGAAGGGTGCTCTTGACAGATGAATCCCAGATTCAACTGTACCGGGCAGATGGCAGACAGCTTGTATGGGGTCGTCTGGGCGAGTGGTTGGCTCATGTCAACTTTGTCTACAGAGTGCCCCATGGAGGCGGTGGGGTTATGGTATGGGTAGGCATAAGCTACGGACAACAAACACAATTGCATTTTAGCGATGGCAATTTGAATCCACAGAGATACTGTGACAAGAACCTGAGGCCCATTGTCGTGCCATTCATCTGCCACCATCACCGCATGTTCCAGCATGATAATGCACAGACCCATGTTGCAAGGATCTGTACACAATTCCTGGAATTTGAAAATGTCCCAGATCTTCCATGGCCTGCATACTCACCAGATATGTCACCCATTGAGCATGTTTGGATGCTTTGCTTGGATGTGTACAACAACGTGTTCCAGTTCCCACCAATATCCAGCAACTTCACACAGCCATTGAATAGGAGTGGGACAACATTTCACAGGCCACAATCAACAGCCTAATCAACTCTATGTTGACTCTAAGGCCCTGCATGAGGCAAATGGTGGTCATACCAGACACAAACTGGTTTTCTGATCCGCTTTCCTACCTTTTTTTTATCGTAATCTGTGACTAACAGATGCACACCTGTATGTGTCGCCCTGCATGAGGCAAATGGTGGTCATACCAGATTCTGACTGGTTTTCTGATCCACGCTCTTACCTTTTTTTTAAGTATCTGTGACTAACAGATGCATATCTGTATTCCCAGTCATGTGAAATTCATAGATTATGTTCTAATAAATGTATTTTCAATTGACTGATTTCCTTATATGAACTGTAACTCAGTAAAATCTTATAAATTGTTGCATGTTGCGTTTATATTTTTGTTTGTAGACTAAAAGGATGCATATACAAGGTATAAAGCTTAAGTTACAAGGCAATACTGACGTTAACAAAGTATTATTCTAAGCGTATGGTACTTTGCCAGACAAAACATGAACAAAGAAATGCCTACTAGGCTATTGGCCTAGAAGCCTAGGAAATGATAATTGATCATACAATCTTCCTCCATGGACTGGAAACTGGATAAGAGAGATAAAAAGGCATTTCATTCCATTCCATTCCATCTGTAACCTTCTCAATCCAAAATCTATACCAAGTTTACAGTAACCCGACCATCAATGCCCAAACTCCACAGGGATGAGGGATGAGACTAATGTAAATAAAACAATAAAGCCCTTTTTCATATAGTAATTCAGAGTTAAAATGTACTGCAGAGATAATACATCCATATAGATAGCATCATAATTATCCTCCGTAAAGTAGTTTCAGATAGATAGATATAATTATTGCAATCCACCAAACATGGATAGCATTATTCTACCACACATTCAATCGTCAGTCCTCTGGATACTGTAACATAGAGATACATTTTGGCCCCTTAGAGGAGGAATGGCTGACTAGTCCTTGGGCATTGTTTTTTGTGCTTTCCTTGTGTTCCTGGACCATTTGCCATGCAACTTCAGGTGACAGAGAATACATAAATTCGGGCCAACCCTACAACTGGGTTTATTGATACACCATCCAAAGTGTAATTAATAACTTCACCATGCTCAAGGGATATTTCATGTCTGACTTTTTTTCATCTACAAATAAATGAATAGATGCCCTTCTTTGCGATGCATTGGAAAATCTCCCTGGTCATTGTGGTTGAATCTGTGTTTGAAATCCACTGCTCGACTGAGGGACCTTACAGATAATTGTATGTGTGGGATACAGAGATGAGTTAGTAATTTTAAAATCATCTTAAACACTATTAGAGCACACAGAGTGAGTAAATGCAAATTATCATGTGACTTGTTAAGCTAGATTTTACTCCTGGACGTTCTGTTTGTTATAACAAAGGCATTGAATACTTAGTTGAATACTTGACTCAAGACATTTTACCTTTTAATTTTTTATTAATTTGTAAACATTTAGGAAAAAACACAATTCCTCTTTGACATTATAGGGTATTGTGTGTTGGCCAGAGATGAAAAATATAAATGTAAAGGCTGCAACACAACAAAACGCGGAAAAAGTGTGAATACTTTATGTAGGCACTGTACATATAGGACCTGTGTGTGTCCATTCTTTCAAAGTTGATTTTGTTTGAAATCTATTTTCTTAAATGTCAAGTTAAGGTAATGCAGTCTTGAATTTGTAAAAGTATCAAAGAACAAAAGAAAGAACAAATTACTGTCTATTTTATTTTCCCAAGTTAAAGCACCAAAGTGACAACTCCATCACTAAAAGTAGTTTGTCCTCTGCAGTTCAGTGAAAATATTATGAGAAGCTGAAGAAAGAAAGAGATGGAGAGAGAAGGATGAATGATGGACAGCTTTGACATGCCAGAGCACTTAAACAATTACTAACAGTTTCTGCCAGTCACCACATCTGACACAACACCAACATGGGGTACGCAATTTTACACAATTCTGCCAGGCATGGGTCACTTTAAAGGAACACAGGGAAACCCATTTCAGCTTGCATTTCAAGACCAATCATCCAAATTGCCCCCCCCCCCCTGCCTCCTCTTCCTTACAAAAAATAAAGTGCAGTTTAGAGTTTCACATGTGAAAATCATGTTTCCATATGTGAAATGGCTGTTTTCACATGTTGAGCTTAAATTTCACATGTGAAACCAAATTTTCACATGAATTAAAGGAGTAGTTCACTATTTTACAAGTTGATGTTAGATGGTTCCTCATCCTGAAAGTAGTCTATGGACCAGGAGAAACTGTAATCCATGGTTCAGTGTTCATGAAGTGCTTTGAGAGGCTAGTTAAGGATCAAATTACCTCTACCTTACCTGACACCCTAGACCCACTTCAATTTGTTTACCGGTCCAATAGATCCACAGACAATGCAGTCGCCATCACACTGCACACTGCCCTATCCCATCTGGACAAGAGGAATACTTACTGTACATCAGAATGCTTTTCATTGAGTATAGTACCCTCCAAGCTGATCATTAATCTCGGGGCCCTGGGTCTGAACCCCTGTTTACTTCCTGACAGGCCGATCTCAGGTGATGGAGGTAGGAAACAACACCTCCACTTCGCTGATCCTCAAAACAGGGGCCCCACAAGGGTGCGTGCTCAGCCCCCTCCTGTACTCCCTGTTCACCCATGACAGTGTTGCCACAAACGCCTCCAACTCTCCATCAAGTTTGCAGATGACACAACAGTAGTAGGCCTGATTACCAACAATGACAAGACAGCCTACAAGAAGGAGTTGAGGGCCCTGGCAGAGTGGGGCCAGGAAAATAACCTCTCCCTCAACGTCAACAAAACAATGGAGCTAATCGTGGACTTCGGGAAACAGCAGAGGGAGCACGCCCTATCCACATCGACGGGATCGCAGTGGAGAAGGTGAAAAGTTTCAAGTTCAAACCTCAAATGGTCCATCCAAACAGACAGTGTGGTGAAGAAGGCGCAACAGCCTTCTTCACCACTTGCCACTTTAATTATGGAACACGCTTCCCTACCTTTTTTTAAATCATAATCTGTGACTAACAGATGCACACCTGTATGTGTCGCCCTGCATGAGGCAAATGGTGGTCATACCAGATTCTGACTGGTTTTCTGATCCACGCTCTTACCTTTTTTTTAAGTATCTGTGACTAACAGATGCATATCTGTATTCCCAGTCATGTGAAATTCATAGATTATGTTCTAATAAATGTATTTTCAATTGACTGATTTCCTTATATGAACTGTAACTCAGTAAAATCTTATAAATTGTTGCATGTTGCGTTTATATTTTTGTTTGTAGACTAAAAGGATGCACATACAAGGTATAAAGCTTAAGTTACAAGGCAATACTGACGTTAACAAAGTATTATTCTAAGTGTATAGATCCTAAGGTTACAGTACTTTGCCAGACAAAGCATGAACAAAGAAATGCCTACTAGGCTATTGGCCTAGAAGCCTAGGAAATGATAATTGATCATACAATCTTCCTCCATGGACTGGAAACTGGATAAGAGAGATAAAAAGGCATTTCATTCCATTCCATTCCATCTGTAACCTTCTCAATCCAAAATCTATACCAAGTTTACAGTAACCCGACCATCAATGCCCAATCTCCACAGGGATGAGGGATGAGACTAATGTAAATAAGACATTATTCCTGAGAAAACAATAAAGCCCTTTTTCATATAGTAATTCAGAGTTAAAATGTACTGCAGAGATAATACATCCATATAGATAGCATCCTAATTATTCTCCGTAAAGTAGTTTCAGATAGATAGATAGCATTATTGCAATCCACCAAACATGGATACCATTATTCTACCACACATTCAATCGTCAGTCCTCTGGATACTGTAACATAGAGATACATTTTGGCCCCTTAGAGGAGGAATGGCTGACTAGTCCTTGGGCATTGTTTTTTGTGCTTTCCTTGTGGTATGGAACACTAGCCACTTTAATAATGTTTACATACTGCCTTATTCGTCTCATATGTATGTCCTGTATTCTATTCTACTGTATTTATTTATATTTATTTATTTATTTACCTTTATTTAACCAGGTAGGCAAGTTGAGAACAAGTTCTCATTTACAATTGCGACCTGGCCAAGATAAAGCAAAGCAGTTCGACAGATAAAACGACACAGAGTTACACATGGAGTAAAAACAAACATACAGTCAATAATGCAGTATAAACAAGTCTATATACAATGTGAGCAAATGAGGTGAGAAGGGAGGTAAAGGCAAAAAAGGCCATGATGGCAAAGTAAATACAATATAGCAAGTAAAATACTGGAATTTAAGTCAATGCCACTCCGACATTGCTTGTCCTAATAGTTATATATTTCTTTATTCCTGTCTTTAAACTTTTTTTAAGATTAGTGTATTGTTGTGAATTATTAGATACTACTGCACTGTTGGTGCTAGGAACACAAGCATTTCGCTACACCCGCAATTATATCTTCTAAATATGTGTATGTGACCAATATAATTTGATTTAAACAGCCATAACAAACTTCAGCTAACTTTAGCCACTGCTAGCTAAAAATACATATTTTTTTATATGTGGTTTGTTCATACGAAAACCACACATTTTCTCACAATATTCTTGTTTTATTTTTGTAAGGTGTGCTACATCCCACTCTCCTCTCTTTTCCTCCACATAGCAGACAATGGCTGAGATAGAAGGGCAGAGAGTGAGGGAAAAAAAGAGTGAGACAGAGAGACAGAGAGAGAAGAGATCTTTGAAGTGCAGCTGTGCATCTGTCAACATTTTCCCAGGTTGAGGGTGATGGGGTAAAATGGTGTAGGAAGCGACCACAGATGGACCTCTGCTGGTCAAAGATGGGATGGGGTGGTGTGAGGTGGGGTGGTGGGGCAATGGGTAGGTGGGGTGGAGGGAGTGAGGTGGGTGGGGGCAAGATAATGGTCAGTTGAGAGTGGAGAGAGGTGGGCGGATAGGGAAGATGGGCATCAATTTTGGAAAATGCGTTTGATGAACTGTAGGAGCAGACAAACAGGTAGTCAAATCTTCACCCAACGATCGTATTATGTTCTCACAGAACATTTATTACCTCTATTTAAGAGGAGTTGAAACACTGTGTCATACATCGTATAAGGGCACAAGGCGAGACCATAGATGCAGACACTGGAGGCAGATAGTTTGAGTCTGATATTTATTAATAATCCAAAAGGGGTAGGCAAGAGAATGGTCGTGGACAGGCAAAAGGTCAAAACCAGTTCAGAGTCCAGGAGGTACAGTGTGGCAGGCAGGTTCGAGGTCAGGGCAGGCAGAATGGTCAGGCAGGCGGGTACGGAGTCCAGAAACAGGTAAGGGTCAAAACCGGGAGGACTAGCAAAAGAGAATAGAAAAGGCAGGAGCACGGGAAAAACACGCTGGTTGACTTTGAACATACAAGACGAACTGCCACAGACCGACAAAACACAGATTTAAATACCAAGGGGATAATGGGGAAGATGGGTGATACCTGGAGGGGGTGGAGACCAGCACAAGGACATGTGAAACAGATCAGGGTGTGACACATCGCTGTAATTAGGTTGTCATTATTTGCCCATGCTAGAGTGGACAGGTAACCACGTCCTTACCACAAATTATATTTTGACCACTAATCACTAAACGTATTAATTTACCCTAACCCTAGCCTGGAATTAAGAACAAATAACTATTGCACAGGACTTGCTCATCAGTTCTGATTCCCTCTAACGGGGGAATTGAAGAAACCATTCGCCAGATGTGGGAGCCAGTAGCTTGTCTCTTCACAATAGATTGATATGTGCGTTCTTGTCCAGGTTAATCTGAAGTGTGTGTGGATAGCGGGAAAAATCAAAATCATCCATATTGGCTGACATCCCTGGTTAGATGTATGATTGCACAGTGACCACGCCAGTTCTAACGGACCTGGGCCTCCTACTGATGAGAAAATACAGTTTGAGACAGACTCCTTAGAGATCTGAGTTGAAAAACACATACCCACACACACACACACACACACACACACACACACACACACACACACACAGGTAGTGCTCAAACACATGACTGTCAATTGTGCAACATCTGATGATGCGTCTCTCTGATGTGACAGAGAGGACCAGGTTTGCAGACCAGCAATGAAAGATATGGCTGGGCTGCTGTTTGACAACTGTTGTCTAGATACACATTGGAAATGCTCAATAAGCAATCAAAACAACTCTGTTGCTGTTGTTGTTTTTATTATACCATCTGGGGTTTTTTGATGGTTAAATTAGTAGGTCTAATTGTTAGAGTAATTCATGGATAATTTTTTGGTTCCGAAAAGCGTTTCTGCCAAACAGCTGAAAGAGAAAGGTAAGATCCCTCACACACATGAAAGTAATTTAGATGCACTTAACTTCCTGTAAACAATTAGGGCATGCCATAACGTAGTCTTCATTTGCGACATTGCAACATTTGCGACTGACACATATTTATCCTTCTTCACTTCTGTGCCTGCCGAACAATTATTAACCATCTTCATCTGCTAGGTACACTTCATGAATTTTACATGTATCCTTGTCGTTACCATAACTACATTATCAAAGATATAAGGAGCCTTCAATGTTGCTAAGGGGGATGTCTCTTAGATCTATTGTCATGAAAGTGGGTATCAGTCACCATTTAAAATTCACAAGCCATCCAACCCTAATGAGTGTATACTGTATGCATGTCTGAGTGTACCGTATGTACATGTGTGTGTGTGTGTGTGTGTGTGGGCACAGACACATCTATGTGTATAAAATAATGATCTTAATTTTCCCATCTCTGTTGCACCAATGTCTTCATTTATCTAGTTTGTCTGATTCCTCTTCCAGTAAGTGGCCACTTTCCCCTGATTGGAATGCCATGTTTTCCTGTTCTGGCAGAGGCTATTAGGTCTGCATATAATGTACCTAGCATATGATAAAAAAAAGTGTAATACATTTACATAATGCTTGGATAAGTGGGGAGAGAGTGTGTGCGGCGTGAGTGCAGTTCACTTGCATGAGTTTGATTCATTAGTCAGAGGAGTTTGATGGACATCCAGGATGAGGTAGAGTAATTTGCATTACCTTCTAGCAGTTCTTCTCTCCTTCTCTTTCTCGCTCTCTGTGTACTGTGATGTCCTGTGAAGTGTATAAATGAGGCATGGCTGTGTGTTGGCCGTCCTGCATCGCCAGCGATTTAACAGACTGTAATTATGTTCTGCCAGAGACAAGATCAGTCTGAAGAACAAAGTGTGAATGAAAACATTGTTACGACTACTGGGAGGATTTGTAAAAAATGTCCAAGAGACACAAATATACACAAACACAAATGAAAACACACACACAAACTAGCTCTCTCTGTCTCAGACATAAACATTCGCACACGCACACACACGTACACCATCTGACAATCATTCAGCAACACAACAAGTTTGTGTCTATCCCTGGTGGCAGTAAATTGGATGGTTGCACATCCATATTTTAATATGCTAATAACCCTATTATGGGTACAGGTATCCTGCTGAACAGCTCATGTGAAAGTGATTGGAGAGAAACATGCGGACTGAACTGATTTAAGGGTCTTTATCATGTTACAGCTAACACGGACACATTCAGAATGGGCTGTTGTACTAATGGGGAGATAACACACACCATCCATCATGAGGTGTCCTCTATGTGTGTTTTAAGTAACACGGCATTGGGCCTGCAGCTATGGGAATAAACTGGAAGACTTGCAAGGAGACATCTGGGATCTAATGGAGAATGTTTTAAATGTATTGAGCACACAGACAATAGTTGTCGTTGGGAAAGTGAAAAACAAAAATGAAACACCTGAATAAACTCATAAACACCACACATAAGTGTTCATTACAATTACTTTCCGTGTCTAGGCCATACAAGGAATGGTTACCCTATCTTTTTCTCGCTCTCACTCTCTCATTCTTTACCTCTCAGTTTCCCCCATACTGATTACCACACTGCCTGGTGATGCTGAATTTTAATTGGGGAGGCTCACCTATCATTTTACCCATGTAGTAATATATGATATGATAATATGATAATAATTATTTACAAATATATTAGTGTCCAAGTGAAATAAAGGATGATTTACTGGGTTTATGTAAGGGATGATATGGAGAGTGTGGAGAGGTCTTGATTTGGAAAACGCTTATTACAGTAACTCAATCAGATTATTACACATCTGTCCAGGTCGTACAGGAAGCTGGGATTGAAGACCCTGGTCTGCAGTCAGTAATAACCCTATCAGATGACATATTATGAGCATCTTTGTTTCATATTTGGGGGACCCGTGGCCTGACCTGACAGGGCTGGCAGTTAGTGAATGTGATTAGCGAGACCGAAACAATGGAGCTACGGCGCTAGCATAGCTGTTGGCTGTTACTGTACTCAATAATGACAGAAACAAACCCCATTCTCCTCCATTATATTTCTTAATTTGGCAAATCTTCACGCAATTGACTCAGGTCTGCGGGAGGAGCCGCTCGCAGGGGAAGCAGAGAGATGGATTGCACAGGAAGTAAAATTATTGTCTGTGCATAAGGAGCTGCGGTAAAGTGTTTCCTGTCCTGTACAACTTGAAAATGTAAAACTACTCCGTCCGACAGAAACGAAGAGAGACTAATATGAGAACATACATTTTTTAAATGCTAGAAAAATGTGTTAAAAGAAGATCTTAAAATTAATGGTCGTAGCTAGTAGTTTTGGAACGGCCATTCTGGAGGAAATCTTTAGACATTAACGTAAGCTCCATATACAGTAAATGACAGGTTTGCACAGAGTGTGCACCAGTTTTCACTTGCTTTTACTAAAGGGAATTACTGTAAAGAAAGCAGGAAGAATAAAAAGGTGAAATATAAGCTAAACCAGTTAAACTCTGAGCGGTTGTTTTTGGCCCTGTACAGGGCCCGGCAAGTTTGCGGGGTGCCCCGCAAAATAAGAAACAAAAAGTGACATATCAATTGAAAGCTACAATCCTTGTCTTTTTGGACATTGAACTCAAATCTTACTGCTGGCAAGCTTGAAAATGTCTAAGAGACGCCATGTGATCTCCTACTTTGTAGACACATTTTTTTATTAATAAAAAAAAAATGTAAGCTAAAATGTATTGGGTCAGTAAGTATTCAACACCTTTGTTATGGCAAGCCTAAATAAGTCCAGGACTAAAACTGTGCTTAACAAATCGCATAATAAGTTGCATGGGCTCCTTCCGTGTTCAATTATAGTGGTGAAGATTATTTTTGAATGAAATCACATCTCTGTACCCCTCACATACAATTATCTGTAAGGTCCCTCAATCGAGTAGTGAATTTCAAGCACAGGTTCAACCACAAAGACCAGGGATGTTTTTCAATGCCTCACAAAGAAGGGTACCGATTGATAAATATGTTAAAATAAAAAGAGCAGATGCTGAATATCCCTTTAAGCATCGTGAAGTTATTAATTACACTTGCCCAGAGTTTAATGGTTGTGATATGAGAACTAAGGATCAACAACATTGTAGTTACTCCACAATACTAACCTACATGACAGTATGAAAAGAAAGAAGCCTGCACAGAATAAAAAATATTCCAAAACATGCATCCTGTTTGCAACAAGGCACTTAAGGAATACTGCAAAAAATGTATCAAAGTAATTCACTTTTTGTCCTGAATACAAAATGTTATTTTTGGGGCAAATCCAACACGTCACTCTTCATATTTTCAAGCATGGTGGTGGCTGCATCAGGTTATGGGTATGCTTGTCATTGGCAAGGACTAGGGAGTTTTTTTGGGATAAAAAGAAACAGAATACAGATATAAGCTGTTTCCAACAGACACTGGGAAATGAATTCCCCTTTCAGCAGGACAATAACCTAAAAGAAGGCCAAATCTACACTGGCGTTTCTTACCAAGACGACATTGGATGTTCTTGAGTAGCCTAGTTACAGTAGATTGCAAAAGGTCTGCAAATGTATGTCTGGTTATTTGTACACTTGTAGCAGAACATATTTCTGTTTTGAATCAGTCAATCAGTAAACCTGTACAGTGACTTGCGAAAGTATTCACCCCTTGGCATTTTTCCTATTTTGTTGTCTTACAACCTGGAATTAAAATGGATTTTCAGGGGGGTTTGTATATAATTTCATTTACACAACATGCCTACCACTTTGAAGATGCAAAATACTTTTTTATTGTGAAACAAACAAGAAATAAGATTTGTTGTTGTTGCCATATAGCGGTGTAGCTAACTACTAAAACTACACACTTCCTTGTTTCAAACAGGATCTATTAAAGATTAAATTACTTTTTGCACTCCTCCCTCAGATGTTGAGAGACAGAACTGCAGGCAGTGGTACCGGCTGTATATATTGATATGTAGTGAGCCACTAACAGTGATGTATTTGCGAGTAAAACGTTGTGCTTCTCCCACGCCGCATGCCTTCAGACATGGAAAAAGTGTTCTGGCCTCCAACTATAATGTTGTGTGGCATATATGTCTCTAATTAGGCTTCAAAACAACAGCACAGAGGTGAAAACACAGACAGTCTTTATGATGACTGTGAATTCAAACAAAAAGTTTTACTCAAGGAATCAGACTGACAACTTTCAGTTAGCTTTTTTACAACCAAATCAAAACCAATGATGAAAATGGCATATTATAGAAAGGTCCAGACACTTTTTGAGATTTCACTTGTTTTTCACCTCAACCACCACTTCATTTCCTCATTGTGCAGTTGGGGGGGGGGGGGGGGGGGGGGCTCTGAAAACATGAACAAATGCTCCAAAAACACCCAACTATGTCCTTTTAGAAACAGAAACACTCTCAGTATAGTGATGCAGGTTTCAAGTTGTTTTTCACATGAAATGTAAATGTAAAGACCTGCATCATTATACTTTTTTTTGTTATGTTTATTCGAGATGTTATGAAAACACTGTAGAATGCATAAATAAGCACTTTTCCATAAACAAGCTCTAAATCATGTTTGATGCACTCTGGATGAAAAAGCTTTTCTGTTTCTAAATTGATGTATTTGGGTGTTTTTGGAGCATTTTTGTTTTTGATTTCCTCATGTTTTTGATGAGGAAATGAGTAGCTGATTAGGGGGAAGTTTATCAAAAAAAGTGTCTGGACCCTTCTATAACATAGTATCTAATTCTAATTATTATTGGTACCTTTGTTTAGGGGAATAATGATAAAGTCAATGATGCAGCATTAACAAAATAGTAATGTTTTATCTACGGTACAATCTTTTCATGGCAAACGACATTCTGCCTGATGAACATTCCACTTAAGAGGCACAACACAATTTACCACCAGACAATTCCCCAGCTCCCATTGGAAGTAATCTGGTCCGGGTTGTGCTTTTCAAATCACAATTGAATTCATCTTTCACAGCCTCATCTAATATAGGTGTTTCTCTAGTCAAATCAACCCCTCATGATGCATTCATCAATGTAATATAATACAGTCAAGCCGCAAGGGACAGACAGTGAAGTAACTTAACAGGGACAATCTGTTTTCATGAGCTTGTAGCACATGATGTACCTGTGACATTTATTAGCAGTACTGCAGAATTGGGGGAGGACATAAACAGTAAACACACGCATACACACACAGAAACAGTCTTACACAAGCCACACTCATGTTCACATGGGCACGCGACCCCCCACCCCCCACACACACACACATTCTGAGGAACAAACCCACACTAAGAGGTTGTTCATTATGTGCTGTGTGTGAAGGCTCAGTCCTACTTGCTATCCCTGTGGGTTTGGAGGTGTTAATATTCCTCTAGCACAATGGTTTGCTATAGGGCTTCATGGCCCCTACTTCAAACATCCAGTTTGTGCTGCTTTGATTAACAGTTACTCCATACAAGCAGCAATATCCACTTGACATAATTGGAGGAATGGAAATCATCATGAACATATTACCGAGCAATGGTGGGCCTGCGTGAATCCCTCAAAGGAAAATTATTTTGATGCTCTCCACACGTGTGTTTATTGTAAATAAGGGTACTCTTCTATCCAGCCTTGTTCAAAGACAACCAGAGAGGCCTTGTCTGGATTCACACTAAATAGTTTTTTCAACTTCTTATTTGTTGTGAGCTGTTTTGCATTTTAGTCAGCTACAAATGCAATATATAGAAATGGAAGCACTTAAGCTCATTGTTGCACATAAAAATATACATTTCCGTCGTCGTACCCTTTAAACTTGTGGGAATTGGCCTATTTTGATATGGCTAAATTGAAATGTTTCTTACAGAAGGCACATTTTCTTCACAACAGATAAACAGGCTAATTCTGTAAAGAACAACCCAGGATATGACGCCATGTCAACTTGTAACTATACATCAAACACGATCATGATGTCAAAGCGGAATTTATTATAATCCTCAACATCTCATCTTTCAAAATACATTGAGTCCTCTTTAATTTAAAGTGCACAAAAAAAGTTGCTCAAATAGCAGGAGGGGTGGGGGCAACTTCTTCTCGCGTGCGGTGCTCAAGTTCAGAACGGCTGTCAGTCAAAACCCATACAGCGACGTGAAGCGCAGAGCCTGAGCTCTGACGTTATTTATAACGTGTTACTGTACAGTCACTGTGTTCCAACTTAGGTGCTTATCAGAGCCCAACTCTGCCATGTTCAACCCGTATATGGGTACGAGTGTAAAGGGCTACACTTGATGAATCACTACACCGGTGCAATTCAACTGTCACCTGGTTATCATGGATACAGCATATGAGATCCCTCATACCTCTCCTGTGCTTGGAAGTGAGTAGTGACACAGAGGTGTACTGTAGGGGCTATACACATTGACAGGATTAGTGAAATGTTATCTAGTGGAAAAGACTATGGAGTGAATGAGGAAGATATAGACGGGTCAAGGGAAGAGCCTCCAAACTTATAGGGGGCATGATACCAACTAGGTGTCACACCCTGACCATAATTTGCTTTGTATGTTAAATTGAAATGAAATGAACCATTATAGAACCATGAATAGAAACCACGCTGCATTTTGGTCCGCCTCTCCTTAAACTCAAGAAAACCTTTACACTAGGTACAACCGCAGGTTGAGTATAACTGACCATCTATTGTGGAAAGGTATTTGACAAAAATTATTAAATGAAGCTCTGTTGACATGTTCTAACTTTAGCTCTGATCCTATAATAATTATTTTATTCAGAAGGAAAAATCTAAAAGTCTCGTAATCAACTTAAGTTAAAGATCAGAGTGACACGTTATACACTACACTATTGTTTGCTTTTGTTTTACAATCATCCAGAGGCTTACGGTCAGATGCCGCGCAGTTGCCATAGTAGGCGATAATGCAACCGGTGAGGACGCACTCGACGGTGCAGCTATAGAACTTTCTGAGGATCTGGGGACCCATGCAAAATCTTTTCAGTATACCTGAGGGGGAATAGGTGTTGTCGTGTCCTCTTCATGACTACCTTGGTGTGCTTGGACCATGCTAGTTTGTTGGTGATGTGGACACCGAGGAATCTCGACCCGCTCCACTGAGGCACCATCAATGTTAATGGGGGGCTGTTCGGCCTGCCTTTTCCTGTATTCCACGATCAGCTCCTTAGTCTTGTTCACATTGAGGGAGAGGTTGTTGTCCTGGCACCACACTGCCAGGTCTCTGACCTCCTCCCTATAGGCTGTCTCATCATTGTCGGTTATCACTGTTGCATCGTCAGCAAACTTAATGATGGTGTTGGAGTCGTGTTTGGCCACGCAGTCGTGGGTAAACAGGGAGTACAGGAGGAGACTAAGCATGCACCACTGAGGGGCTCCGGTGTTGTATGATCAGCGTGGCAGACGTGTTGTTGACTACCCTTCCCACCTGGGGGCAGCATGTCAGGAAGTCCAGGATCCAGTTGCAGAGGGAGGTGTTTAGTCCCAGGGTCCTTAGCTTAGTGATGAGCTTTGTGAGCACTATGGTGTTGAACGCTGAGCTGGAGTAAATGAACAGCATTCTCATATAGGTGTTCCTTTTGTCTAGGTGTGAAAGGGCAGTGTGGAGTGCGATGGAGATTGCTTCATCTGTGGATCTGTTAGGGCGGTATGCGAATTGGAGTGGGTCTAGGGTATCCGGGATGATGCTGTTGTGAGCCATGAACAGGCTTTCAAAGCAATTCATGGCTTTTGACGTCAGTGCTACAGGGCAGCAATGATTTAGGCAGGTTACCTTTGCTTCCTTGGGCACAGGGACCATGGTGGTGTGCTTGAAACGTGGTTAAACTCAGCAAAAAAAGAAACGTCAACTGTCAACTGCATTTTCTTCCAGCAAACTTAACGTGTAAATATTAGTATGAACATAAGATTCAACAACTGAGACATAAACTGAACAAGTTCCATAGACCTGACTAATAGAAATGGAATAATGTGTCCCTGATCAAGGGGGGGGGGGGGTCCAAAAGTAACAGTCAGTCTCTGGTATGGTCACCAGCTGCATTAAGTACTGCAGTGCATCTCCTCCTCATGGACTGCACCATATTTGCCAGTTCTTGCTGTGAGATGTTACCCCACTCTTCAACCAAGGCACTTGCAAGTTCTCAGACATTTCTGGGGAGAATGGCCCTCACCCTCCAATCCAACAGGTCCCAGACATGCTCAATGGGATTGAGATGTATGGCTGGTGCCATTGTCATGATGGAGGGTCATGTCAGGATGAGCCTGCAGGAAGGGTACCACATGAGGGAGGAAGATGTCTTCTCTGTAATGCCCAGTGTTGAGATTGCCTGCAATGACAACCATAAGCTGAGTCTGATGATGCTGTGACACACAGCCCCAGACCATGATGGACCCTCCACCTTTATCAATCCCGCTCCAGAGTACAGGCCTCGGTGTAACGCTCATTCCTTCGATGATAAACGCGAAACCAACCATCACCCCTGGTGAAACAAAACCACAACTCGTCAGTGAAGAGCACTTTTTGCCAGTCCTGTCTGGTCCAGTGACGGTGGATTTGTGCCAGTGATGTCTGGTGTGGACCTACCTTACAACAGGCTTACAAGGCCACAGTCCAGCCTCTAAATTCATAAAAAATCCTACAATGTGATTTTCTGGATTTTTTTCTCATTTTGTCTGTCATAGTTGAAGTGTACTAATGATGAAAATTACAGGCCTCTCATCTTTTTAAGTGCGAGAACTTGCACAATTGGTGGTTGACTAAATACTTTTTTGCCCCACTGTATACATGAAGTCGGTGACTGAGGTGGTATACTCGTCAATGCCATTGGATGAATATCGGAACATATTCCTGTCTGTGCTAGCAAAACAGTCCTGTAGCGTAGCATCCACGTCATTTGACCACTTCCGTATTGAGCGAGTCACTGGTACTTCCTGCTTTTGATTTTGCTTGTAAGCAGGATTCAGGAGGATAGAATTATGGTCAGATTTTCCAACTGGAGGTCGAGGGAGAGCTTTATATGAATCTCCGTGTGGGTAATGTGGGCTAGAGTTTTTTTTAAATGTAATTCTTATTTTATTTATTTTTTAAATATTTTTCCCCCTCTGGTTGCACAATGACATGCTGGTAGAAATTAGGTAAAACCGATTTCCTCTTAAGGATTAGCCCCCTTTTTTCAATTTTTGCCTAAAATGACATACCCAAATCTAACTGACTAGCTCAGGCCCTGAAGCAAGGATATGCATATAATAGGTACCATTTGAAAGGGAACACTTTGAAGTTTATGGAAATGTGAAATGAATGTAGTAGAATATCAAATCAAATCAAATCTAATCTAATCAAATCAAATCAAATTTATTTATATAGCCCTTCGTACATCAGCTGATATCTCAAAGTGCTGTACAGAAACCCAGCCTAAAACCCCAAACAGCAAGCAATGCAGGTGGAGAAGCACGGTGGCTAGGAAAAACTCCCTAGAAAGGCCAATACCTAGGAAGAAACCTAGAGAGGAACCAGGCTATGTGGGGTGGCCAGTCCTCTTCTGGCTGTGCCGGGTGGAGATTATAACAGAACATGGTCAAGATGTTCAATGTTCATAAATGACCAGCATGGTCGAATAATAATAAGGCAGAACAGTTGAAACTAGAGCAGCAGCACAGTCAGGTGGAAGTTGAAACTGGAGCAGCAGCATGGCCAGGTAGACTGGGGACAGCAAGGAGTCATCATGTCAGGTAGTCCTGGGGCATGGTCCTAGGGCTCAGGTCAGTTGAAACTGGAACAGCAGCATGGCCAGGTGGACTGGGGACAGCAAGGAGTCATCATGTCAGGTAGTCCTGGGGCATGGTCCTAGGGCTCAGGTCCTCCGAGAGAGAGAAAGAAAGAGAGAAGGAGAGAATTAGAGAACGCACACTTAGATTCACACAGGACACCGAATAGGACAGGAGAAGTACTCCAGATATAACAAACTGACCCCAGCCCCCCGACACATAAACTACTGCAGCATAAATACTGGAGGCTGAGACAGGAGGGGTCAGGAGACACTGTGGCCCCATCCGAGGACACCCCCGGACAGGGCCAAACAGGAAGGATATAACCCCACCCACTTTGCCAAAGCACAGCCCCCACACCACTAGAGGGATATCTTCAACCACCAACCTACCATCCTGAGACAAGGCTGAGTATAGCCCACAAAGATCTCCGCCACGGCACAACCCAAGGGGGGGGGGGGGGGGGCGCCAACCCAGACAGGATGACCACAACAGTGAATCAACCCACTCAGGTGACGCACCCCCTCCAGGGACGGCATGAGAGAGCCCCAGCAAGCCAGTGACTCAGCCCCTGTAATAGGGTTAGAGGCAGAGAATCCCAGTGGAAAGAGGGGAACCGGCCAGGCAGAGACAGCAAGGGCGGTTCGTTGCTCCAGAGCCTTTCCGTTCACCTTCCCACTCCTGGGCCAGACTACACTCAATCATATGACCCACTGAAGAGATGAGTCTTCAGTAAAGACTTAAAGGTTGAGACCGAGTTTGCGTCTCTGACATGGGTAGGCAGACCGTTCCATAAAAATGGAGCTCTATAGGAGAAAGCCCTGCCTCCAGCTGTTTGCTTAGAAATTCTAGGGACAATTAGGAGGCCTGCGTCTTGTGACCGTAGCGTACGTATAGGTATGTACGGCAGGACCAAATCAGAGAGATAGGTAGGAGCAAGCCCATGTAATGCTTTGTAGGTTAGCAGTAAAACCTTGAAATCAGCCCTTGCTTTGACAGGAAGCCAGTGTAGAGAGGCTAGCACTGGAGTAATATGATCAAATTTTTTGGTTCTAGTCAGGATTCTAGCAGCCGTATTTAGCACTAACTGAAGTTTATTTAGTGCTTTATCCGGGTAGCCGGAAAATAGAGCATTGCAGTAGTCTAACCTAGAAGTGACAAAAGCATGGATTAATTTTTCTGCATCATTTTTGGACAGAAAGTTTCTGATTTTTGCAATGTTACGTAGATGGAAAAAAGCTGTCCTCGAATAATAACACAATAGATCTGTTAAAAGAAAGTACAATGCAAAAAACAACCATTGTATTTTTTTGTAACATCTTTGAAATGCAAGAGAAAGGCCATAATGTATTATTCCAGCCCAGGTGCAATTTAGATTTTGGCCTCTACATGGCATCAGTGTATGTGCAAAGCTTTAGACTGATCCAATGAAACATTATGTTTCTGTTAAATGTTTTATCATGACTGCCCAAATGTGCCTAATTTGTTTATTAATAATTTTTCATGTTCAGAATTGTGCACTCTCCTCAACAATAGCATGAACTTCTTTCACTGTAATAGCTGTATATTGGATAGCGCAGTCACATTAACAAGTATTTAAGCTTGCAGCCAATATCACATATATCTATGTCCTGGGAAATGTTCTTGCTACTTACAACCTCATGCTAATCGCATTAGCCTACATTAACTCAACCATCCCGAAGATGTTAATGCGAGTGTAGCGAAATGCCTGTGCTTCTTGTTCCAAAAGTGCAGTAATATATAACAAGTAATCTAACAATTCCCCAAGAACTACCTAATACACACAAGTCTAATGAATGAATGAGAATATGTACATATAAGAATATGGATGAGAATATGGATGAGTGATGGCAGAGCGGCATAGGCAAGGTGCAGTAGATGGTATAAAATACATTACTCATATCACATGTATATACTGTAAGATATGTAAACATTATTGAAGTGGCATTGTTTAAAAAGTGACTAGTGGTCCATTTATTAAAGTGTCCAGTGATTTGGGTCTCAATGTAGGCAACAGTCTCTGGGTTAATGATTGCTGTTTAGCAGTCTGATGGCCTTGAGCTAGAAGCGATGTTGTTTCCTACCTTCACCACCTGGGGGCGGCCCTTCAGAAAGTCCAGGACCCAGTTGCACAGGGCGGGGTTGAGACCCAGGGCCTCCAGCTTGATGATGAGCTTGGAGGGTACTATGGTGTTGAATGCTGAGCTGTAGTCAATGAACAGCAGTCTTACATAGGTATTATTTTTGTCCAGATGGGATAGGGCAGTGTGATGGCAATTGCGTCATCTGTGGGCCTGTTGGGGCTGTATGCAAACTGAAGTGGGTCTAGGGTGGCCGGTAAGGTGGCGGTGATATGATCCTAGACTAGCCTTAAAAGCACTTCCTAATGACAGTGAGTGCTACGGGGCAGTAGAACTTACGAACGCTCAACACCCATTGTATATGGCCTGTGTCAGTAAAGGTTGGCAAAAAAGTGTAATTTCTTACCAGCAGCACAGTTGCAGTCACCAATGTTGTGGGTAACATAAAAACAGCCTATCCAGCTCTGCTAGGGCAAGTAAAATGGTCAGAGCGAGCTGTTTTGTCATTTGTGTCGGGAAGTAGCTAGCAAGCTAGCCAACACTAGCCAGTTAGCTTGGGTACTTGACTGCTGTTAGCACAGAACGCTCGGATAAACCCTTAACCTTTCTAGCATGACAACATTCCACTGAAAAGGCAGCTCGCGAAATTCGAAAATATTTCTTCGAAATATGTGACTTTCACACATTAACAAGTCCAATACAGCAAATTAAAGATAAACGTCTTGTTAATCTACCCATTGTGTCTGATTTCAAAAATGCTTTACAGCTAAAGCACAACATATGATTATGTTAGGTCACAGCCAAGTCGAAAAAACATACAGCCATTTTTCCAGCCAAAGGTAGGAGTCACAAAAAACAGAAATATAGATCAAATGAATCACTAACCTTTGATGATCTTCATCAGATGACACTCATAGGACATCATGTTACACAATACATGTATGTTTTGTTCGATAATGTTCATATTTATATCCAAAAATCTCAGTTTACATTGGCGCCTTACGTGCAGTAATGTTTTGATTCCAAAACATCCTGTGATTTTGCAGAAATACTCATAATAAACATTGATAAAAGATACAAGTGTTATTCACAGAACTAAAGATAGACTTCTCCTTAATGCAACTGCTGTGTCAGATTTAAAAAAATCTTTACGGAAAAAGCATAATCTGAGAACCCAAAACAGTCAGAAGAATATCCGCAATTTTGGAATCAACAAAGTTAGAAACATCACCATAAATATTAACTTACCTTTGATGATCTTCATCAGAAGGCACTCCCAGGAATCCCAGTTCGACAATAAATTACTGATTTGTTCCATAAAGTTCCATAATTTATGTCCGGAAAGCATTTCGTCCAGACAAAAACTCTAAAGGTTCTGCTACAGTCGTTTAGATACATGTCAAACGATGTATGGAATCAATCTTTCGGATGTTTTTAAGCAGAATTAATACATCTTACATGAACCTGACAAACACCCAGTTATCAAAACATTACAGCTAGAAGCATTTCACTACACTCGCAATAACATCTGCTAACCATGTGTGGGTGACCAATAACATTTGATTTTACATCTAGAGGTCAAACTCCTTTCAATTTGTGCCAAACTGTAATCTAGACAACCAGGTGATGGCAGTTCCTAACGAATCAATTACCTTAATTGATCCAACAAGTACAGAGAAGGAGCAAAAACCCACAGACACGCAAGGACTGGAGTTTGACACAATGTTCAGGTCATTTGAACCAGATCCTGTTCCAACAGGTTTTTAGACAATTTCATTCTGAAATCTATTTGGCCAGATTCGGTTCTTCTTTTTTTTTACACCTTTATTTAGCTAGGCACGTCAATAAGAAATTCTTATTTACAACAACAGCCTAGGAACAGTAGGTTAACTGCCTTGTTCATGGTGAAGAACGACAGACTATTACCTTGTCAGCTCAGGGATTCGATCTATTAACCTTTTGGTTACTGGTCCAACACTCTAACCACTAGTCTACCTGTCACAGCTCTTGTGGCCTGAAAAATAATGTTCACTTTTTGCAATGTGAAAATTATAATAAAAGCAAAAGTTAATTTTTTAAATCTCCTTCCCCCATCCTCAAAAAACAAAAAAGTAAAAAAAGTAAAGAGACCAACGTGTGGCAGTGGCTGTGTGAGAAGCGCACCTGTATCTCTCACCAAACTGGAATGAGATGCACTTCCAATAATCTCTCTCCTTCTCTCTGCTCTAATAGACATAAGACTGCAACTCTCATCTCTCCAGCGTTGCACTTCATTATAGAATCATAACTGGAGTTCTGGAGGAACTCCAGCACCACTGAAATATAAATACATTTGCCAAAATTTTAGATTTACAGCTGTCTGTTTAGAAAGAATTGAAATAATTCAGAACAGTTTACCACACCATGAGAAGGCCCAAATCTGTCAGTGAATGCTTTACAGCAGAAAGAGAATGCTATGGCACCTGGCATCAGCAGCACAATATTGTGTAGAGGACTGAGGGTCTTCCAAATATTGAAAGTGTTATTTTGTAAATATATATATATTTTTTCATGTTTTTTCTACATTTTTTGGGGGGGGGTGTGTTAGAATACCATTTTGGTATTTTGTATATAGTTATTCCATTCAAAATGTATAACTTCACCAATTTGGCCACTTGGGTACATTTGGGCTACTTGTGTGGGACACCTGGGTGACTTCATGATAAATGTCATGTAGCACACTCATTTTGTAAGTTACCATTCTGAAACTTTGCACAAGTACTGTTGGCCTCTTATGTTTTCCACTGAAATTGTCCCCATCATCCTATCTGAATGTTTGTCTTGTTCATTTTAAAGATGATGATACAACAATAAAAATGAAAAAAACACATGTTTTTTTTCATTGTATTATCTAAACCTGTAATGCTCCGGGTGTCGTGGGTGTGGAGTCAGACGCAGGAAACAGAGAGTGCAATGCTGTGCTCTTTAATGCACAAACGCACCACAGAGTGCTCACAACAATAACGGCCCCAAACACGGGGGACGAAAAATGTATAACTGAAATATACGACAAGGAACAAACATGTTCCTCTACTACAGAACCGAAGGTCACAATAATTAATCCCGCACAAAAAACAGGCGGGCCGGCTGTCTAATAAAGCCCAACTAATCATTCACAAACAGGTGCTAACAATAAACATACAAGGAGGGGGAGGAAAGACAATCAGTGGCAGCTAATAGGCCGGTGACGACGACCGCCGAGCGCCAACCGACCGGGAAGGGAAGCCACCCTCGGTCGGACTCGTGACAGTACCCCCCCCCCCCCCCGACGCGCGGCTCCCGCAGCGCGCCGACACCGGCCTCGAGGTCGCCCCGGAGGAAGAGGTGCAGGGCGATCCGGATGGAGGCGATGGAAATCCCTCAACATTGATGGATCCAAGATGTCCCCCACCGGTACCCAGCACCTCTCCTCCGGACCGTACCTCTCCCGAGGTACTGCAGGCCCCTCACCCCTCATGTGTCCCTCACCCCTCGATGTCCAGAGGTGGGGGACCTCCGGCACCTCTGTCCTGCAGGGGACCAGCTACCACCGGCCTGAGGAGTAACACATGAAACGAGGGGTTAATACGATAATAGGAAGGGAGTTGTAATCGATAACACACCTCGTTTATCGTGTTAAGGGTACAGGTTCCCCAAGGGGTACCCCCCCCCCTCAACTGAAACAGTGGCGCACAGAATGCAAAAATATTCTTAGAAATATTTAACCTCCACACATTAACAAGTCCAATAGCTCAAATGAAAGATAAACACCTTGTTCATCTAGCCAGCAAGTCAGATTTCTAAAATGTTTTACGGCGAAAACATAGCACATATTTATGTCAAACCACTACCAAAGACACAGCTAATTTGAATAGCCACGTTGAACAAAATATGCAATCAACAAACGCAGGATTAAAAGGCCCTCCAGGTCTCCTTGGAGCGCTGTACCCATTCCTCCACCGCAGGAGCTTCGGTCTGGCTCGGATGCCATGGTGCCAGGACTGGCTGGTACCCCAACACACACTGAAAAGGGGATACGTTAGTAGAGGAGTGGCGTAGTGAGTTCTGTGTCATTTCAGCCCAGGGAATGTATCTCCCCACTCCCCTGGCCGATCCTGGCAATACGACCGCAGAAACCTACCCACCTCCTGGTTCACTCTCTCCACCTGCCCATTACTCTCGGGGGGGTTAACCGGAGGTCAGGCTGACAGAGACCCCCAAACGTTCCATGAAGGCCCTCCATACCCGGAACGTGAATTGGGGGCCCCGATCAGAAACGATGTCTTCCAGGCACCCCGTAGTGCCGAAAGACATGGGTGAATAATGCCTCCGCAGTCTGTAGGGCTGTAGGGATACCGGGCAACGGCAGGAGATGGCAGGACTTAGAGAACCGATCCACAATCACTAGAACAGTGGTGTCGGTCAGGAAATCTACGGATAGATGTGACCATGGCCGTTGTGGAACGGGGAGGGGTTGTAACTTCCCTCTAGGAAGGTGCCTAGGAGCCTTACTCTGGGTGCACACCGAACAGGAGGAGACATAAACCTTAATATCCTTAGCCAAAGTAGGCCACCAATACCTCCCCCGAAGGCTCCCCACTGTCCTCGTCACCCCAGGGTGACCCGAGGAGGATAGGACATGAGCCCACCGAATCAGTTGGTCCCAAACACCAAGCGACCAAGTTCCACCCGTAACGCCCGCTCGATGTCCGAGTCCACCTCCCATACCACTGGTGCTACCAGCTTTGAGGCGGGAAGGATGGGTGTAGGTTCGGTGGACAGTGCGTCAGCCTTCACGTTCTGGGAGCCCGGTCTATAAGACAATGTAAACCGGAACCGGGTGAAGAATATGGCCCACCTTGCCTGACGTGGGTTAAGTCTCCTAGCTGCCCGAATATACTCCAGATTCTGGTGGTCGGTCCAGATGAGAAAGGGGTTCTTAGCCCCCTCAAGCCAGTGTCTCCACACCTTCAGAGCTCTGACCACCGCTAGCAACTCCCGGTCCCCCACATCATAGTTACGCTCCGCTGGGCTGAGCTTCCTTGAGAAGAAAGCGCAGGGGCGGAGTTTTGGTGGCGTACCCGAGCGCTGTGATAGCACGGCACCCACCCCAGCCTCGGACGCGTCCACCTCCACTATGAATGCTAGAGAGGGGTCCGGATGCGCCAACACGGGCGCATCAGTGAACAGCGCCTTCAACCTGTTGAAAGCTCCGTCGCCTCTGCTGACCACTGCAACCGCACCGGGCCCCCCTTCAGCAGTGAGGTAATGGGAGCTGCTATCTGGCCAAAAGCCCGGATAAATCTCCGGTAGTAGTTGGCAAAACCCCAAAACCGCTGCACCTCTTTTACCGTGGTCGGAGTCGGCGAATTACGCACGGCCCTAATGCGGTCGCCCTCCATGGAAATGCGATAACCCAGAAAGGAGACGGCTCGTTTAGAGAACACGCATTTCCTTGACGTATAGGTCATGCTCCAGCAGTCTACCAAGCACCTTGCGTACCAGAGACACATGCGTGGTGTGAGTGGCCGAGTAGATCAGAATGTCGTCGATATAAACAACCACTCCCTGCCCGCACAGGTCCCTGAGAATCTCATCTACAAAGGATTGGAAGACGGCTGGAGCATTCTTTAACCCATACAGCATGACGAGGTACTCATAGTGGCCCGATGTGGTACTAAATGCGGTTTTCCACTCGTCTCCCTTCCGAATACGCACCAGACTGTACGCGCTCCTGAGATTCAGTTTTGTAAAGAACTGCGCTCCGTGAAATGATTCCACCGCCATAGCGATGAGAGGTAGAGGGTAACTATACCCCACTGTGATGGCGTTTAGACCTCTATAATCAATACACGGACGCAAGCCTCCCTCCTTTTTCTTCACAAAAAAGAAACTCGAGGAGACGGGTGAGATGGAGGGCCGAATGTAACCCTGTCCCAGCGACTCCGTGACATATGTCTCCATCGCCAACGTCTCCTCCTGGGACAACGGGTACACGTGACTCTTGGGAAGCGCAGCGTTTACCTGGAGATCTATCGTGCAATCCCTTCCCGGTCGATAGGGTGGTAATTTAGTCGCTTTCACTTTACTGAAAGCGATTGCCAAATCAGAATACTCGGGGGGAATGCACACCGTGGAACCCTGGTCTGGACTCTCCACTGACTTGGCACCGATGGAAACTCCCAAACACCTTCCAGAACACTCCTCTGACCACCCCTGGAGAACCCCCTGTCTCCACGAAATTTTAGGATTGTGCCGGGCCAGCCAGGGAATCCCTAGCACCACTGGAAACGCAGGCAAATCAATAATATAAAGACTGATACGCTCCCTATGATTCCCCTGCGTCACCATGTCCAGTGGAACCGTGGTCTCCCTGACCATCCCTAACCCTAATGGCCGGCTATCTAGGGAGTGCATGGGAAAAGGAGAATCTATCGGTACCAGTGGAACCCCTAATTTAAGGGCGAGTCCGCGATCCCAGCTGCGCCTGAATTGACTAGCGCCCTATGCTGGGAAGAGGGAAAAAAGTGAAGGAAAAAGGTTAAGACAAACATGTGGCCAACAGGGGGTTCTGGGTGAGTTTGATGCTGACTCACCTGGGGTGATCGAGAAGCGTTCCGCCTGCCATCTCTACTACCAGACGGAACCCCCAGCACCGATCGGCCGTGTGTCCTCTCCGACCACAGTTGGTGCAGGGAAGGCCTCCTCCTCCGGTACCCCTCGGCACAGCCCCTCCCAACTCCATCGGAATGGGAGCGGAGGGGCTGGGTGGTGGAACACACAGGACCCTCTCCGAACGCCCGCGGCGAGCCAGCAGATTGTCCAGGCGAATGGACATGTCAATCAGCTCCTCCAGGGAAAGAGCGGTGTCCCGACACGCTAACTTCCTGCGGACGTCCTCCCGGAGACTACACCTGTAGTGGTCAATAAGGGCCCTGTCTTTCCACCCAGATCCTGCTGCCAAGGTCCGGGACTCCAGCGCGTAATCCTGGGTGCTCCTCCTCTCCCGCCTGAGATGAAATAGTCGTTCTCCCACCACTCGGCCTTCTGGAGGGTGATCAAACACGGCACGGGAGCGGCGGGAAAAACTCTGGGTAGTGCTCCCGCGCTGAGTCTGGGCCATTCCAGACTGCGTTCACCCACTCCAGAGCACGACCCGTGAGGCAGGAGATGAGGACACTCACCCTCTCCGCTCCCGAGGGGGTCTGACAGTGGCCAGGTATAGCTCCAGCTGGAGTAAAAAACCCTGGCAACCCGCCGCCGCTCCATCATAAGCCCTCGGGAGCGTCAGACGGAGGGTGCTGGAGTCGGGAGTCCGGAGCCGGGGGTGCCGAAGGTGGAGAGAGGAGATCACTCCTCTCCCATCGGTCCATTCTCTCTATCACTTGATCCATCGCCGATCCGATGGAGGACAGTGGTGTGGTGGAGAACCCGTTCCTCCATCGATGGGAGAGGGTTGGCTGCTGCTCCTGCTGACTCCATTCAATTTGGGTGCGGGATTCTGTAATGCTCTGGGTGTCGTGGGTGTGGAGTCAGACGCAGGAAACAGAGAGTGCAATGCTGTGCTCTTTAATGCACAAATGCACCACAGGGTGCGCACAACAATAACGGCCCCAAACACGGGGGCCGAAAAATTTGAATATGAAGAAGTCCGCTCCATGGCTCGGCAGCGGATGTCCAGATTGGGATCGCCGTTCTGGACCCGTCGTCTGGTCGTCCAGACTGGAAGATCTGGGCAGTAACTTAGGCAGATGTTAATAACGAACACACACTCATGAAATACATCATTACATTTCCTCCCAAATGAGCGGCGTTGTGGCACTAACTGATGGTTGTATGGGGAAGTTGTTTATGGCTCTATCACTTTCTACGTGCCGAAGAAAATGAAACAAAATGAATGAAAGCATAAATAAAACAAAATATAGTTATGCCCCCTTAATCATTTAATTGTACTGTATTCTATCTATTTCAATGGTCTTGGCAAAATGACCGTATCATTGCATTGTCTAATGTCATATCTAAGGCTTTCCTAATTTGTTGCATATGCTCTTGACTGAGGTCCATATCAGGATCTTGATATGCTTTTTAACTTCTTTGGGATAGGGGGCGGTATTTTGACGTCCAGATGAAAAGCGTGCCCAAAGTCGACTGCCTGCTATTCAGGCCCAGAAGCCAAGATATGCATATAATTGGTAGATTTGGATAGAAAACTCTAAAGTTTCAAAAACTGTTACAATAATGTCTGTATAACAGAACTTATTTGGCAGGTGAAATCCCAAGGGCCAACCATTCAGGATTTTTTTTTATTGATTTCACTGTGTTTTCAATTGGCTGTCTATGGGAATCTAGATTTATGAGGCATCTGGTTGCAGTTCCTATGGCTTCCACTAGATGTCAACAGTCTTTAGAAATTGGTTGATGTTTATCTTTTGAGTAATGAATAAGTAGCCCTTTCCTTTCTGAGTGTAGAGCCAAGTGGACTGTTTGTTTGGAGAGCGCGACCTGCAGCTCACTCCACTTTCATTTGATCCGCTATTGAACACAGTATATTCCTTCTTAAATTGTATTGTTTATTTACGTTTTAAAATACCTAAAGTTGGATTAGGAAAGTTGTTTGAAATGTTTGGACCAAGATTACAGGTAATTTATTAGATCATTTGTAGTCATGTTGGGCGAGTTGGAACCGGTGTTTTTCTGAATCAAATGCGCAAAATAAATGGACATTTTGGGGATATAACGATAGAATTTATCGAACAAAAGGACCATTTGTGAAGTTTATGGGACATTTTGGAGTGCTAACAGAAGATCTTCAAAGGTAAGGCATGAATTATATCGTTATTTCTAGGTTTTGTGTTGTGCCTGGCAGATTGAAATATGATTGTCATGTGTTTGTATTGTGCGGTGCTGTCCTCAGATAATCACATAGTTTGCTTTCGCCGTAAAGCCTTTTTGAAATCTGACATGGTGGATGGATTAACAAGAAGTTAAGCTGTATTTTGGTGTATTGCACTTGTGATTTTATGAAAGTTAAATATTTCGAAAAATTTCATTTGAATTTGGCGATCTGCCATTTCACTGGATGTCGTCTCCCTACCCCTTTCGGTCTCCTGGTTTAGCAGGCTCGTGGTTACGAGTTTAACCATACTTCCGGAGTCCAGTAGCGCTTCTTTGTCGTGTCCCTCTACCTTCACCAGGACCATGGGTGCAGTTGATTCGTGGTGCGCCCAACATGAGGTGACATAGTTCACGGAATGACCCACCTCACCTCCGGGGCTTGCTGATGGCCCGACTCCTCTCAAGCCAGGCAATTCCAGGCAATATGCCCCCGGGAGCCACACTCAAAACACCTCCTTTGGTCTCCTTCTACCTGGGGTCGTCGGTGACGGGCCGGCCCTACCCCAGCCGTCTCTCCACGGGTTTGCGGTCCTTTGGCCCTGCCAACTGTCGGTTCAGGGTACACAGCGTTGGTGCTGTCCTTACTTCCCCTCGAACGGGTCGCCGACATTGCCCGGCTCAAACTCAGCAGGGCCTGAGTGTTCTGATGCATCTCCGCTGCTTCCAGGAGGCCCTCCTAGGTCTGGGATGCGCATAGACTCGCTGCCCTCTTCATGTCTTGGGGTAGCACCCGTAAGAAGCGATCCAGGACAACTTTATCAAGGATGGAGAGGGTGGATACGTCGGTTAGGAGCCATGCCCTGGTGACGCGCAGTAGGTCGCTCATCTGGGCTCGGGGGGATGCGTCGGCTACGAACCTCCAGTTGTGGAAACGTTGAGCCCGATGGGCCAGGCTATACCCGTAGTGGCTGAGTATCTCCCGTTTGAGTCATTCGTAATTAGCTGCCTGTTCGTCGTTCAGGTCCCAATATGCCTTTTGGGCATTCCCAGAGAGGAACGGGGCCAGCAGACTGGCCCACTTCGGCCTTGGCCATCCTTCCCGTAGAGCTGTCCGTTCAAACGTACAGAGGTAGGTTTCGACGTCATCGTCTTCTGTAAGTTTGTGTAAAAACTGGTTGGGATGTGATTCAGGAGACGCTCCTCCTTGCAGCTTCCTGATTTCCTCAATGAGGCGGATGTTTTGTAATCGCTGTTCCGCCAGCGTTCGTTCCTGATGAACTGAGATATCAACTCGTCCATGCTGATGCTACGTAAATGTCAACCCTGATCTGACCACGTTATCAGATTGCCTGCATTCTCCACCACTTGTGGCAGACCAGGGGGTTTGTCAAGTAATTTACACAGATCATACATGGACAGAGTATGATTAGCTTGGTTTCAAGGGTGTTTATTAAATAATAAATCAAAAGAAAGGGATGGGTCACCCCCATGAGACCCTCTCCGGGATACCATCTTCTGTACTCCTGGTCTTGCTGTATCCTGTCAGGCACACAAACTCAACTCCCTCGTCTTAGCTTGGGCACCATCTCCAACTACACGGAAGTCACCTTACTTCCCCCAGTCCTCCCCTGTGTGCTGCCCTTCTGGCAGCTTTATTGGGCTTGTACAGCTGGTGAGCAATCAGCCCTGGATTACTCACCAATTCCCCAATCAGCCCCAATTAGTCCGGGCTGGAGAGACTGTCGAGACCCAGAAGATGGAGTCCTCGCCTCGTGATGTATACTCCGTCTGTCACCAGGCCTTAACGAGTCTCCGCCTGGTAGCTGACCTGCTGTACGCCACAACGTGGATGGATGCTTCCGCCTCTCTGTCACGATGCCATGGTTGCCCTTGAATATGTATTCTGGAGCCTTTTATGTTCTCTTTTCAAATCCGGCTGTATATTTGCAATCTAATGGCAGAATGTTCTCCATCTCCTTAGCTATCATACTGTAATTCCACTGATTTCGAAACTCAGTCGTCCAGAAAGTGGAGATGATATAGTGATATAGTTCAAGAACGCTGTGTTAGAAAGGATTACCTACACATACTCACCAGCTCATATTATAAACAGAAGCATGCTACAAGGCAGACCAATCCGAACTCATCTCTCGTCATGTCCAGCCCACTCATTGTCTCAGCCAAACATGGCTAGCGGGAAGGTTGTTGGCTTTTTCCATGGTTAAACCAACTAGGCATGTAATTTAACAATTGTATTTACAGATGGCATAA
Source organism: Oncorhynchus kisutch (assembly GCF_002021735.2). Taxonomy (NCBI): domain Eukaryota; kingdom Metazoa; phylum Chordata; class Actinopteri; order Salmoniformes; family Salmonidae; genus Oncorhynchus; species Oncorhynchus kisutch. The sequence continues at coordinate 34,339,566 of NC_034175.2, forward strand.
AGGTTTGTTATTAAGGCACATGAAAGTTCACTTGTTCCAGAAGGCATTTCTGCCAAAAAACATATTTAAAAAAAAGGTTTACGTTCAAATGGTGCTCCTGTGAATTATTGATGCACGACATAAGCCTAGCTTCCTGAAACGAGTTACATTTGTGTCAGTGCGGCACATGTTTAGTGCCCTTTCCTATAAGCATCCTGAAAGTCTGTTACTTTGTGAACAGAGAAATAGCATTGCATCTGGTCAAACACTTTTTTATGTGTGTTTCAAACAGATTATTTGACTTACAATTCACTGTATCTCAATTCCAGTGGGTCAGAAGTTTACATGCACTACGTTGACTGTGCCTTTAAATAGTTTGGAAAATTCCAGACAATTATGTAATCGCTTTAGTAGCTTCTAACAGGCTAATTGACATCATTTGAGTCAATGGGAGGTGTACCTGTGGATGTATTTCAAGGCCTACCTTCAAGCTCACTGCCTCTTTGCTTGACATCATGGGAAAATCAAAAGAAATCAAAAGACCTCAGAAAAATAATGGTAGACCTCCACATGTCTAGTTCATCCTTGGGAGCAATTTCCAAACGGCTGAAGGTACCACGTTCATCTGTACAAACATTAGTACGCAAGTATAAACACCACGGGACCACGCAGCCGTCATTTCGCTCAGGAAGGAGACGTGTTCTGTCTCCTAGAGATAAACGTACTTTTGTGCGAAAAGTGCAAATCAATCCCAAAACAACAGCAAAGGACCTTGTTAAGATGCTGGAGGAAACAGGTACAAAAGTATCTATATCCACAGGAAAATGAGTCCTATATCGACATAACCTGAAAGGGCGTTCAGCAAGGAAGAAGCCAATGCTCCAAAACCGCCACATAAAAACCAGACTACGGTTTGCAACTGCACATCGGGACAAAGATCTTACTTTTGGGGAAATGTCCTCTGGTCTGATGAAACAAAAATAGAACTGTTTGGCCATAATGACCATCGTTATGTTTGAAGGAAAAGGGGGAGGCTTGCAAGCCTCAATAGCCACAAAGTCAGGAAGTTAAAGCTTGGTCGCAAATGGGTCTTCCAAATGGACAATGACCACACGCATACTTCCAAAGTTGTGGCAATATGGCTTAAGGATAACAATGTCAAGGTATTGGCTTGCCATCACAAAGCCCTGACCTCAATCCCATAGAATCCTGACTCAGTTGCACCAGCTCTGTCAGGAGGAATGGGCCAAAATTCACCCAACTTATTATGGGAAGGTTGTGGAAGGCCTACACAAAACATTTGAGTTAAACAATTGAAAGGCAATGCTACCAAATACTAATCTAGTGTATATAAACTTCTGACCGACTGGGAATGTGATGAAAGAAATAATTCTCTCTACTATTATTCTGACATTTCACATTCTTATAATAAATTGGTGATCCTAACTGACCTAAGAAAGGGACTTTTTACTAGGAACTGTGAAACTGAGTTTAAATGTATTTGGCTAAGGTGTATGTAAACTTCCGACTTTAACTGTATGACTGTTTGTCATGCCCTGACCTTAGAGAGCCATTTTATGTCTCTATTTGGTTTGGTCAGGGTGTGATTTGGGTGGGCATTCTATGTGTTGTATTTCTTTGCGTTTGGCCAAGTGTGGTTCCCAATCAGACGCAGCTGTGTATCGTTGTCTCTGATTGGGAATCATACTTAGGTAGCCTTTTTTCCAACCTATGTTGTGGGATCTTGTCCATGTATTGCTGTTCAGCACCACAAGGCTGTACGTTTAGTTGGTTCTCCCTTTCTTGGTTTTCTGGTTATCATTAAAGATTATGATTAACCTACCCCACGCTGCATCTTGGTCCACTTCTTCAGACGAGCGTTACACTGTTACTGTATTTATATTTTTATCTTCAACATTGGAATCAGTACAAATGTTTTGTATGATCTCTTATACACCATTTTAGGCACAGCCTTTGGAACTTTGCCTTTTCTAGAAATGTCCACTATTTTATGGTCAGTACATCCAATGGGTGTGGATACAGCTATAGAGCAAGATTACTGCAGCATTGGTAAAAATGTGACCAAAACACGTGGATTACGCAGTTCCTCTAATGGTTTTAAACACCCTGGTAGGTTAATTAATGACCTGAACCAGATTACGGGCACTGGTTACAGTGAGCAGCTTCCTCTTGACTGGACAGCTTGATTAAAACCAATCTTTTTCAGGTCATCCAGAAAATATACATCTATTTTAACATCACATACATTATCAAGCATTCGACACACTATCAAGATAATGAATGTTAGCACTATGGGGGCTATGGATATGTAAACAATATTTGCTCTTACATGTCACTCTATTTATTTTAATACTGACCCTTTTTAAATTAAACTTTGAGTTTAAGAAATTGATGTACATTCATAGTACTCTAAGACATCCTCTTTCATTGATGGAATGTTTTCATATCCTCTGTAATTACATTTTTTGGTCAAAGATGTGAAAATACTTTCTCTAACACATTAGCATTTCGCCATCCTTTAACAAGACTCCCCAAAACAGGAAGTTGTTCAATTTGCATCTAAATGCATTTGACCCTTAGTCTGGATAGTTATTTTCCCCCAACTGCTCCTTGTTTGCGGGGAGAGTGGAATAGAGCAGAGCTGAGCAACAGTGCAGTAATGATTGCTCTAACATGGATCCTAGCGCAAGTCACTGCGGTGGGCTGTTTGCTTTTTCATTAACATCCCCCCTCTGTCTGATTGCCCAGGAACTTTGAGGCTCATTCTTCTGAATCCCTCCCTCCCAGTCACCCCATGGAGGAGGAGGAGGAGGGGGGAATCCTGCTACACCCCCCCCCCTCCCCGGCGAACGTCTGTGGATACCAAAAGCACATGAGAGGTTTGTTTGATGTACACGCACACAGCAACGTGGTTTGAAGCTATTATGTTCACAGAGATGAGCTGCATTGTGGGATTGATGGGGAGAGGCGAGATGGAGAGGTGAAGAGAAAGGAGAGGTTGAAGGGGGGAAGAAGAGAAGTGAAGGAGAAGAGGGGAAGAAATAATTGAGCCAAGAGTGAAGAGGAGTTCAAGCTGGATAAGATAAGTTCTCTGTTGTCTTGTGGACTCTTTGGGCACTTGAATGTGTACCGTGCACGAAGGTACCATATAAACAGTGTTTAAAAAAGGGTTCATAAGCAGTCAATAAACTAATATGGTGCTCCTTATGTTTCTGTGCCCTTCAAAAACAAATGTGCATAAAATATGAGACAGCAGTCTGATAGGTACATCAATGTTTGGAATTTTTTTATTATGATAAATAACCATTGATTCTCGAAGAACAAAACTTAGAAATGCTTCATGAGCTTAGTGCAACTGCCTTACCACATCAGAACACAAAATATTAACTTGTTTTAATCTCTTCTTCTGAACCACAATGTCAACAAACCATGTCTATATTCAAAATAGGTTACATTAACCCAGTCCTGTTCTTTCAAATACTTTGAGCATTTGATTGAGCCTTCCTGGAGTGTCACATGGGTGGCGCTTGCAATTTCAGGAATAAAGTAGATTTTGTTTGAAATTAGTCAATTAAAAACTGTCAATAAAAAAAACTAAATTACAAGTTGAGGCTAGATTCAAGCCATAACATTGCAGGTTAGCTTTATTGTGCTACTGAATGTTAAAGACAATTTTCGATTGAGCCAGCATACAGTACCATTCAAAAGTTTGGACACACCTACTCATTCCAGGTTTTTTATTTTTATTTTATACTATTTTCTACATTGTAGAATAATCAAACATCAAAACATCAAAACATCAAAGACATCAAAACTATGAAATAACACATGGAATCATGTAGTAACCAAAAAGGTGTTAAACAAATAAAATATATTTTATAATTGAGATTCTTCAAAGTAGCTACCCTATGCTTTGATGACATTATTGCACACTCTTGGCATTATCTCCACCAGCTTCATGAGGTAGTCATATGGAATGCATTTTAATTAACAGGTGTGCCTTCAAATGTAATTTGTGTAATTTCCACAACATTCTGCAGTGATACGCCATCCCATCAGTTTTGCGCTTAGTCCCACTAGCATTTGTTTTTCTTTTTTGTTTCAAATATTTTTTATTAAACACACACAAGAATGGTGTATAGGTATACAAGACAGGTATACAGTTCTTATCTAAACATAAAAGAGCATACAGGAACAACAAGACCCAGAGTTCTGGGTGCAGAACAAATAATACAAAACACGGCATACAAAACAAGGACACGTAGAAAGAAAGAGGGAAGATGTCCCCCCTATCCCCCCCCCATGCTTATTCCCCCAATCCCCCCCCTCCCAACTGCTCGGGTGGCAGGGCCAGCACATGCTGCCCAAAGGTAGATTCAAATATTACAATTGAGAGTGCGTTAAAAAGTACAAATTCACAGCGCCGACTCGTCCAAGTAGGAGAGGAAAGGCTGCCAGATTTGATCAAATGTTGATAATTTATTGTTCAGAATATATCTAATTCTTTCTAAGTGGACAGTGTTTGCCAATTCACTGAGCCATAATTTGGTAGAGGGCGCTTCCCTCCTTTTCCAAAACAACAAGATGAGTTTTTTTGCAGAGATGAGACCGTACGAGATTAGTTGTTTTTGGGGGTTGGTTAATCCGTTTAGAGACTAGATACTCCCAGGATTATAAGAAGCGGGTCTGGATCTATTGAAGTCTCCAAAACTTCAGAGAGGAACCCAAAAATTCCACACCAATAACCATGCAAGCTAGAGCATAGGGCAAAGCAGTGGAGTAGTGTACCCTGCGTAGCCTGACATTTATCACATGTAGGGGATGTGTCAGGAAATATCCTATGCAGTTTAGTTTTGGAATAGTGTAATCTGTGTAATACCTTGAATTGTATGAGACGATGTCTGGAATTAATGGAGCATGTGTGGATATACTCCAAGCTCTCTTCCCAGTCTGCCACCGAGATGTCAGTCCCTAGTTCTTCCTCCCATTTTGCCTTGATGGCATCAGTAGAAGGTGTGCTAACAGATTGAAAAGCATCATATAGACGCGATATCAGTTTATCTGAGGTGGGGCATATTTTTATGCATCCATCAAACATGGAAGGTTTAGCATTCCCAAATGTTGGGAGGTGTTTTCTAACGTAGTCTCTAATTTGTAGGTATCTGAAAAAATTACTTCTGGGAAGATTATAAGTTTCCCTCAGCAACTCAAAGGAAGCAAAGGTCCCTTCTATGTATAAATCCCCTATGGTACTTATCCCCAACTCTCCCCATCGCTCAAAGATGTTATCAAGGTTAGAAGGGGCAAAGGAGGGATTCCTGGCGACAGGGAGCATGAATGACATTGGTCTAAGCTCAAAGTGGACTTTAATTTGCTTCCAGATTCGGACTGTGCTATGTATAATAGGATTGTTACAATAAAGTGACATCTCCAGATTGACAGGCGACAAAATCACAGCGTCAAATAGAGAAGGGGTGACACTCCTCACGCTCCATACTAAGCCAGCTGGATGCCGGGAGTACGTCATCCAACAGAAACGTAACAACGCGGAGGTTAGCGGCCCAGTAATAAAATATAAAATTTGGGAGAGACAATCCTCCTTCCATCTTGGATTTACAGAGGTGTTTTTTTACCTATCCTGTGTGTTTTATAATCCCAGATGAAAGGATTGATAATTGAGTCCAGTTGTTAATGAAAGGATTTAGGTATGAATACTGGGATGTTCTGATATAGGTAGAGCAGTTGTGGGAGGAAGACCATTTTAATGGCATTAATTCTTTCGAGCAAAGAAATTGGGAGAGTTCTCCAAAATAGTATGTTTGCTTTGAGTTTTTGTATCAGAGAGGAGAAATTCTCTTTAAATAGTAAGGAGTATTGTTTGGTAACTACAATTCCTAGGTAGGTAAATTTTTCTGAAGATAACTTAAATGGGAGATGTTCTAGCCAGGAGGTATTTTGCGACCGTATGGGCATTAATTCACTCTTGTTCCAATTTATTCTGTATCCCGAGAAGGTACCAAACAAATTGATCACATCAAGAATAGCTGGGATACTAGCCTGGGGTTCTGTTACATAGAGGAGGATGTCATCTGCGTATAGGGAGATCTTATTTAGAGTATCTTTAGTATTATAGCCGTGTATTGCTGCATGAGATCTAATCGTCTGAGCGAGCGGTTCGATAATTAGGGCGAAGAGCATAGGCGACAGCGCACAACCCTGCCTTGTCCCCCTGTTGAGGTTAAATCGGGGCGACAATGATTGGTTAGTGAGTATTCTGGCACAGGGGTTCCTATATAAAAGCTGGATCCAATTTATGAACCTATCTCCAATATTAAATTTCTGTAGGACCTTGAATAGATAGTGCCACTCAACTTGGTCAAAGGCCTTTTCGGCGTCAAGAGATATGACGGCAAGGTCCACGTTGGGTAACCTCTGAGAATACATAATATTGAAGAGACGCCTGAGATTGAAAAATGAGTCTCTGTTAGGGATAAAGCCGGTCTGATCCGAATGGACCAATTTGCCAATTAAAGTGCTAAGCCTGTTAGCCAGAGTTTTTGCTAAAATCTTTTGGTCTGTATTAAGGAGAGATATTGGTCTGTATGACCCTACCTATTCTGGATCTTTACCCTTCTTATGTATAAATGTAATGAACGCTTCGTCCAAAGTAGAAGGGAGAGCTCCATCCTCATTGGCCTGAACCAACATTTTGTGCAGGTAGGGAGAGAGCATGTTGCTGAATGTTTTATAGAATTCACCAGGGTATCCATCTGGGCCCGGGTCTTGCCACTCTTTAGAGATTTAATTGTTTCTCGAATTTCATCAAGAGATATTTCCTTATTCAGGAAGTTAGAATCTTCCTGGTTCAGGGCAGGAAGATTACAGTCCTCCAAAAATGTTTGCATAATTAAGGGGTTAGGATCCGCTTTAGATGTATATAGAGTCTCATAAAACTGCCGGAATCTGTCATTGATGTCTTTGGGGGAAGATAGTAATTCCCCAGATGCAGATTTAACCCTGTGAATCATTCGGTCACTCACATTTTTTCGAAGTTGTCTGGCGAGTAATTTGTGTGGTTTGTCACCAAACTCAAAATATTTTTGCTTGGCATAGAGAAAAGATTTAGCAATTTTAGCTGAGAATCTGATTATATAAAAATTTTAAAGAGGTAATTTTTTTATGTTTCTCCATAGATGGGTGGCTAGCATTCTCCTTATCCAGTAAGTGAATTTGTCCCTCCAGTTCTTCTAGTTTTCCTCTGTTTTGCATACTCCTGGCAGCCTGAAAGGAGATGATACAGCCTCTCAGATAAGCCTTCAGTGTTTCCCACAATAATGCTGGGGAGGTCTCTGTGTTGTCGTTGGTATCAAAGAAAAATGTAATTTGGTCTTTAAGATATTCACAGAATGTTGGTTCTGTGAGGAGCTGAGGATTCAACCTCCAGACCCTCTCGTTTGGTATAATGTCACCCAATCTCAGGGAGAAGGTGAGTGGACTGTGGTCCGAGATTATAATATCATGATACCTCACATTACAGGTATAGGGGAGTAGTCTAGCATGCAACAAAAAGTAGTCAATTCGAGTGTAAACCTTGTGAACATGAGAGTAAAAGGAGTATTCCCTACCCGTAGGGTTAGCGATCCTCCATATATCAAATAAGTTTGAATTTTTTATGTAGGTATTCAAGAATTCGCTTGAATAGGAGGTAGGGGTTCGCCGGGTAGAGGATCTATCCAAATATTGGTCTAGCACACAGTTAAGGTCCCCTCCAATGACCACGTTAGTATGAGAGATATCTGGAATCAGGGCAAGGACTCTTTTGAAAAAAGAGGGGTTGTCAATGTTTGGCCCATAGATATTTAGTAGAGTTACTGAGGTAGAGTGGATTTCTCCTATTGCGATCACATACCGACCCTCTTTATCCGCAATAGTGGTTTTATGTAGAAAGGGAATTCCTTTCCGTATCAGAATAGCTGTGCCTCTCGTTTTGGCAGAGAAGTTAGAGTGATACACTTGCTCCACCCACCTACACTTAAGTCTGCTATGAGAGTTATTCTTCAGATGGGTTTCTTGCAAAAATATAATATCAGACGAGAGTGCTTTCAAGTGGGCTAGGACCTTGCCCCTCTTAATTGGTTCGTTTAAACCCTTGACATTCCAGGAAGTGAATGTAAGCCCCGCCCTCCTGTCGTTTGTAGTTCCTATGGTGGCCTGCATACCATGTAACTTGATAAAAAGGTAAGAAAGCGCACCAAACCATCACGATCAGCATATGTAGCACCTACACCCGAGCAGTATCCAACCCACCCCTCCCCCCTGCAAGCACCTTTACTTCCCACCCTGTTCCCCTAATTTCCCCAACACTTACCCCCCCCCCATCAACCCCCATTTAACAGGCATGTACAAACAGGAGAGAAAAAAAAGGAAAAATAAAAATAATAAACACATTGTCTGGCCGATGCCAAAAAAGCGACCTCGAACAAGAGGTAAAACAAAAATAAAATCCCAACTATACGTTCACCTCTCACTATCCTGGAACTTCTACTAACATATGAACTGAGGAGGCTCCCGCGAGTTAGCATCTAATAAACCTAAACCGAATAAGTTGCAACTTAAACATATTGCGCATTTAAGCGTCATCCTGGGTCAATCCCAGAGAAAGATATAGCCTCAAGATTATATTGCTAAGCACTGCCGGTCAAAAAATAAACCATCCGCAACCGACATAGTCAGCCGTACCTTTACATACTGTGGGTCAGGAGATCGGAAGGATTTGTTAAAGGATTTGTTAAATTAAACGTTCCCCCCATAAAAAAAACATGTTTAATAAAAAATAAATAAAAATGTATACACATACATACACACACAAATACACATACGTATACACATACATACATATATACATACATACACATACATACACACATACATACACATATACATATATATATATATATATATATATATATATATATACACATACACACATACATACATACACATACACACATACATACATACATATACATACATACATATATACACATATACATACATACACACATATACACACACACATATATACATACACACACATACATGCACACATATACATACACATACCTATATATATACATATACATATATACATACACACATACATACATATACATGTATGTATACATACCCACACAAAAAAATCATATATAAAAATATATATTTAAAGAATATGTTTATACATCCATATGCACACATACACATACAAACATTCATACCCCAGAATAACAATCTACACTGATTTAAAATATACACATACATAATACTAAAATGCTAAGAGAAAATAGTAATAAAGTACAAATAGTAATTATATGTACGCACACCTACACAGACATAAGCACTGCAGAGGGCTGGTGGGACTCTAGTCGGAAGAGAGGCCCACGGCCAGACAAAGGCAGAACGGCACAAAACATCAACCTGCTAACCAGGTGTCTGCCCCCTCCCAACCATCACCCCCAGTCCCCTGCAAGCAATAAATAAATGGTATGGTAGTAAGAATGTAAGGATTGTAAAATAAATAACGAAACAAAACAAAAGTGGGGGAATATAAGTATATCCGTCCGAAGGTGTCAGTGATCAAACCTGGAAGTAAAAAATATGCATCGCTGAGCACAGCCGGGATGAAAGTGAATTTAACGTTAAATGAGAGCTCTGACCCCCATCCATTGGTCTGCTCAGCATCTTACATTCGGTAGCCCTTGTTGAGCCTGTTTAATACGTTTTCACCCAATATGGTATAATATGGATTCGAGTCCATGAGCAGACCCTAACACGCAATAACAAGGCACTCTAACCTGTACGGGGGATTGGTGTATATCCCCGGATAAACTTCTCTGCGTCCAAAACCGAGGAGAGCCAAATCTTCTCACCGGAAGGCGGGGTAATTCTTAGTCTTGCAGGGAAGAGTAAGGCTGGGCGAAGATGGAGTTTGTAGAGTTTGGTCATGACATCTCTGTAGTCGGCGCGATGCTTTGCCACATCGGGCGCATAATCCTCATAGACACGGAATGGATGCCCTTTATGTGACAGGTTGCCCCTCATTCGAGCTTCACACAGGATAAGATCCTTGGTCTTGAAACTGTGACAACAGATGATTACTGGGCGAGGACGTTGGCCCGGTCCAGGCACTGGGACAAGGGAGCGATGTGCACGGTCCAGCTGGTGATCCGAATCCAAAACATCCGATCCCATTGCATCCTTCAATAGCTTGGCGAAGAAGTCGGTGGGGCGAGAGCCCGCCTCTACCCCCTCTGCCAGACCAACAACGCGAAGGTTATTACGTCTGGATCGGCCCTCCAAGGTCCACCACTTTCACAGAAAGCCTCTGCACAGTATCCTGCAATGACGTGCATAGCTTCTCTAACTCGTCGATCCTACCAGCGTTGAATTCAGAAGCTTTCTCAAGGTCCACAATACTCTGGCCATGCGAAGCGACCGTTCGAATGATGCTCTCGATTTTGGTGTCCAGTTCAGCAATAGTGGCCTTAAGATCCTCAGCTATAGCAACACGTAGCTCCCCCAAAGCCCGGGTAAGTTCTGTAAGTGTCACGTTGTTGCATGTGCCTCCCGCCATGTCTGTCTCGTTGTTTAGTGGGGAGTAGGCCTCCGTTGTGGATTTATTGTCCTTTGGTCGCTTATTACTCGGCATTTTCATATAAAAAGTTACAATCTTGTATTAGAAAGAAACGTTTGTTGTAAAAAGTGCCATAAAGTAGGTTAAATTAGATTATTTCGCAAAAAAGTTGCAGGAGCCTCTCACGCACAGCCATTCACTCCAACATGCTAGCTCCGCCCCCCCTAGCATTTGTTTTTCAACAGGACAATGACCCAACACGCCTCCAGGCTGTGTAAGGGCTATTTGACCAAGAAGGAGCGTGATGGAGTGCTGCATCAGATGACCTGGCCTCCACAATCACCCGACCTCAACCCAATTGAGATGGTTTGGGATGAGTTGGACCACAGAGTGATAGAAAAGCAGCCAACAAGTGCTCAGCATCTGTGGGAACTCCTTCAAGACTGTTGGAAAAGCATTCCTCATGAAGCTGGTTGAGAGAATGCCAAGAGTGTGCAAAGCTGTCATCAAGGCAAAGATTGGCTATATTGACGAATCGAACACTTTTTTGGTTACTACATGATTCCATATGTGTTTTTTGAGTTGTGATGTCTTCACTATTATTATACAATGTAGAAAATACATAATAAATAAAGAAATCCTTGAATGAGTATGCGTGTCAACTTTTGACTGGTACTGTATGTACACTGGAACATTCTCACTGGGCACGCACTGGTTGAATCAACATTGTTTCAACGTAATTTGTCAACATATTGTGATGTGGAGTCAATCTAATTTAAACAATCTTCAGAACTCTGTTTACTTTGAAATTGTGTTGAATTTCCCAGAGAAATTTGGATTATTTTTCATCCTATATTGAATATACAGTATATTGGGTGGTTGAAATTATGTAGAATTTCATATTTGATTAAACATTTTATTTGACCTCGTTTCAGTGTTGATAGTAAAATGGTATGTTTGAATCATCATCATTGTTTCAAAGTCATGCCATCAACCTAAATAAAGAGGTTCAGTATATAGAAATGGACCATGAAGCCACAGTCCATTGACTCCTATTAGTATATGAGGGGTAATGCACTTCAGTCAAAACAAGTATACCATCCATCCTACCTCGATGTATGCTGCTTAGCTTTGGAAAGAAGCTTGTGTTTGATTCAGCTGAGCTATCATATCAACACATTTAGACATTGATCAGCTTCCCTACTCATTTGCGTAGACTACCTAAATAATGTTGAAAATAACTCCTAACTTAAATAAGAAGAATTTGTTCTTAAATAAAGGTATGTGAAAGTACATTTGGAGTGAGGTTGGGTTCATGTAGGTTAGAGGATAATACAAGGTAAAAGTGTTATTAATATCATGAATTTGGCATCCTATTTATAGGATGCTTCTAAACGTCGTAAGATCCAATAAACCATGGATGAGTTATAGTATATACCTAGCTACACGTTGAAATGATGGTGTCCTTGTTGGGAAAATCAGATGTCAATGTAGCCTACATAAATCATTCTTACTCAGAATTTACTAACACATACATCTTGCATAGAGGAGATAGAGGAGTTCCTTTGAACGATTCAAAGTGATTTAGGTAGTCTACACATGAAAAGGAAGCTGATCAAATGTCTAAATGCATTGACCTGATTGTTCATTTCAGCAAACCTCAGATTATTTCCAAAGCTAAGCAGCATACATAGACCTAAGCATCTGGATGATAGGCTTGTTCTCATTGAAGTGCATTGCTCCTCATATACCAGTAGGACCCACTGTTCAGGCATAAATCGTTGGATTGTGGCTACATATTTTTCAATATACTTCTTTATTTAGGTTGATAGCATGACATTGAAACTAACTTTGATTCAAACATACCATTTTACTATCAACATTGAAATAAGGTTAAATAAAATATGTCTAGTCAAGTAAAAACAATGAAAATAATTTAAACTACCCAATTGAATGTAGGATGACATTTCTTTCGGGGGAGGGGGGGTTTATGTGGAATTTCAAAATATCAACATATTCATAGTTCTGATGATTTCAACATAATTTGAGTGATGTCACAACCTGTTAGTCAGGTTAGGTCAATGTATTTAAGTTGAAGTTTTACCCTAATTTCAATGTTTACAACGGTGGTTGAAATTAGATAAACAGTACTGGTTGATTGCTTTTTTCAAATCCAATGTAATTGTCCACGTTGATTTCACACACAATACACAAATTACAGTGAAAACACGTCGACTCAACCAGTGTGTGTGTGTGTGTGTGTGTGTGTGTGTGTGCCCAGTGGGTTGCCGTTTAAGTTTCAATTGCACTATAATAGAGATCTTCATCACTAAGGTTTGAATTTAGGCATTATTTATACAATTCAATTATTGAAGTTGTTCAACTTTTCGTATTCAGTCCTGTTACTGTGACCAATGAACTGTACAATACATTGCCACTGACACGGCCCGCTACCAAAACCTGCGGACTCTCCTTCACTGCAGCCAACGTGAGTAAAACATTTAAATGTGTTAACCCTTGCAAGGCTGCAGGCCCAGACGGCATCCCCAGCCGTATCCTCAGAGCATGTGCTGGCTGGTGTGTTCACGGACATATTCAATCAACCCTTATCCCAGTCTGCTGTTCCCACATGCTTCAAGAGGGCCACCATTGTTCCTGTTCCCAAGAAAGCTAAGGTAACTGGGCTAAACGACTACCGCCCCGTAGCACTCACTTCCGTCATCATGAAGTGCTTTGAGAGACTAGTCAAGGACCATATCACCTCCAACCTACCTGACACCCTAGACCCGCTCCAATTTGCTTACCGCCCAAATAGGTCCAGAGACGACGCAATCGCAACCATACTGCACACTGCCCTAACCCATCTGGACAAGAGGAATACCTATGTGAGAATGCTGTTCATCGACAACAGCTCAGCATTTAACACCATAGTACCCTCCAAACTCGTCATCAAGCTCGAGACCCTGGGTCTCGACCCCACCCTGTGCAACTGGGTACTGGACTTCCTGACGGGCTGCCCTAGGTGGTGAGGATAGGTAACAACATCTCCACCCCGCTGATCCTCAACACTGGGGCCCCACAAGGATGAGTTCTGAGCCCTCTCCTGTACTCCCTGTTCACCCATGACTGCGTGGCCATGCACGCCTCCAACTCAATCATCAAGTTTGCAGACGACACAACAGTGGTAGGCTTGATTACCAACAACAACGAGACGGCATACAGAGAGGAGGTGAGGGCCCTTGGAGTGGTGTCAGGAAAATAACCTCACACTCAACGTCAACAAAAAAAGGAGATGATTGTGGACTTCAGGAAACAGCAAAGGGAGCACCCCCCTAATACACATCGACGGGACAGTAGAGGAGAGGGTAGTACGTTTTAAGTTCCTCGGCGTACACATCACGGACACACTGAATTGGTCTACCCACAAAGACAGCATTGAGAAGAAGGCGCAGCAGCGCCTCTTCAACCTCAGGAGGCTGAAGAAATTTGTCTTGTCACCAAAAGCACTCACAAACTTCTACAGATGCACAATCGAGAGCATCCTGTCGGGCTGTATCACCACCTGGTACGGCAACTGCTCTGCCCACAACCGTAAGGCTCTCCAGAGGGTAGTGAGGTCTGCTCAACGCATCACCGGGGGCAAACTACCTGCCCACCAGGACACCTACACCACCCGATGTCACAGGAAGGCCATAAAGATCATCAAGGACAACAACCACCCGAGCCACTGCCTGTTCACCCCACTATCATCCAGAAGGCGAGGTCAGTACAGGTGCATCAAAGCAAGGACCGAGAGACTGAAAAACAGTCTATATCAAGGCCATCAGACTGTTAAACAGCCACCACTAACATTGAGTAGCTGCTGGCAACATACTGACTCAACTCCAACCACTTTAATATTGGAAATTTATGTAAAAAATGTATCACTAGCCACTTTAAACTATGCCACTTTTATGTTTACATACCCTACATTACTCATCTCATATGTATATACTGTACTCGATACCATCTACTGCATCTTGCCTATGCCGTTCTGTACCATCACTCATTCATATATCTTTATGTACATATTCTTTATCCCTTTACACTTGTGTGTATAAGGTAGTAGTTGTGGAATTGTTAGGTTAGATTACTCGTTGGTTATTACTGCATTGTCGGAACTAGAAACACAAGCATTTCGCTACACTCGCATTAACATCTGCTAACCATTTGTATGTGACAAATAAAATTTGATTTGATTTGTACTGCAACCATAGAACCCACCATCTGTGTCAATAAAATGATATCTACATGACTTGCTATGTGAGGAATGACAAGCCACTGAGATATAGCCTACACTGTGAATCTGAAAAATATAACATATTTTTAACTGCAGTTTTAATTGTGATATAATTTAGACACATCGAAGAGTCTAGTAACGTGGGTGTCGAAAATCAATAATGATTAAGTCTTAATTATTCCTTGCTGTGCATTTAAATCAATTGTTATTAATACTGATTGATTAAAGTACAAGAGATTCATTATCACGTGTGCTCCCTCTCCGGCCTCTACGTCACAAGGCTGCTCGTTATGGCGCAAAACTGTCACCGTCGTTGCGCACACCTGCGCGTCATCTGACTCACCTGGACTGCATCACTTCCATAATTACCTTCCCTATATATGTCACTCCCTTTGGTTCCTTCCCCAGGCGTTATTGTCTCTGTTCCAGTACTACAGTGCCTTGCGAAAGTATTCGGCCCCCTTGAACTTTGTGACCTTTTGCCACATTTCAGGCTTCAAACATAAAGATATAAAACTGTATTTTTTTGTGAAGAATCAACAACAAGTGGGACACAATCATGAAGTGGAACGACATTTATTGGATATTTCAAACTTTTTTAACAAATCAAAAACTGAAAAATTGGGCGTGCAAAATGATTCAGCCCCTTTACTTTCAGTGCAGCAAACTCTCTCCAGAAGTTCAGTGAGGATCTCTGAATGATCCAATGTTGACCTAAATGACTAATGATGATAAATACAATCCACCTGTGTGTAATCAAGTCTCCGTATAAATGCACCTGCACTGTGATAGTCTCAGAGGTCCGTTAAAAGCGCAGAGAGCATCATGAAGAACAAGGAACACACCAGGCAGGTCCGAGATACTGTTGTGAAGAAGTTTAAAGCCGGATATGGATACAAAAAGATTTCCCAAGCTTTAAACATCCCAAGGAGCACTGTGCAAGCGATAATATTGAAATGGAAGGAGTATCAGACCACTGCAAATCTACCAAGACCTGGCCGTCCCTCTAAACTTTCAGCTCATACAAGGAGAAGACTGATCAGAGATGCAGCCAGAGGCCCATGATCACTCTGGATGAACTGCAGAGATCTACAGCTGAGGTGGGAGACTCTGTCCATAGGACAACAATCAGTCGTATATTGCACAAATCTGGCCTTTATGGAAGAGTGGCAAGAAGAAAGCCATTTCTTAAAGATATCCATAAAAAGTGTCGTTTAAAGTTTGCCACAAGCCACCTGGGAGACACACCAAACATGTGGAAGAAGGTGCTCTGGTCAGATGAAACCAAAATTGAACATTTTGGCAACAATGCAAAATGTTATGTTTGGCATAAAAGCAACACAGCTCATCACCCTGAACACACCATCCCCACTGTCAAACATGGTGGTGGCAGCATCATGGTTTGGGCCTGCTTTTCTTCAGCAGGGACAGGGAAGATGGTTAAAATTGATCGGAAGATGGATGGAGCCAAATACAGGACCATTCTGGAAGAAAACCTGATGGAGTCTGCAAAAGACCTGAGACTGGGACGGAGATTTGTCTTCCAACAAGACAATGATCCAAAACATAAAGCAAAATCTACAATGGAATGGTTCAAAAATAAATATATCCAGGTGTTAGAATGGCCAAGTCAAAGTCCAGACCAGAATCCAATCGAGAATCTGTGTAAAGAACTGAAAACTGCTGTTCACAAATGCTCTCCATCCAACCTCACTGAGCTCGAGCTGTTTTGCAAGGAGGAATGGGAAAAAATGTCAGTCTCTCGATGTGCAAAACTGATAGAGACATACCCCAAGCGACTTACAGCTGTAATCGCAGCAAAAGGTGGCGCTACAAAGTATTAACTTAAGGGGGCTGAATAATTTTGCACGCCCAATTTTTCAGTTTTTGATTTGTTAAAAAAGTTTGAAATATCCAATAAATGTTGTTCCACTTCATGATTGTGTCCCACTTGTTGTTGATTCTTCACAAAATAATACAGTTTTATATCTTTATGTTTGAAGCCTGAAATGTGGCAAAAGGTCGCAAAGTTCAAGGGGACCGAATACTTTCGCAAGGCACTGTAAGTCTGTGTTTCTTGTTTCATGTTGTTTATTTATTAAAACACTCACTCCCTGAACTTGTTTCCTGACTCTCAGCGCACATCGTTACATTCATGAAAGTGCCATTTTGTGAAACAGACTTTTTAATTATATCACGGCTTGTTTGATATTCACCCGTTGATGAATAAATTAAAAACAGAAGAATAGAGCTCTGTTGGACTGCTGTGTATCACTGTTTGCATGATATTCTTTAAGAACTAATAAGAACTACTCAACATAAATCAGTCATGGAGATGTTTTGTTTGAAATGTGATCAGCAGCAGAGTGGATGTTATTACATTGAAACAGAATCCAGGAATGACAATGTTCCTAATATGGATTCCATACATTGGCCACTGCTAGGATATCCCAGCTAAACATCTCCTTACTGCCAGTCGTGGAAAAAGTACCCAACTGTTATACTTGAGTGAAAGTAAAAGTACCTTTAATAGAAAATGACTCAAAAGTAAAAGTCACCCCGTACAATTCTAATTGAGTAAAAGTATTTGGTTTAAAATATACTTAAGTATAAATCATTTCAAATTCCTTATATTAAGCAAACCAGATGGCACCATTTTTTATTTTTTATTTATGGGAAAGCCAGGGGCACAGTCCTACATTCAGACATCATTTACAAACAAAGCATGTGTGTTTAGTGAGTCCGAGGCAGTAGGGATGACCAGGTGTGCTCGGTTGATGAGTGGGTGAATTTGATTATGTTTATGTCCTGCTAAGCAATCAAAATATAAGTACTTTTGGTTGTCAAGGAAAAAGTATGGAGTAAAAAGTTCAATATTTTCTTAAGGAATGTAGTGAAGTAAAAGTTGTCAAAAAATGTATAGGAAAGTAAAGTACAGATACACAAATAAAACTACTTAAGTAGTACATTCAAATATTTTTACTTAAATAGTTTACACTGCTTACTGCTGACTTCCAACATATGGAGATAGATGTAAGAAGCAGAGAGAACTGATCCTAGCTGGTAAAATAAGCTCACAGGACTAAGCTACGACAACATCCCCAGTGAGATCTCTAGACTAGTAGAGCTATAGACCTAGACTGCCCATGGTAGAACTAGAACGCTCATACTAGATCAGGAATGATTACGTTTCAAATAGAACGCATACACTTGAAGTAGAATTATCTGCAGACATGGGATGTCAAATGCCTTAGTCAGCTTTGCATGCATTCCAAGCTACCATTGGCTAATTTTTAATCACATTTGTTATTTTTGGTTATAAGTACATTGAGCACTTTGCAGGAAAGAGCTATTCAAGGTGACATATAGTGTAACGTTTTACCAAAAAATTCTACTTCTTTTCTAAGAATATCTTTTCATGTTTGCCAAAACATATATTTTTAAATCCATTTATAATAGCGTTACATTTCTTTGTTTAGAGATTAGAGCTGCCAGAAGATATAATGATATTGTGATATAAGGACCCATAACTAAATTGTCATTTCCATGTTATCCCATTATTTGTGTAATAAATAACAATATCATTACATGGTTTGTGCGATGAGCCAAATAACAATATCATTACATGGTTTGTGCGATGAGACAAATATTTGCTTTGAAATATATAATTTAAAGATACAAATACCCCCTGAAATTCTTGACCGTTTTCTCCTCACTGCGTAGATAAAAATGTTGACCTAGTCGTAAGATGTTAGCTCTAATATAGTTTTCACTGCCATTGGCACCAGATACATTTATAAGTATTAGCCAACAAAGCAAACTAAAGTCGAACCAAAACAAACTGGGCAGAAAGACGATCTTTGAGCCATGGGAGAACATAGTGACTTCAGCACTTTACCTCAATTGTTTTCAGCTAAGGTTTCACTGGGTGGTTGGTTCTCTGAGTTCTTAGAGCCAAATGAACAGCAATGAAACAAGATTAACTAAAACATGTTAAGTAATGGTCCCTATAATTTCAATGCATTTTTCAGTAAAAGGTGGGTAAAAAGCGTTTCCATGAGTTTACCTTCCACTACACCACTGGTAGCATATCAGGGACTATGTTTTGCTGTCTTGCATGTTGAGCCTATCTAGACTAAGCTGTCTCAATTCATGTCACTGCAACTGCACTGTCAAGCCACAGAGAGCATGAACAGTCCAGTCCATCTGATCATAGTTGAGTGTGACATTCACAAGAGGTGATCAAAACTATTGCACAACAAAACTATCTCTCACAGGGTAGCTAGCATAGAGCGTAGCTATGGCTAAAAGCTTCAGGCCTCGCATTTTCAGAGTTCCACCTCTTGCAGAACTTGAGCCCTGGCACAGTGAGATAGCTTGGGAATATTTGCTATAATCTGTTTCAGACAGAGTTTGGATAACTTCAATTACAAATCAAGGTACCCAAATAAGTGTTAAAACATTTCATGTGGGCACCCCCGTGAATGTTGACAATATTATTGCTGGGCCATCCTACTGGTTTCAGAGCACACAATCAATAAATGATTCACAAATACTTTGTACTTGAAGTAGGTCACAATATTTTAAGAAGTTAATCATGGTTTTAGTTAGATTAATTTGTTTATATTTTCATATGTACATCTCAAAAGCTTAATGTTAACAGTACATACAAGAGAAGGACATCAGTGGACCATGCCCTTGTAATAACCTCTAATAAAATTGTTTAAAAGAAACACAACTTCAACATGGTTTTCACTGTAGATACACACACACACACACACACACACACACACGCACGCACACACACACAGCCCCTTCCCCTATTATTACATTATTATTTTATTTGTGACTTGTGGCCAACATAAACAGCTTTAACATGTTGACAAAGCAGCCATGGCTCATTGCTGGTTGATGGATGGCTGTGTGTGCCTAGCTAATTATTAGTACAAAGGATGCTGTTATTTTCAGACCTGGCCCAGCAGGCCCCAGCCTGAGAGGTCAGTGAGTAAATACAGGCCGATCAGTCTGCGATTATATCACTCAAACTTGATGTATGTACAAATTATATGTTCAGAAACCTTATAGGCCCCAGCCAGAGAGGTCAGTGGGTAAATACATGCCGATCAGTATGCGTTTATATTGCTCAAACATGATGTATGTACAAATTAAATGTGCAGAAACCTTATAGGGTGTACAAGCACAACAGCCTTGCTCTTGCTCCAGTTACAGAATCTTACATTTTCAGGTTCCATCTCTGTCATTTGAACAGAGGGCTTTATACATGTTCGGTTCCAAATTTGGGGCCATGATGCTGGCGTACATCTGGATTTCATAGCGGCTCAATTTTCTCCGCTGACGTGGGGTAAGATTGGGATCTGATGAGCTTTGATGGCCGACGTGAAAACTGCGTAAATGTCAGAGCTGGAATGATATTGATTGGTAGGTTCAACCTGAGACAACCCCTGAGCATCGTAACCTGTCACGATGGGCACACAGCATTAATCTACATCAGCTCATAAAGTACCTGGCTATTGCTTCAAGTAAGGGGATCTGGCATACTCTATTAATGTGTACTACGGTATTCACTTCCGGAATGTTTTGATGACGATAATCATGTTTTGATTTAAAGCCTCTTGTTGTATGATTATAAGTCACTCAATATATAAGAATCTAATAAATGACTAAAAAGTAAAATGCCAAATGTAACCCTTCCAAGGCCCAAAATCGCTCACAGAGCAATATATGTATATATATTGTTTTGATTCATCTGGAATGGAGTTGTTTAAGTATCTTAAAACTGCAATACAAATATGTATAAATGTATTGATAGTTTACAAGATGTACATTTCATATTTTGTGAATCAAAAGAAAAACAAGAAAAAACGGTATAGTGATCATGTTTTAGCATGCTTGCAAATGAAATGATAATACTTGTGGTGGACATAACAAATTCCATGGAGCTTAATCAAATCAAATCCCTGAAACGTTTGTAAACTCGGACATGCTACATTTTTAGGCAAACAATGCACAACAGCCACGCATCTCCCTTTGCAAATGTAACATAAAAAAACATACAAATAAATGCAAAGCCATGTAAAAATGTACACTTGAATTTCAACTATTTAATAATTGTATAAACTTTCTAAAATAATAAATAAAAGCACCCACGTGTTTAATTTAAAATGGAGACATTTCTAAACAACAGTTACTGGTGGTAAATGTTGATTAAAACATTGGTTGAGGTAGACTTTACAAGGATCTACAGGCTCCGAGGCATTATTGACTATGAGATCTGTTTCTCAATGACACAAAAAAATACCCTTTGAATTTACAAGTGTTCAACATTTTATCCTAGGTGGTAGGCATTATTTATCTAGGTTGTATCTTGTTATCTTACTTATCTTACCATGAAATTGCAACTTAAACATGCAACGTTTAATATGTACAGGCCTAAAGCAACACTGCCATGGCTTTGTTGTTCCCATAACATACAGTGCCTTGCAAAAGTATTTGGCCCCCTTGAACTTTGCGACCTTTTGCCACATTTCAGGCTTCAAACATAAAGATATAAAACTGTATTTTTTTTGTGAAGAATCAACAACAAGTGGGACACAATCATGAAGTGGAACGACATTTATTGGATATTTCAAACTTTTTTAACAAATCAAAAACTGAAAAATTGGGCGTGCAAAATTATTCAGCCCCCTTAAGTTAATACTTTGTAGCGTCACCTTTTGCTGCGATTACAGCTGTAAGTCGCTTGGGGTATGTCTCTATCAGTGTTGCACATCGAGAGACTGACATTTTTTCCCATTCCTCCTTGCAAAACAGCTCGAGCTCAGTGAGGTTGGTTGCAGAGCATGTGTGAACAGCAGTTTTCAGTTCTTTCCACAGATTCTCGATTGGATTCAGGTCTGGACTTTGACTTGGCCATTCTAACACCTGGATATGTTTATTTTTGAACCATTCCATTGTAGATTTTGCTTTATGTTTTGGATCATTGTCTTGTTGGAAGACAAATCTCCGTCCCAGTCTCAGGTCTTTTGCAGACTCCATCAGGTTTTCTTCCAGAATGGTCCTGTATTTGGCTCCATCCATCTTCCCATCAATTTGAACCATCTTCCCTGTCCCTGCTGAAGAAAAGCAGGCCCAAACCATGATGCTGCCACCACCATGTTTGACAGTGGGGATGGTGTGTTCAGGGTGATGAGCTGTGTTGCTTTTACGCCAAACATAACGTTTTGCATTGTTGCCAAAAAGTTCAATTTTGGTTTCATCTGACCAGAGCACCTTCTTCCACATGTTTGGTGTGTCTCCCAGGTGGCTTGTGGCAAACCTTAAACGACACTTTTTATGGATATCTTTAAGAAATGGCTTTCTTCTTGCCACTCTTCCATAAAGGCCAGATTTGTGCAATATACGACTGATTGTTGTCCTATGGACAGAGTCTCCCACCTCAGCTGTAGATCTCTGCAGTTCATCCAGAGTGATCATGGGCCTCTTGGCTGCATCTCTGATCAGTCTTCTCCTTGTATGAGCTGAAAGTTTAGAGGGATGGCCAGGTCTTGGTAGTTGCAGTGGTCTGATACTCCTTCCATTTCAATATTATCGCTTGCACAGTGCTCCTTGGGATGTTTAAAGCTTGGGAAATCTTTTTGTATCCAAATCCGGCTTTAAACTTCTTCACAACAGTATCTCGGACCTGCCTGCTGGTGTGTTCCTTGTTCTTCATGATGCTCTCTGCGCTTTTAACGGACCTCTGAGACTATCACAGTGCAGGTGCATTTATACGGAGACTTGATTACACACAGGTGGATTGTTTTTATCATCATTAGTCATTTAGGTCAACATTGGATCATTCAGAGATCCTCACTGAACTTCTGGAGAGAGTTTGCTGCACTGAAAGTAAAGGGGCTGAATAATTTTGCACGCCCAATTTTTCAGCTTTTGATTTGTTAAAAAAGTTTGAAATATCCAATAAATGTCGTTCCACTTCATGATTGTGTCCCACTTGTTGTTGATTCTTCACAAAAAATACAGTTTTATATCTTTATGTTTGAAGCCTGAAATGTGGCAAAAGGTCACAAAGTTCAAGGGGGCCAAATACTTTCGCAAGGCACTGTATATTGTACAATTTGTTAGAATCTTTGGTGGAATGTAACATAAATTCTTTGTCCCATATCAATTATGATAAATTATTTCAGATCCTAGCTTTTCAATTGTTAATTTCTGCAGCATGAAACACATGTGCTCATGTCTACCTAAACAGGCTATTATTGTGTTCTGGTGTGTACAAAACTACATTTGAAAACCATTGAATCTCTGGATTTATGGCACATGATTGAGGATGAGTTCGCAACATAATACAATGCTTTAGGAAAAACATATCTGTTTGGCAAAGAAATTAGACACACCGATTTAATCAGTGCATGAAATAAATGACTGAAAATCATTTGTTTAAAATGAACAATGAACAATTTGTTTATTATTTTTAAACGTTTTCATATTTACAGTATTGCACTTAAACTGCACAAAAGTGCATTTCAGTTTAACTGATGCTTCCTTCATGTTTTAAAAATTACAAAAAAAATTGCAGTTATACCCTTTATCCCTCGAAACGTTCCGTGAACGTCTCTTTTTGATGACATGATAAAAACCAAATTGGTTCCTATTCCCGCCTCATTTAGTAAAGTAGTATCTTCTAGTAGTGCCATTTGTAAACGCACACATACAAAACCTGAAGTGCAAAGAATATCTTCACTTCTATTCCTAGGAAATAACACTATAAACAGAAAGAAAGAAAGCTAGAGAGAGAGAACAATGTGAGGAGAAAAGCTAAAAGACATTTGGACTCAGACATATTCCTGGCAACACATATCTTAGTCCTCCGAAAGAAGAAAAAATAAGGAATTCGAATTGCTTCTTCCTGTCAGTCAAAAGTTTCAAGGAAATCAAACCCAAATGACCATTGACCTTGTGGATGAGGGTATAGAGGGCGGTTTGAATGGCAGTGATACAACAGAATTGGGGCGTTAGGTCAGATACAACATAAAGGCCAGGCTCCATGATAGACCTGCAGTCCTGCAATCAAACTCATGCACTGGGCAGCGGCAGGAAACAATACAGTGGCCATTTCTTCTTCTTTTTTTTTTTCTTTTTTTTTTGTGTGTAAAGTTTAGAGCGGGTCCAATGCCTTGTGTTGTCAGTGTCTTTTCTCACACATGCAACAGTCTGTAAAGTCAACGTGACGGCATCGGATTCAGTGAGGCTCTAGTATTTGCACCCTGCTTGCTTGCTTTGACAGTTTGCTTTGTTCTAAAGTCTCCTGGTCTGGTCTGGCCTGGTTTAGCCTGGCCCTGGCCTGGCCCTGTCCTTCAGCTCAGACAGACATCCACATGTGTTTGTATGGTCCTGGACTTGTGATGTGTGCCTGGAGTGGACTGAGCCACTGGCCCCGCAGAAGTCCTGCCTGTTGGGCGAAAAGTAAAAGGAGATTTCATTGGTATTTATTTACCTTTCTCTCTACAAGTGGTTGTTTTGATAGCTGGTTTTGTGACAATTTTCTCGCTCCATCCTCCATCTTCCACCGCCTCCTCCTCCTCTTCCTCCACTTATCCTCTACCCCTCTCTTTACCTGTGTCTTTCTTTTTCTCTCTCTCTCTGTCTCTCTCTTACATTCTCCCTCTCATTGTTTTTATTTAAATGTTTTTGTTTAAGCTGTAAGTGTCAGACTCGGGTCTGTCTTGGGCTCAGTCTTGTGTGAGAAGTGGGTTATTATGAGAGCGTGGGGCAAATGGAGGGGAAGCCCGGTGAGGTCAGAGACCCAGAGCTTCAGCATGTTTTCTTGCCTTGAGTCGGAGATCGGCGATGCTAGAGTTCTTGCTGTTGCTCTTGGCAGCCGCGGCCACGGCCGCCGCTGCAGAGGCTGAGTCCGCTAGCGAGGCGATTGGAAGTCCGAAGGGTGGGGGCGGGAACATCAGGTAGGGTGCGTGCGCTGCCAGGTGAGGGTGCAGGTGATGGTGGGAGTGAGCCACGCTCTCCAACTGGAGCTGGGCCTGAACCTGCAGGACAACCAAAAACAAACCCTAGGTTAGTGAGTCCTTCCCAGCCATTCAGGCTGTGTGTATGTGAGGAGAGCTGAAGGTTTAGGTTACACAGTTTGACACTATTAAATTATCCTTCAAGTTCTACCCCCTCGAAGCTGTTGCTTACTTTGTGTTTTCTAAGAGAATAGTTAGGAAGTGCACTCAGAGTCCTTTTTTCATGTCAGCTATTCTTAAAGTTAATGAATCATACATAACTTCACAGACACAATGTCCAATTTCACAGCCTGGAATCAAAGTTTCTCTAAGACCCTGCACAGATTTGTCTAATTCACTGAGAACTCCCTAATAACCTTGGAAATATGCAATGTCCTGTTATCCTGATTTTGGATTCAACTGCATAAATAAACAATTTTGCACCCCAACAACATTCACGTATTTAGAATTATAAATATTTATCCATAAATATTCCTGAGCAAAGGGAAAGTGAGTCATAAGGAGCATAGAATATCAGTTTTCACATTCTTGGCAATTATTTTGAGAAGTAGGTGAAAATTACACATCCCTGTACTTCAGAGGGAGAGCTACGTTGCCTCTTGCCATTTCTCATGTGTTTCACACTCCACAGAAAACAGAGAAGTGGATTGCCTTTTGCTTTCTCATCCAACCCAAATAAAACTTAATTTAAGCAACGTATGATAAACATTTTAAGAGAGAGCGAGCTGTCTTTACCAATTCTTTATTTTGGAAAATCATTGAAATTAACGTTGTTTAACTGCAAGAGAGAATTCATGTAAACCCCAAAATATGCTTTCTTGGACATTATTTCATTGCATACTGCTGACCAGTATTTGTACTCTCACTGCATTGCAGTAACAGGACCCACAGACACGAGGCAGTGCATAAATACCCAGTAGGTTTCTTTTCCTTGGTTACCAAGTGTCACTGTTACCAAACACTCAAAAAATAGGCCAGATTCCAGATGCATGGATATTAACTTTTCATAAGGCACGGCTAACATTCAAACAAAGGGCCTTGTACCAAATGTATCAGTACAGACTGTCTGTCAAATTCAGAAGGGATCTCTTAGCGTGCTGTAAAGGATCAGTGAAATGGAACAGGGCATGAGGCGCTACGGACGCTTCAGATGCCATATCTTAATTTGACCATCCTGTTGTTGAAGGAATTTTCCTGCACTGCAAGAAATGCAAACTTGTAGTGTATTACAGTTTTTTTATTGATATCCCAATAGGTAGTTACAGTCTTGTCCCATCGCTGCAACTCCCGTACGGACTCAGGAGAGGCAAATCAAGAGCCATGCATCCTGCGTCCACGACCCTGACAAGCTACACTGCTTTTTGACACACTGCTCGCTTAACCCGGAAGCCAGCCACACCAATGTCTCAGAGGAAACACCTTAGACCGCTGTGACACTTGGGAAGCCCTTGTATATTCGCGGTTGAAAAAACGCTTTTAAAGTTTTCAATTTCCACTTTTACATTTCAGACTTGCTTATGTCATGCTTCACTTTTCTGCTTTCAAGTTTACTACTTTTTTTACTGAATCCATGGCATTATTTAGAATGCATAATACAGAAGCTTATACTTAAGAAATAAGGCACGAGTGGGTGTGGTATATGGCCAATGTTCCACGGCTAAGGGCTGTTCTTAAGCACGACACAATGCGGAGTGCCTGGATACAGCCCTTAGCGGTGGTATATTGGCCATATACCACAAACCCCCTCGTGCCTTATTGCTTAAATATAAGCTTCTGCTAATCAGCATTCAGGGCTCTAACGACCCAGGTTATAATATACTATATAGAACAAATTATTTGAACAACAGTGCAGAAAGAAAGTGCGGTTTCACGTAAAACATTTTTTAAATAGTGTGCATTCAACAGGATTTGACCTCATACCCTCATGTCCCTGAATGTTCCATAGTTCCCTACTCCACCTGCTGAGCCATCTGTCAGGTGAAACTACATTTATAAAATCCTAACTATATTGGTAAGTATGGTGTCCAGTAGAGGTTGTGTATGAAAGCAGCTTGGAAACGAAGAAAGCATCGGAACCACAACGAAATCAGAGGGATCTCACATTCTGCTACACATGGTTTGAAAAAGCATGTGGTCAAATGAAGCTTCGGACATCATTGATAAAGTGATACACGAATTGGCACACTGCTTCGAAGTTAGCTGCTTAGCGATTTGGAAGCATGCCTCGGAGCTCTGGTTCCAAACGTAACATCACTAACTCTGGCTGGATTCCAGTAGGTTTTCAACTTTGCAAGCCAGCATAATGTGACTTGCAGGCCCGATGTGGCCTGTAAACCAGGTGTTTCCTAACACCAATGGTGATAGGGTAAAACTAGGACATCAAAGTAAGGCCTTACAATGTGTAACATTTTGTCATAAAGTTTCATTTAACGATAACATTCACCTAGATACTAATTTGGTAAAAGCTACAGGCCTTTAAAAGGAAACTAACACTAACAAATACAGTCATGGGTGGTAACCCTGGATTGCTGTCTGTCTCAGGCCTGGTAGAGGTAGTGCTTCTCTCTCAGTATACGGGCCTCATGCCTCCCTCCCTGCAAACGCAGCTCACCATCAATATCCATCAGAGACTTCTCCAGTCTCTGCTTTCATCATCTCTTTTATGTGCCCCCGATGCCGCGGCGTTTGCTTAATTAGAGCCAAGCTTTTCACAGTGGTGAGGCGGACAACGCAGTGGCCAGGCCTCAAAAACAGACACCGCCAGATCAAATGACTCTCCAACACACATGCACAAATACACCACTACACACACCCTAAAGGTGAAAGGCGTTCTGGGGTTGACTTGAATTGTGCACCCCCCCCCCCCCAGCTCCATAGAATTCTCAATTGCCACCTAGCCTTTGTAAACTGCAACCTATCTCTCTCAATTGAGAGATGATTGAAAAGTATGGTTGTTTATATTTTGGGGCTCAATATCAACTACACGTTCTATTGGATTAAAGAGGGGGGGAAAGTAGCGTGAATTTGTATGACTACATCAAACCTTTCAACCATGCTAACACATTTAGAAACTATAGCTTTTTGTCAGTTAATGGATGTTAAATATTGACGTTTGCTCGTGTACAATCACTCATGCATGCATTTTCGAGGTAAATAATGAATGTGGGATTCGTCATGAAAAATAGAAAACAAAGCACCTGTTGAAAAGGCATCCGTAGAGCTCCCATGTTGACGTAGGGCGCTACTCTGCAGGCATCCAGATGACTGGCAGTGCCCAGAATGACACCTGGAAAGTAGGAAGAAGTGTCTGTCAGACAGTGAGACAGTTATGTTTGATTATAATGCAGGCTGAAATGGTTGGTCAAAGTTTACAAGATTCACATTTTTCATTTTGACCTTGATAATATAATAATTTAACATAATAAAGTACATGTGCGCATAATTATTGTAGGTATTGCACGAAATATAGCAAGCTTTTACATGACACTCAATTATGTGGAATAAACATTTGCAAGTGTAAAAGTACAAGCTTAGTAATCATCACAACACAAATCATTAAACAAATAGATGGATAATAAAATAGAATTTACCTTTATGCATCTGGTTTTCTTGTTTCCGACATTTTGCTCTTCTGTTTTGAAACCAAACCTGGAAACCAAAATGTAAGCAGTGAATACACAGCTAAATCAATGGTATACATTCAACTGTAGCTTAATTTCAGTGACCATTTTGAGTCCCACTGTACTGGTGTTAAAATAAGACTTTTGAAAGGGTTAAAGATTTAACTCCGTTTCAGTGTTCCCCATTTTACTTGGAAAGTGTCAAATGTACATGTACACTAGTTTCAGTGTGAGTATGAATCCCACAGAACTGGTGTTAAAATAACACTTTAGAAAGTGTGAAAGATTTAACTTGCAGTGTTCCCCATTCTACTCTTAAAGTGTTCAAATGAACATGATTGTGGTGTTTGCATAGTTCTACTTTGGAGAGATATGCATTGTAAAGCAACACTTGATTTAGAGTAAACTGGACTCACTTTGCTTAGTGCCAACACTGTTACTCTTTCTCAGTGTAAGAAATTAACAACTGTAGTGTTACAGTAAATTGTTTTGAGGTGTTGTTTTAACACTGTGCGGTGTAAAGCCTAATTTACATATTTCCCATGGTGCCTTTTCTTTTCGAGTGAATTTTATACTTAAGTTCCATGCCTGTATTTGATAGTGACAGAGACATGTCTATCGAATTATTTATTTATTTTCATTTAAAGGCCTGTGGCTTTCACCAAGTGAGTGCCTAGGCAAATGCCATTATTAAATTATAACTCAATGAAAATACATACAGTACCAGTCAAAAGTTTGGACACACCTACTCATTCCAATGTTCTTTATTTTTACTATTTTATACATTGTAGAATAATATTGAAGACATCAAAACAATGAAATAACACATATGTAATCATGTAGTAACCAAAAAAAGTGTTAAACAAATCAAAATACATTACATATTTTAGAATCTTCAAAGTAGCCACTCTTTGCCTTGATGACAGCTTTGCACACTGTTGAAAATAGTAAAAATAAAGAACATCCTTGAATAAGTAGGTGTATCCAAACTTTTGCCTGGTACTGTTTATCATAAGGCCTTATTTTGATGGCCTAATTTTACCCTAACACAATGGTGTTAGGCAGCTGCTGGTTTACAGACCACATCAGGCCCTGCAAGTCACATAACGCCGGCTTGCAAAGTGATGTGTAAAACCTATTGGAATCCAGGCAGAGTTAGGCTATCCAACAGTTGGATTTTGTTTAACCTGCACCCTGCTTTCAGAATGACTCTCAGGGTTAGGAAAGTTGACAAGAAGACTACCTAAACCATTTAAACTGGAACAACCATTTCAGTAACAGGTACATTAAATCTGACTGATTGGATTAGTTTAGATACATGTGTTATTTATCTTTGTGTAGCATAAGATTAATCAATCAATGTATATGCAAAACTCAGATATTTAAAACAATCTTAAATAATCTACCTGAATTAGAGAATGCACAGCAAATTTTATTTTAATGATAACATATTTGCTTAGGCCACAGGATTCTGTCATTAAAAAATACTGTAAAAGGTGGTTTTCACTCCAAAGGCAAGGCACTTTGGGATATATGAAAATAAGGCTTTACACTAAGCAGTGTGATAATTTAACACTGAAACGTGTGAACCCATATACAGTAGACATTGTCAGTGTTGATTTAACATTGCATAATTTGCTGCGTACAAAATATCGACAGACAATGTATGGCCTAACAATAATGTCGACACTAAAATATATGTAGGCCTAGTGCTAAACAAACGGTGCAAAAAAAGGTCACTGTTACTCTGTGTAATCCAACTACGCCCCATTGCTCACCAGGTTGCAGAAGCAGCATAGCCTATTGTTAACTATTATCAACCTAATTCCCCTCCATTAATCCATCATCTCCTCTCCCCTTCCACCCCAGTTATGATTATCATTTACAGTAGCGGGATTCGCGATTAGATGACCACAAAGGGCGCTGTCTAATTATTCATGGTTCCGCAGCCATTTTACACAAGTGAACATGATTAAAGGCGTTTGGATTGGACTGCAACAATACGTTTGTCGATAAAGTATGCATTATTGACTTTGCCTGCCCACAGATGATTAAATAAGAACGTGTTCTTAACTAACTTGCCTAGTTACATAAAGGTTAACTAAAAACTAAAATAAATAAACCTCAATCTGTCACTACATTGCATATTGCAAACAAATGTTTGTCTAATGTTGTGTTTAGGAATAGGCTATTATGGCCTATTATTAGCCTGTTTCCTATTATTATTATTATAGGCTATGGCTATATCATTATTCTTATACTGCTAATTGTATTATTTGATTGTTTTAGGCGTGGCTATATCACGAGGTGTATTTAATTAGTCTACTTTTTAATCACTACTGTTTTTGTTCCTCAAAGGTCTGTATTAACACAACAACTACAAATAAATCAAAAAGTATACAGCTCAGGATCAATTCCAATTAGCCTACGTACCAGAATGATAATCAAAGTGAACTACACTGGTTGCGACAGTAATTTCACCATTAAGGACCACTCAATGATGCGCTTCACAAACACCCTAATTTAATTTCCTTTGGATTTTTATTAGAGACAGTGAATAATGACATTTAATTTAGCTCTGCACCAGACACCTAAATATATTAGTCGTAGGGCTAATCAAATTACTCCGCGCTCCTCACCAAGCTCTCATAACTTTCGATTAGATTCCCGACAGCTGCGCGCGGCGTAGGGCTTCTGTTTCGACACCTATGTGCAGGTTCTATACCCTTCTATCTACCACATTCCTGCCGTACAATTTTCTTCAGATTCATTTGGGTTTTCAAATCGAAAACCGGTCCCTTAGCCATGAACAGGAGAGGCTGCGACGTAGTTTTTAAATGTGTGTGGTTTTGGCCCTAACGGTCGATTTCAGTTCATTAAATAGCCCTATGTGTTTGTTGATAGTGTGTGTTATTGTTGTAAATATTTATCCCACTGCGTTTTAGCAGGTACGGCTAAATGTTGTCATATCCTGTTAACCAGAATTGTATTTAGGTCATTTACAATTACATTTTTGTTTTATGTTGCGCTTGCAAGCCGTTACTGGGTGTATATTTATAATATTACTTATTCCTCCGATTAGATCTCAGAACATGAGGTGTCCCACCGACTGAGTTGCAGCAGAATTGAATTAGCCTATTTCTAATCCATTTTTAAGGGAACAGTATATCAAGCCAATGCCAGATATTACAAAGACAACACGGGAGGAAAGGAGGTGACTGACATATAGCCTACACGGCTGTCCCCTAAGCACTCGTACAATCTCTTCATACATTTTAATGATGTGATGAGATCTTTCCGAAGCACATTATTATTGTTATTCATTTTTTATTTAACCTTTATTTAACTACATAAACAACTTTTATTCTACAACAATCTGCCAGGTTTAAATTCACCCAATGCCACTTTGAGCAACTATGATGTGGCAATGGCTGTAGGTGTAATTGTATTTGCTTTAAAGCAACAGTATTTTGGTAGGTCTGTCTAACCTTTTTTTTAAATAGGCCATTGTTATCATGACATGCATTTGCTTGATAATTTATTCAAGGCAAAATAAATAAATACAAGTTTAACAGTAACAAGTACATTATTATTATTATTAGTAGTATAATTATTGCGCTATTATTGGTCTGTAATTATACCTGATACCATCCATGAGAAGTATTTGCCAGAAATGTAATTTAGAAACATTGCCAAACTAATTTCACCGAGGTCGTGAGGTCAATCTGTGTAATAGACTCATGTGGCTTTCCACAATATCGAGTCAGTTACATCCACACAGTTTACTGAATCTTATATCGCATGATATGTTTGTCTCGTTGCATCTGGTGTGTGTAGGTTACATCTCGGTATAACTGGGCCCCAAGAGAACAGGCAGGGCTAACCAAAAATAATATTAGACCTATAGTATATTAAATTAATCATAACCAGTGACAATTGCAAGTGGGTGAATAATTGATATAAAAACAGAAACCTCAGCGCTATCTTATTTATAATTCTGAATATGCATTGTCTTTAAAGTGCACCGGAAACGATTATCCTAACGTGTTTATCTCACGAAATTTAAGGAAATAAAAATAACTGTAAAGAAATATTTTTTTGAATAGTAAGACGCTGTTTCAGAATGAATATACCCCAAACCTGACAGGTCAACAATTTGATTTATTTAATTATGAAATCAATGTGAAGTAACAACTTTCAAAAGATTTCACCTTTACCAATATGACAACATACATTGTATAAGTAAGTCAAAGTGTATCTAAACATTCGATTTTTTTTTATAGCCACATAGTTTTTAAATTGTATGCTTATCAATATGGTTTGTAGTAGGCTGTTGCATTGCAAACCCATAAGTGTTGGCCGTATAGCCTTCTGCAACGTGTTTCATTTGTGACCATACATAATTCCTGATCTAGGCCCTACATTACACCCATCTTACCCATATAGGGCCCGCCGCTTTACACTACACTTCTTTGACAACACAAACTAGGTCCAATAGAGATACTTGTGTAGTGTAAAGAGAAGGCTCTAGATTCAAATATATCTTTAAGAGATGTCTCCCACACAACTTCCGGAGTTAGTGTGGGACATCTACACCACATACCCCCCTCTGAGTAGTAGAGTGTAAAGACATTTGGCTCTTCCACACCACATGTCAATGCAATAATTATCGCAATTACCTTAATTAATGCAATGATTTACAAATGTGTGGATATTTTACAGTCTTTAATTTTGAATTTGGCCAGTAAACCACAAGTTTTTCTCTGTTAGCAAAATTCAGAATTAAAGTCTGTACAATGTCTACACATTTGTGAATCATTGCATTAATTAAGTGTGCAACATTATGTGCAATATGGTTTAGATGAGAAGCTCCTGTATAGTTTGAATTGGATTTACGGTATGCTGATAGCTGCACTCACACATGACGCAGGAATTTTCCTTTGGCCACACCACAACTAAGGCTAGTGTAAACAGAAAAGTTGCAAATCTGATGTTGAAGAGAGATAGCTCTCACAAGACATATTTTACTCATGTAAATCCACTCTTATTTTGAAACACGAATTACAGTAGGCCTCATTTTCTTGAATCGCCACCTATTATCCACATGCCACTGTCTCTGGACGTCTCAATCTGACAAACTCTCACGATTTTTTTTATAACATGTTAAGAGCCTCGTTATCATGTAATTTAAGCATTATGATGATCGTACCAGATGTATCGTTATTTACGAGCCAACGTTGTTAAGTGTTTCCCAAAGAAGCACGTAGAACGTTCGCTAAATGCTTCGTTAGACCATGTGTAGATACTGATAGGATCGAAAGAAAGGTATCGCGGTTCTCGCATCAGTTTACCTTAACTTTATAATTATTGATGACGGCTCAGCTCATAGAGAGTTACTGTATTACCACCTATGGATGTAAATAGGCTATTGAGGCGGCTTATTATGCTTACCCAATAATAATGTACTAAAACAAGATTGGGTACATCATTGCGCACATGTTGTTACACATCGTGAAACACATTGAGGAAAGAATTACAACCTGTAGCCCTGTCGCCAAATGTTAACACAAAATTGCCTGACCATTAAATTGATTTCGTGTTCCTTAAACAACAGGAAGTATATTGTACACTCATCTTTCCTGACAGTTCTTCTTGACTATGGTAACACCATTTACCAGAATGAAGCCGCCACTAGGCTACTCTTAAACCTTTGGATGCCGTCTAGCATAGCATCCTTCGTTTTATCACAAGTGACCGTTTTAATACTCATCACTGCATCCTGCATCAAAAGGTTGGCTGGTCCTCATTAAAGTCGCGTAGACCACTCCACTAATCCTCTTTTGTTTACAATGCTCTACTACACAAGTTTCTGACTTGCCTAACTTCGTTGTTGAAGTATAAAACACATGTTACCAAACCCGTTCACATGGTTGGTTAACTCTTGAGGTTCCTCGGGTCTCGATCAAATAAGATACACCTGCTTTTAGATTTAATGCAACTCACCGCTGGAACTATTTAGAAAACCCATTACAATTGGATGTTCTGGTGCCGCTCGGGCAATTGAATGTGTTGAATGAGGACCTAGTAGTTTAGGAATGAATGTTACTGTTTTTCTTACTTTTTGTGTTGTGCTGTATTTTTGAATTTACATTGTATTGATTGCTGTTTTATTTCATATTATATTTGGTTGTTGTGTTGACTCTCGATGTATTTTTCTCCTGAATAAATAAAAAAACACCAAATGTAAATAGTCCTAGCCTATATAGGCTCATGTAGCCTAACTTTTAATGCAGTCATCTCGATTTTCATTTGAAGCATCACATTGTCAAATTGTAACAATTGCAAATAATTTGGCAACTTTGTAGGCTATTTGTAGTTAACTTTGCTCAGAAGTTAGCGGCCGAAACATCTTGATTCTGTGTTAAGCGAAGATCTTCTGTGAACCAAATGACATGGAAGGGCAAAAAAGCATCTAAGAAGGTCAGAATGTTCTGAAAATGATCTTAACGCTACGAAGGCTCTGTGAAACGAGGCCTACAACAATCCTTTATGCTTTCCGCTCAAAAGCGCCTTTTTTGCCCACGTTTTTTTGTACAAAACGTTGATGAAAAGTAGGGACAGACCTTTCTCGGGTTTTGTCCAAAAGCGTATACCTTTATCCCTGCAGGTTTATATTTATGGTTTTCACTTTCAGTTGATGGAGACCGGGTGTTACCTGCACTCTTGCCTCTGACAGTCCCAGCCTCTGGCTCAGCTCTTCCCGCATGAAGGCGTCGGGGTAGTGAGTCTCGTCGAACAGGCGCTCCAGCTCGTTGAGCTGTTCCAGAGTAAAGTTTGTCCTGCTCCGCCGCTGCTTCAGTTTGCTCTGTGTGTCCTCGTCCTCAGACTTTACGTCCTCCTTCTTCTCTTTACACTCATATATCCCTGCGTGAACACACGTTTTAAAATACAGTACACCTCTAGATTAAACATAACAAACGCTTACACCTGCACCTGCAACTACTCTCTCTCTCTCTCTCACACACACACACACACACACACACACACACACACACACACACACACACACACACACACACACACACACACACACACACACACACACACACGTATATTTACTTGGTGGGATATATAGTAAGTGTTATGGTAGCCAGCCAGAGAAAGAGAAGAGAACATTTTTCAGAAACTCGATCTCTATTGGTCAAAATACAATTTACAAATGTATTTAGAAATAAATGACCAAAATGCAGGCTATATTATATTGAACATGATTCACACACATTATGATATCCTCGATCATAAAAGCATGTAACGTTCAGGTCTAATTATAATTTCCTCAATGGCATTTAACAGACTGCACATGGCACCTTTATTGGCAGGAATGCCCTGCCGAAAACGCAACAATATTCACTATCTAAAACTGAGCGTGGCTATACCCAACACCAACCATTATATGCTATTTTTTTTATGTGATTATTATTTTGGAAAATTATAGTGGTCATTGTTTTACAGTAAGTTGTGAATTGTATTTTTTTAATGATTATATATATATTTTTCTTCTAGATTGAAAATCCTCGAGTTTGTAACCTAATTGTCGTGAAATGTTTTATATGATATCATAGGCCTATCTATCATACAACAAACCATTTCCATGGCAGTTAAACTTATAAACCTGATAAATAACTTAACTTAGTGTGTATATAAGTCTATAAATCTGAATATTTCACAAGATTTCACAAGTTAATCGTTTTGACTTAAAATACAGTTATGTTCAGATAGTTATTGATGACAGGTTATAAACATATTATTACCGGGTCTAATGTCTTGGTATATCATTAATATCATCATCATATTTTGCCTGTAACAAAAAAAAATCATCATTATAGACGGACCTATAGACGGACCAATTGTGTGCTATACAAAAAGGTAGTGGAGAACTTACATCCAAACACTGATAGGCCTATTACAGTGCAAGAGCATGCATCCAACTTCGAGGTGCACGGGATAATTTTGTGTATGAAGTTATTTGTATGTCTATATGTGTTATGTCATGTAAATGAAAGCAAGAAGCACTTCATATAGGTGAACAGTCAAAATAAAAATGTCTGGTCCATTGAACGAGAGATTAAAATGTAAATTATTACGCTATTGGAAGGCAGAAGGGAAAGTATCACTCCTATTCATTGTGCAGTGGAAACATTGCTGTGGCCTATCATGAATCTCATCGCCATCAATACGTGAGTATTCATCGATATGATTTGCTATTTAATATGCTACAATGATCGACAGCAGTGAGATATTATTGATATTATATAGATTACAGTCAAAATAGGCTATTATAGAGAAAAGTGTTTCAAAGAATCTACAAATTACTACGACCTGTGTTTACGAGATACCTTCAACAATAACTGCAGTAATCGAAATGTTTTCGTTACAGTTTTGAGCGTGTCAATGTTTTGGCCACAATACGTTTACAATCGATGTCTGTTATTGTTAAAACCAAGGGCTTGGTCCGTGTAAGAATGCGATGGATCTCAGCCATTCACGCTACAACTCGAGCGGGTGGATAAAAACGTACCTTCTGTGGCCCTTGAAACGTTAAACTCCTTGAGTTTTTCTTTCTCTAGCTCTATGTGCTCCTTGAATAGATGTACTGGGAAGTGGTTGCTGCCTTCGGTTATGTCCTGTAGACTTGTCTCCGAGTTCCCTAGCTCCCTCGCCCGCGCCAAGCCACTCTCCAAAACTTCCCTGTACGTGATACTCTCCTTACTGCTCTCCTTGGTTTTCTGGTCGAAAGATTTCGAGACGAACGCTGTAAGTTCTTCCATGGCCGCTCAGTGGTCCTGAGCACCGAAATCCACTTTAAAATTAC
The DNA here is from genome assembly GCF_002021735.2 of Oncorhynchus kisutch. NCBI lineage: Eukaryota > Metazoa > Chordata > Actinopteri > Salmoniformes > Salmonidae > Oncorhynchus > Oncorhynchus kisutch. Next base: position 34,377,007 of record NC_034175.2, read on the forward strand.
CTATATAACCTTAGCTCGTAGAGCGCTCCGTCGTGATATCACTCCTGCTGTTATGATTGTGTTTTTGAGAGCACACTATTTATACACCGCCACCTCAGCCCAGCCCCCATCTCTGTGTCTTGGGCAATTATGGGCTGCTCGACTTGTCTGAATTCAACTTTCAGCAGCTTCTCCAGAAATCAATGCTTCGACGGAGGCGGTTAATTGAATTACGGGTCATTAAAATGCCTAAGGTGCCTTACGGCGAAAAGCGTGCGAGATCTGTAGGCCCATGTTTAATTAATTCAACGATAATTTCATTAACGTGATTATGAAATGTGAATACGGAGTGGTTGGGTTTGCTCCTCCTGGTGTTGCTATTTGTTTGAGCTGACAAGTAAGAATTAAAATCACAATAACATCAACAACAATGATAATATAATACATATGCTCCAACTATTGGGATTTACAATTCAGTGGAAAGCATTGGCAACAGACTAGTGATGCTGTATGAGCTTTCTACAATGGTGGTCCATGATTCGAGTACAATTACCCATACTTTCTCTAGGGATAATTCTATTTAGGCTATATGATGCATAGGCTATATCATATCATTCATTTTGTTTTGCAGGTGTGAATCGTGTGACAATAATTCAAAATAGGCTGCAGTCCACACATTTTCTGAGATTGTAATTCACTTTGAAATATGATATGATTATAACATTTCTAGAATTTCCTTAATGATAGACAACAAATACTGGTTTCCGACGTTTTGGAGAACACATAAAAATTCCATATTGTTTGACTTTTGTAATAGTAATTTCGTCATAAACTATGAGTGAGTAAATATTTACGATTACAATGCATCTATTATTAGTGAAGGAAATACATGCAGAAAAGGTGATTGCCAGAAAATCGGCTAACATTCCCCCGTCAATTTATAGGGGCTTCTACTTCCAATCAAATTCAACAAATCTCAGTGACTTTACATGTCTGTTTGCTCAATCTGAAGTTGGCCTAGACATTTAGTTCATAATTCATATTATTGAAACACCTCTGGGACTACTAAGTGTTAAACTGTATGTTCCTTACATTGATAATCAATAACATTGCATGTGGTGTGAAATGTTCCCTTATTTATAACTAGGATTTTCATAGAAATAGATGTTGGCTATAATAGCTGAACATTATCTAAAACGCATGTACGGGTCCAGCTCAGAAACACAAAAGACCGAGAGAAGAGAGCTGTCCCTGGGGTTTTCTACCCGGAGAGCCCCGGCAGTGTGAAAGCGCTCAGTGAAGCTGTGCTCTTTAAGTGCGTGTTTTGATATCTCTCCATTTATCACAAAACCCGTCTCACATCTCAGTGGCCGACGCGCGCAGGCAGAGGGACTTCCCCCGTGCCATGAACTGCGCCCTTTGTTGTTAATGAACGTAAATCCTCCTCACAACATAATTCGGTGTTCCGAGTCTCCACATTGAATACTTAGACTTGTAAAGGGATGTGTGTGTGTGGTCAATAACGAAATACATCCTAATTGGTCTCACATAACCATAACACTAACTTTTTCTGCAATGGGATGAAAACTCATCACAACCCATTCTTAAAATCATGACAATATTAGTTGCTATCTTCAAACATAAGCTATATCTCAGTATTAGTAAACCATTAGGCTAAATTATACATCCTATATTTCAGTTTGTGTCGAGGGTTCAAAAGAGCCCAACAACTAATAAAGGTGATACAGCAGGTGAGAGGGTACCATGGCTGTTTTAGAGGTGCTAGGTTACCAAACTCTCACTATAGGTGCTCTACAGGATGAATCATGAATGATATTAAAATTGCTTGCCTATAACAACATAGTAATTGTAGGCCAATTTAATGAAAACCACATAATTTATGTGGGTAGTGAAATATTAATATTTAGGATAAAAACATCGAAAAGTAATGTAATCTTGTAAATGTAATGTAAAACAACAACAACAACAACGTGTGACATATTTGAAAATGTGGTTCCAGTCATCTACCATGCATTTCAAACTAGGGTTTCCTCTTCATCAGCAGGATCTTAATTGTGAAACTTCAAAGTTATTCTTTTTTTCTAAACGTTTGAATATTAGTGAGTGCAGTCCAATTGAAGTGGAGTATCCACATGTGGAGCCAAATCAACAAACGCTATCGACCAGAGCAAATCGAAGAGTGATGTTCTATACACATAAGCATTCATGTCACCTGGTCGCCATAGTTTAGTGTCGCAACATCCTTAAAGGGGAACGAATCATATTCTCCCTTGTCTTATATGTCCAACATTTTCTTATATTCAGAGTTAATAAGAATTTGGAGTAAATGTCTGAACTTAACCCTATTATTCAAAATTCGGGTTAGGGTTAGGGTTAAACTTACCCTTAGACACTTTGAAATTTGACGTTTGAGAAACATGGATGAACATTTAATTCTGACGTGAGACTGTGAGAGCTGGTAGACTTAAACCATAATATGCACAGCCACACTTGACCTAGAGACCTAAAACGTTGTACTGTGCTATTCAGACCCCTTGACTTTTTACACATTTTGTTATATTACAGCCTTATTCTAAAATTGATTATACATTTTTTCCTCATACATTTTCAGACAATACCCCATAATGACAAAGTGAAAACAGGTTTTTTGAAAATTTAGCAGATTTATTCAATATACAAAACAGAAATACCTTATTTACATAAGAATTCAGATCTTTTGCCATGAGACTCAAAATTGAGCTCAGGTGCATCCTGTTTCCATTGATCATCCTTGAGATGTTTCTACAACTTGATAGGAGTCCACCTGTGGTAAATTCAATTGATTGTACATGATTTGGAAAGGCACACACCTATCTATATAAGGTCCCACAATTGACAGTGCATGTCAGAGCAAAAACCAAGCCATGAGGTCGAAGGAATTGTCCGTAGAGCTCCGAGACAGGATTGTGTCGAGGCACAGATCTGAGGAAGAATATCAAAAAATGTCTGCAGCGTTGAAGGTCCCCAAGAACACAATGGCCATCATTCTTAAATGGAAGAAGTTTGCAACCACCAAGACTCTTCCTAGAGCTGGCCGCCTGGCCAAACTGAGCAATTGGGGAGAAGAGTCTTGGTCTGGGAAGTGACCAAGAACCGAATGGACACTCTGGCAGAGCTCTAGAGTTCACCTGTGGAGATGGGAGAACCTTCCAGAAGGATAACAATCTCTGCAGCACTCCACCAATCGGGCCTTTATGTGGCCAGATGGAAGCCACTCCTCAGTAAAAGGCACATGACAGCCCGCTTGGAGTTTGCAAAAAGGCACCTAAAGGACTCTGACCATGAGAAACAAGATTCTCTGGTCTGATGAAACAAAGATTGAACTCTTTGATCTGAATGCCAAGCGTCACGTCTGGAGGATACCTGGCATCATCCTTGCGGTGAGGCATGGTGGTGGCAGCATCATAATGCTGTGGGGATGTTTTTCAGCGGAAGGGACTGGGAGAATAGTTAGGATCGAGGGAAAGATGAACGGCGCAAAGTACAGAGAGATCCTTGATGAAAACCCTCAGAGTGCTCAGGACCTCAGACTGGGGCGAAGGTTCACCTTCCAACAGGATAACGACCCTAAGCACACAGCCAAGACAATGCAGGAGTGGCTTTGGGACATGTCTCTGAATGTCCTTGAGTGGCGCAGCCAGAGCTCTGATAATAGCTGTGCAGCGACGCTCCCCATCTAACCTGAGAGAGCTTGAGAGAATCTGCAGAGAAGAATGTTAGAAACCCCACAAATACAGGTGTGCCAAGCTTGTAGTGTCATACGCAAGAAGAATCAAGGCTGCCAAAGTTGCTTCAGCAGTGTACTGAGTAAAGGGTCTGAATACTTATGTAAATGTGTTTTATTTTTTTCATATGCAATTTTATTTTTTTTAATTGTTTTTGCTTTGTCATTATGGGGTATTGTCTGTAGATTGATGAGGGGAAAAACAATGTAAGAATTTTTGAATAATGCTGCAACAAAATGAGAAAAAAGTCAAGAGGTACGAATACTTTCTGAATGCACTGTACGCACAATAGGTCTTTTCTCATGCTGAACAAATTTCCCTCAAGGACCCTTAAGGTTTGTCAGGATAGATTTTCTTCCCTCTTGGAACATAAAAAAAAAAAAAATGGACTCATGGACTGAAATTCAGATTCACTCCTAACTTCTTCTTTGGCCTCATCACAATAGTCCCTAAAGTGTTTGAGATAATAACGTTGATACATACAAAGATGGCGACACTATACCACTATTTGCATATTAGCACAAACACTAATATGCTAAAATATACTGTACTAAAATTACAAAAATCTTCTTCTCATGAACCATAGGACCAAATGACACCACATTTGGAATGTAGGCCTACTGCACATGTATTAACTTAGTTTGAGCTAAGGTATTGGTAAAACGATTGCTGAGTTATTGTCAAATCAGATTTAACATGTCCATTTAAACCACTGTAAATCTACTCCACAGTGGCTTATTAAAACTTGTCATCGATATCATGGACGTCCCTAAGATAAACCACACTGAATTTGGTATTGATATCTCAAGAACAAGGAAACTATTAACAACTCATTCTTTGCATATGTAATGCAAATGCTCATAACCAACCGCAATGATCTTCTCCATATGAACAATATGCCAGATTCACTCCAAATGTTGTATTTAGACTCATTACATCAGTCTACTGGTTTTGAGAAAAAATTGTTGCTGCATTCAAATATGGCCGCACTGCACCTATAGATGTGCTTAACAAGTCGCATAATAAGTTGAATGGACTAACTCTGTGTGCAATAATAGTGTTTAACATTATTTTTGAATGACTCCCACATCACTGTAACCCACACATACAATTATCTGTAAGGTCCCTCAATCGAGCAGTGAATTTCAAACACAGATTCAACCACAAAGACCAGATAGATTATCCAATGCCTCGATAAGAAGGGCACCTATTGGTAGATGGGTAAAACTATAAAAAGCAGACATTGAACATCCCTTTGAGCAAGGTGAAGTTATTAATTACACTTTGGATGGTATATCAATACACCCAGTTACCACAAAGACACAGGCGTCCTTCCTAACTCAGTTGCCGGAGAGAAAGGAAACCGCTCAGGGGTTTCACCATGAGGCCAATGGTGACATTAAAACGGTTACAGAGTTTAATGGCTGTGATTAGCAGAAAACTGAGAATGGATCAACAACATTGTAGTTACTCCACAATACTAACCTAAATGATAAAGTGAAAAGGAAGCATGCCTGTACAGCTTAAAAATATTCCAAAACATGCATACTGTTTGCAATAAGGCACTAAAGTATAACTGCAAAAAATGTGGCAAAAAAATTGCTTTGTGTCCTGCATACAAAGCCCTATGTTTGGGGCAAATCTCACACAACACATTACTGAGTACCACTCTTCATAATTTCAATCATGGTGATGGCTGCATCAGGCTATTGGTATGCTTGTCATCACCAAGGACTGGTGAGTTTTTTTTAGGATAAAAAGAAAAGGGAAAGAGCTAAGCACAAGCACAACCTAGTTCAGTCTGCTTTCCAACAGACACTGGGAGACAAATTCACCCTTTACCAGGACAATAACCTAAAGCACAAGTTCAAATATACATTGGAGTTGCTCACCAAGATGTCCTTGAATGTTGCTGAGTGGCCTAGTTACAGTTTTTACATAAATCGTCTTGAAAATCTATTGCAAAACTTGAAAATGGTCATCAAGCAATGATCAACAACCAATTTGACAGAGCTTGAAGAATGTTGAAAAGAATAATGTGAAACTATTGTACAATCCAGATGTGTAAAGCTCTTAGAGACTTACCAAGAAAGACTCACAGCTGTAATTGCTGCCAAAGGTGTTTCTAATATGTTTTGACTCAGGGGTGTGTAAAAACTGTATAAATGAGACATTTCTGTATTTTATTTTATATTAGTATATATTTTTTTACTTTGTCATTATGGGTTATTGTGTGTAGATGGGTCAATTTAATTGTTTCTAAAAATAAATGTTGAATTCAGGCTGTAACACAACAAAATGTGGAATAAGTCAGGGGGTATAGAAACTTTCTGAAGGCACTGTATACTAGAATATATTCTATTCCAAACAGTCTGAGAGAAGGGGATAGCCTACCTAACATAAATCAAACCGGCTGAAATTGAAAACATATAATTGTTGAGAGTTAATGGTACACAAAAAAATGAATAATTTGATCAATAAAATAAAAACTATTTCCTGTAAGAATCATCCATCTGTTTTCATCATTTTGTAATTTTCCCATAAATCGATGCCAGACATCTAGCCTATAACGTGCCCACGTCTCGTTCGCTACATATAGACCTATGAATTGAGGTAGCCTAATTGTCATGTTTGACACACATTTCTATTGTAATATACACCGCAGACATTTAGCTAATAACAGCCTTACTACACTTTTAAGTCAAGTTTGAATTCTTTGCGAGGAGTGTAAAAATGTATTTTGTCAACACAGACGTTTCTTCTCCTTATAAGAGTCAGTATTACCCCTTCTGTTTGTTTGGCATTGGAAACGGCAGGCTGAATAATCATTTGAGCACCTGTGATCAATCTGGGCTCCTCTACATTAATGCAGCCTAATAGGACCCAGTTGCACTGTTTATTCATTTCCGCCAATGGATGGCTAAAAGAGAAGAATTTACATGTTCAACCATCGATATAAGATGACTGTTCACTTTTCTTTTTTTTTGATTATAGGTGGAAAAAACTGTCGCACTTTTCATAATGGTGTAAGCCACCAGGGCATTATTTAGCCCACAGTATAACGTGGCCAATTGATGCAGTGGTTTTGTTTTTTTACTGAGTACCAAGGTTAGGGTAACCTTTGGCATCTGTGACAGCTTGGGGTCCTGGGAAAATACTGAGTAGACTCTCCTCACATGCAGATGCTCCAATTTTTTGAAAACAAAAACATGCATGGGCTGGCAGTAGTTTGTAAACAAAGATACACTTATAATGATTTACTAGGCGAATGCAGAAGATGACAAGAAACGAAATGAAGCAAAGAAAGGTATCTTCATAATAAAGTAATTACATGGCAAATATTTGCAAACCAGCATGTTTTAGATGAACAGATTTAGCTAACGACTGTCAAAGACATTTACAATTTTAATTGAATAAACTATGCCAATATAAAATAGGTATATATATATATATATATATATATATATATATATATATAGTATATATATATATATATATATATATATATGTATGTTTTAATTTCTCTGAATCATAATCCAGCCAAATCATGATATATGGCAGATTGTGTTTCCTAAATGTCAGTGAGCTATCCATTTACAAATCTTCAACAAATTGACCTTATTCACTGTCAAATCATCATCTTTGCACAGGGCAGGGAGTAGCTAACCTGCAATATCAATATGTTAAGACATCCGGTACTCTAGAGATCGATAGTTCAATGATGTACCCCAAAATGCTTTGAGATATGCTAGCTTCAAATAAATGCCCACTGAACAGACACACCGTCTCATTTAGTATGGCATCTGTTGGTTTCTGCCTCTCCAGATTTTTAGGACAAGTGCCAACACCAACTGTACTGTACTGTACTACAGCTACAGTATGCTCTGTTCTGCTCTCATTTGCGCTGGTCTGCTCTGCTCTCAGTTTAAAAACCGGGCAGAGGAGCATAAGGACAAGATTGAACCCATCTTTTACATAATTCACGGTCACACTCCACATTGAATAATATGTTACATGGGATTCTACATTCTGATGTAACTACAATGTTTGTTTATGAAAGGCCTGTTGCCTGTCTTGAGGCTTTTAGACTTGTGTTGGGTATTTGCTGTTTTATTTGGTGCCTTCATTTAGGCCTCCCACCATTACTAGAGAGCCAGTCTGGAGAGAATAGGTTACAGAGTATAGTATCTGTTGCCATCTGGTTTGAGGGCAAAATAATTCAACGTGGCAAAAATACCAGATTCTGCTGAACATTAGTGTATAAAGCAGTGGGAGGCCGTGGGGGAATATCTTGGTCTCTTTGGATTGTTATTTTTCCTCATGTTCAAAGAAGGCATGACATTTAAATTATACCCTGAAGTATATTGCATATTTGCAGGAAAAATACAGTAATCTATTGACAATTCTTCAAAATCAAACATCGCCCTCTCGGCTCTCACTTGCTCTCTCTTGCTCTCATCTACTGCACATCCTTATCAAGTGTTGTATTTATCCATTTATTTATCTCCTCACATCACTCTCTGTCGCCATGAATCCCTCCTCCCTCCAGTGGTGGGTTGTGATATGTGCATTTTACATTTGAGTCATTTAGCAAATGCTCTTATCCAGAGTTACTTATAGTTAGTGCCCTCATCTTAAGGTAGATAGGTGAGACAACTTTAGAGATTTCTGGAGATCGATTCCACAAGTAAAATCTACCTAACTCAGTGGAGACCGGAGGGATCTCCACAGTTAGTTCTCCCTGTGATTTGGTCTGGTGACTCGTATTTCTGTAATTTAACAATGACTTAATAATAAGGTATGGCGGAAGTTTGCTCAAGAGGGCTTTATAAACAAAAAGAGCAGCGCATTAATCTACGAGATTTAAGAGAGGGCCAGCCTGCTTTCTGATACAGAATGCAGTGATAGGTTCAGTACCAATCACAGTAGAGCTCTATGATAAACTGCATCCAATGGTTTCAATACTGTGGCAGCTGCATTCATATAGACGATATTGCCATAGACTAAAGGCAGAACAACTGTCAACTGAATGATTTTCTATTTAACGAATGGCATGCCCTATTGTATAAAGGAAGCCCATTTTAACTTACTCATTAAAATGCTTTTTGAAAGATAGCTTTTCATCAGTCCAGATATGTATATGCGGGGACACAATCAATGTGATAACCATCCTATGCACATATGCATAAATCATCAGATACTGTACTTTTGGAAACTAACATATACTTAGTTCTACTTGCATTAAGAACCAGTTTTATTTCAAAAACAAGCTTTCTGCTAAGAAAAAATGGCAGATTGCAGTTCTGAAACAGCCTTGTCAACAGAAGGGGCAACAAAATCCACAATTTTGGCAACGAAAATGTTTCCCAACGAAAATTTGAATTTCTATTGGTATTCAGGTAGGTCCCTCCCTTTTTTGTCTCATTCGCTTCCGCTTGGTTCCGTTAAGTTCCTTGTGAATACACCCCTGATGTTGTTAGGGTTAGTAGCCAAACAGACCTCCAGGAAAATAAATCATAATAATGAATACAAATCAATACTATAAGTGTAACGGCGTTCTTCGTTTGTCGAAAGAGAGTCGGACCGAAATGCAGCGTGGTGGTTAATCATGATCTTTAATGAAGAAAAACGGAACGATACATGAAATAACTGATAAATACAAAACAACAAACGGAACGTGAAACCTAATTACAGCCTATCTGGTGAAACTACACAGAGACAGGAACAATCACCCACGAAATACAAAGTGAAACTCAGGCTACCTAAATACGGTTCCCAATCCGAGACAACGAGAATCACCTGACTCTGATTGAGAACCGCCTCAGGCAGCCAAGCCTATACTAGACACACCCCTAATCAACCACAATCCCAATGCCTACAAAAACCCCAATAAGACAATACAATAACCCCATGTCACACCCTGGCCTGAACAAATAATTAAAGAAAACACAAAATACTAAGACCAAGGCGTGACAATAAGTTATAAATTATATACATTGTGGCGTTTTATCCTTCCTTTCGTAGCAGGTTCATGTTATGTTTTATTTTGGTCCCAAAGTGGAATATGAAAGGATTTGTGTGGGCAGGATATTGTGCTGTGTGGACATCGAACCCTGTAAATACAAGAGCTAGAATATCTATTCAATATTTATTGTTGAGAGATTAACTGAATGTTGGGATTTTACTGGATATTTCATAATGTCAAGTTCATCATAACGAGGAGACCAAGGCGCAGCGTGATAATAATACAGTATTTTAATTAAACAAAGAACACTTAAACTAACAAAATAACAAAATGAACGTGAAGCTACAATAACAAGTGCTGACAGGCAACTACACAGACAATAACCCACAAAACCAAAATGGTAAATGGCAGCCTAAATAGGATCCCCAATTAGAGGCAGCGATAAACAGCTGTCTCTGATTGGGAACCAATTCAGGCCACCATAGTCCTACATAAACCTAGACATACCAAAAGCCCATAGAATTACAAAAACCATGGACAAGACAAAAACACACATACCACCCTCGTCACACCCTGACCTGACCAAAATAAGAAATAAAACAAAGATAACTAAGGTCAGGGCGTGACAGAACCCCCCCAAAGGTGCGGACTCTCGGCCGCGAACCTAAACCTATATGGGAGGGTCTGGGTGGGCATCTAACCTCGGTGGCGGCTCTGGTTCTGGACATCGCCCCCCTTCTTTACCCTGAGTCCGCTCTTGTAGCACTGACCCGTGGATCATCGGAGGCTCTGGACTGTGGATCCTTGCCGTAGGCCCGGGCTTGGGACCCTCGCTGCGTGGATCATCGCCGGATGTTCCGGAGTGGGGACCTTCGCTGGAATTGACTATTATGTTTAACATTGTATTCTAAATGCCTGTGTTCAAATCTACAGTGCCTTGCGAAAGTATTCGGCCCCCTTGAACTTTGCGACCTTTTGCCACATTTCAGGCTTCAAACATAAAGATATAAAACTGTATTTTTTTGTGAAGAATCAACAACAAGTGGGACACAATCATGAAGTGGAACGACATTTATTGGATATTTCAAACTTTTTTAACAAATCAAAAACTGAAAAATTGGGCGTGCTAAATTATTCAGCCCCCTTAAGTTAATACTTTGTAGCGCCACCTTTTGCTGCGATTACAGCTGTAAGTCGCTTGGGGTATGTCTCTATCAGTTTTGCACATCGAGAGACTGACATTTTTTCCCATTCCTCCTTGCAAAACAGCTCGAGCTCAGTGAGGTTGGATGGAGAGCATTTGTGAACAGCAGTTTTCAGTTCTTTCCACAGATTCTCGATTGGATTCAGGTCTGGACTTTGACTTGGCCATTCTAACACCTGGATATGTTTATTTTTGAACCATTCCATTGTAGATTTAGCTTTATTTTTTGGATCATTGTCTTGTTGGAAGACAAATCTCCGTCCCAGTCTCAGGTCTTTTGCAGACTCCATCAGGTTTTCTTCCAGAATGGTCGTGTATTTGGCTCCATCCATCTTCCCATCAATTTTAACCATCTTCCCTGTCCCTGCTGAAGAAAAGCAGGCCCAAACCATGATGCTGCCACCACCATGTTTGACAGTGGGGATGGTGTGGTCAGGGTGATGAGCTGTGTTGCTTTTACGCCAAACATAACGTTTTGCATTGTTGCCAAAAAGTTCAATTTTGGTTTCATCTGACCAGAGCACCTTCTTCCACATGTTTGGTGTGTCTCCCAGGTGGCTTGTGGCAAACTTTAAACGACACTTTTTATGGATATCTTTAAGAAATGGCTTTCTTCTTGCCACTCTTCCATAAAGGCCAGATTTGTGCAATATACGACTGATTGTTGTCCTATGGACAGAGTCTCCCACCTCAGCTGTAGATCTCTGCAGTTCATCCAGAGTGATCATGGGCCTCTTGGCTGCATCTCTGATCAGTCTTCTCCTTGTATGAGCTGAAAGTTTAGAGGGACGGCCAGGTCTTGGTAGATTTGCTTCTTGTTCTTCATGATGCTCTCTGCGCTTTTAACGGACCTCTGAGTCTATCACAGTGCAGGTGCATTTATACGGAGACTTGATTACACACAGGTGGATTGTATTTATCATCATTAGTCATTTAGGTCAACATTGGATCATTCAGAGATCCTCACTGAACTTCTGGAGAGAGTTTGCTGCACTGAAAGTAAAGGGGCTGAATAATTTTGCACGCCCAATTTTTCAGTTTTTGATTTGTTTAAAAAAGTTTGAAATATCCAATAAATGTCGTTCCACTTCATACAGTTTTATATCTTTATGTTTGAAGCCTGAAATGTGGCAAAAGGTCACAAAGTTCAACGGGGCCGAATACTTTCGCAAGGCACTGTAAATGCATACTGTTTAAGTTTGAAATGCTGACGTTTAGGTTTTAAGAGTGTCACGTTTCATGGTTTTACAGTGTAATAGGAGCGTGTTAGTAAGTCACAGCCTGTAGCATGAATTAATTTGGCTAATGTGAAGATGGATCAAGTTCCCCTTGGCAGAGGAACGCTCCAACCAACATGTTAACAATGTCTTTAGAGACCGATGAGGCCCATTTATAGTAAGTGTCTATTTAAGAGAGATAGCGAGAGAGAGAGTGTGTGTCTGTGTGTGTGTTTCTACAGCGGTCTATAAGGGGTCCCAAAGGTGTCGGTCACAGAGAGTAAGGCCATTTGACACAGACACACAGACATGCTTTTATAGAGCCCAGCTACACTTTCTCAAATCATGCAATTAGAGTGAGTTCTACAGAGAAAGACACTTTCTGTTACTCTGCTGTCTACGATGGGAAGGAGGGAGGCACAGAGAGAGAGGCTGCAGTAATTTACAGATCTTGATTTATGCCCTGTTGAGCCAGGCTCATTAGGGTTAATTAGCAACAGGATACAGAATGACAGAGCAGAGGAAAGGGACAGAGAAGGGGAGAGGAATGGGAGACAAGTGTTGTGGATGAGGGAGAAGTGTAGTACATAGAGAGGGAGAGAGAGGGAGAAATGTAGGGGAACATAAAGGTGCCGGGGAGGAATGGAAGAGTAGAGAAGAATGTGGGGTGGGGTGAGGTGGGGGGTGGAAAAGTAAGGACGAGAGCAGAGGAATCAGGTACAGGGGAAACAGAGGAAAGGAGGAGGGAGGGAAAGGGGCATAGAGAGGGACAGGAGAAAGGAAGACAGAGGAGAAGGGGGAGGGGAGATGGGACGGGGGAGAGCAAAGGAGTAGAAAGGGGGGGGGGGGGTCACCATCTGTAGATGTCCCTAAGCAGAGTCACTGGCTCCCCCCCATCTGTCTAGTTGGGTCCCTATGTCCCCTTGGGCACCCCACTGTTGGAGTTGTTGGTATTCACTGGTACTGGAACTCAGGGTTACACAGAATCAACCCTTCTCTCAATGCAGGGGCCTGGGGTGTTTTTGAGTATGTGTGAATATAAACATGTTAACACACACACACACACACACACACACACACACACACACACACACACACACACACACACACACACACACACACACACACACACACACACACACACACACACACACACACACACACACACACACACACACACACGCACACACACACACACACACACAGGGTCTGGGGTATTCCGTTGGGTGTAAGTGTGTGTGTGTACTGTATGTGCTTATGTGTGAGGGAGGGAGTGAGGGAGAGAGGATAGAGTCCTGGTAGGAGCCATCAGGAAGTACACTGAGCCTGTGTCTGTTGGCTGAAAGCTGGCTTTGATGGGCCAAATCACTCCCTCTCATCTCTCACACACCTCTATCCTTTCTCTTTGGGGGTAAGCAGCTGTATGTGCTCCGTGAAATATGTATCTACACTGTAATTACACTCTACCTGTAAGAACTAAGTGAATACATAGGTATTAGCGACATCTATTGTAAAAAAGGACTGATTCTGTGAAGGGTGAATAAGTCCTCCTATTTGCAAAAAAATACCTTGACTTAGATTACTGTGCAAATTAAAAAACAATCCCTTTTGATCAACTGAACTGAATGCAAACTCAAGACTTCAAACAATCTGGGAAGAAGGTTCCTTTTCAATTGATAATATAGTATTTGAAAGCTATCCAAATTTGAGCAAAGAATGGGCATCAACACTGTCACATGACCTGAGTGGCTGGATGAGTGAGGTCAAATGACCTGACCTTGATCTTATTTGCAGGAAGTCTTCCTCCAATTTCCCATCCACCCAGTCAGAGGCCTCGCCAAGTTTCCCCTTCAAATGAACATCACAGCATCAAACCTAAAAATTAATTAGGAAATCATCTTTACCGGATACAAGTGTCGTGTCTTTTGGCTATGCCGGATTAAGTGATATGACATGCTATTCTATAAAATAATTTATCCGAAATTAATATTACCTGATTGAGCCAATCATGTAAATGTAGTTAACTAGAGAGTCAGGGCACCACAAAATAATATTTATAGACCTGTTATCTTCCGAATAAACTCTTAAAGACCTAGTAATATTTTACATCAATAGCAGTCAATATTAATCGTCATCTTAATTCAGTCTCATCTGATAGTTGTACATTCTTGGTTATCTGCACGAACCCTGGCTAACAATTTGAATCAGCAATACAAAATTGGGATTAATTATTTATTTACTAAATGCCTAACTAATCACACAGAATTACACATAAACATAATTAAATCATTACTTGATTACAAATTACGTCATAAAGGAAAATGTCCCTAGCGGGCGGAACAGATATGACAGCTTGTTACGCAAAAGAAAAGGGTCTGGGTGAAAGTGGAAGAGTGGGAAGACTGAGGAACAAAAGGGCAATTTTTTAACTAGTGAAGTCAGTTAAGAACAAATTCTTATTTTCAATGACGGTCTAGGAACAGTGGGTTAACTGCCTTGATCAGGGGCAGAACAACAGATTTTTACCTTGTCAGCTCGGGGATTTGATCTTGCAACCTTTCGGTTACTAGTCCAAGGCTCTAACCCCTAGGCTACCTGCCGCCCCAATCATTAAGTTCAATCCCCCTCAATATGATACTCTTAATATATAGCTAGGTGAGATACTCACCGAAAGAGAGAGAAAAACTGAGGATTCAACTGTCACGTTAAAAATAGAATTTAAAGTATAACAGGAGTTAATGATTCTAACCCACAACCAGGGGGAGAAGTAGAGGATCCCACTCACGATATTAAAGAGCTAACTTAACACACACAGGAAAAGACCAGAAAGCAAAATGGTCCCCAGCCTTCGGAGAGCTTTTGTGCCTGCTTCAAAGTTGTTTTCCTCCAGAATCAGGCGATTGACTAATGGTGTAAATGCTGTTAATTACTCACGCCATAATCCCAAACAGGCTTTTCTGCCTGTAACTAATAAGAATCAATTTGCTAATGAATTGGTCGTTAAGTGGAAAAGCTCATCTTGGCCTGGTATATTTTTTCAAGATTTCTTCTGTGTGTGGATGTGCCTGTGTATCTGTGTGTGCCTATGATATCGGCTAATTGCTGTTGTCATATGGCGCTCTCAGCCTTCAGCATTCAGCATTGCCTAATGAACCTTCATTAGATCATAACTGGCACCCTTGGAAGAATTGCAGGCTAAACCTTCTTCCCAATTATTTTTAATTGCCAGAAATCGCACAAGCAAGTGCTGCACCTTTGCCGAACAGGAGAGCCGTCCCTGGCTTCGCACTTGTCTCCTTCATTACTTCATTTGAAGACGGTTTGATGCCGGGGCAGGGTCTCTTTCCAGGCTGCTGTTGTCTGTCTTTATCTAAACAGCTCCATCAGCTCAAACCAGTGGGTTTATTGTTGCTTATTGTTTCTCTTCCCTTCTTCACTTTGATTTGTGGCAGCAAGAAATGATGCCCCTTCTGTCATGGCAGGGATTGGTGTCTGTGTCACCCAGGTACACACATACAGACATTGTAGAGACATAAACACACTCGTTCATGAAGAAACTGACAATTGCACAAACACACAAGCACATACACACACGCGCACACGAAAATACGCACCCACACACACATGCACACACACAAATAGAGTCTGTGCCACTGTGGCCTACAGTACCTGTATGTGTCAGCTGACAAAAAAAGGAGAGAGAGCATTCCTGCTGGGCATGAATAATTAAGAAAAGACAAAAGAGCCCTCTTTTTCATTTTCCCATTCTCTCCTTATTATTCACTATTGTGGAATTCTGACCCAAGTTAAGTGCACATATATGGAACGTAATTCCTTTCTTATGCACTGTTCTCTCTATGCGTATTCTGACCTTGAACATAAGCATGACAATAGTATGCTATTCACCCACTATTTGTTTGGAGTGGAGATCAAATAAATTAAGATGTGGCGGAGGTGTGTCTACAGACACGTCGTATTCTGACCTTGACTTAATTCCCTAACAATTCCACCACTTTCATGCGTGAGGAAACCATGAACAAGGTCTATAGCGAACCTACATAGTTTTTTCAGATAGAAATAACACGATTCTAGGTAAACGACAATTTCGTTTGGATAAGAGAATTGTAAACATAAGTTACACTAGTTCTAGAACTATTTGAATTGCTGGAGACAAATGTGAAACCAGTCAAGTACCGTTTTTTTTACTTGCACTCTCGAGTGTCTTCATTGTAGGCTACCCCTACTAACTCTTTCGATTTCTGTCATGTCAAATATCAGCCTCTATCCGTATAAACTGTCAGTAGACCTAATAACCACACATATTCAACTTCCAGTGTATTACTATCCAGTGTATCATCTATCACCCCAGTGTTTAATTGCTAAATTGCAATTATTTCGCCACTATGGCCTATTTATTGCCCTTACCTCCCTTATCTTACCTCATTTGCACAAACTGTATATAGACTTTTTTCTATTGTGTTGTTGACTGTATGTTTTGTTTATTCCATGTGTAACTCTGTGTTGTTGTTTGTGTCGCACTGCTTTGCTTTATCTTGGCCAGGTCGCAGTTGTAAATGAGAACGTTTTCTCAACTAGCGTACCTGGTTAAATAAAGGTGAAATCAAATAAGAAACTGTTTTTATTTCCCTTTCAGTTGATATAGCCTACATTATCATTCCACTTAATTACATTGTTTCGTTAACCTACATTAGCTTCCTCTGTAAAAGCCATCATGGCCGTGTGGTTGTTGCTGAGGATCATTAGTAACAGTGGATAATATATTAAAAAGACATGTAGGCTAATTAAATAGTTATGCAGTGAAGCTGTAACTGTTTGAACGTGATGCATGGCGCAATCTTGGCCATGTCATCACACTGTTCCATGGTTAGTGCAGGCAATAGACGAGGGTATTACCTTCTATTGTCCAATATTCTCCCTATTATAATTCTATGTACACCAATTGGTGCTGAAACGGAGACGAATAGACATATATTTAGATGGATTTCTTTCATTGATCCCTAATATTTTGAACCCGTTCTGTAGTTATATTCTATTGAGACTGTCTACATAATTCTAACTAAATGGTATGGTTTAAGATACATGTATAAAAACCCCTTTTGAATGAAAACTCAGCAAGAAAATCGGTTGGCCTATTCAAAGCACACTACGTAGCCACACCTGCAGAGCACTTTACACGACTGAATTAGGTAAGTCTCAATACCAAATACTGAGAAGTGCGTAGGAAAGGCATACATTTCCTAAGTCTTAATCGGCCTGATTGATCATTTTAAAGCAAAGCTGTTTATCACTGTCAACTGCATTGAACATGCCTGTTTGGCCGCAAGTCTGACAGTGCCAACTGCTGCTAGCTAACTATCTCCCAGCTCTATCAAATCTAACCCTATAGATAGGCAATTTAGCCGTAGCATTCCTGTTTCGAGAGGCAGTCTTGTCACTAGCTAGCTAGCCATTCATACCCAAGTATGAAGCGCATTAACATCCTCTTTCACTTACACTTTAAACGCAAACGGTAACATTATAAAACATGTTATAAAGCATTAAATATATGTACTTCATAGAAAGTGTTACCATTTGAATTCTTCCTCGAAAATTAACTCAACCCTCCTAACACTCTCCTCTTCTGAAACAAACTGCTAAAAAATGTAGTCGAAACTCAGACCAAACAATGTATTTATTGTTCAGTTCTAGACCTATGCCTTCAACCCAACTCTCCAAACCACCATATAGACTCAGTATATAAGCACATATTCTCCCTGTCTCAGTAATCCAGCTAATATGCTTTCGGTGTGTGTGTGCGCGTGCATGTGTGTGTGGTGACAGACAGTTGAAAGAGGGCTGGACCCACTTCACTGACGGCCCAGGTTTTGATAGTGGACGAATGGAGCACCAGATGTCTATCAATATTTAGCAATAAAACATCCCAAACGTGTGGAGGTGTCGCAGCCGAGAACGTGTCAGAGTCATGGAAGTGATGAGAGGGAATCTGGTTTCGTCAGTCAAACAGAAAGTACACTGTAAAACCAGATAAGTTCTGGCTACTCAAACATTTTGAGGAAACTGCCTAAAAAAAGTTAAGAAACTTAAATAGCTGAAGTGAGCAGTACTACCTCCATATGAGTAATACAAATGCAGTTTTTGTAAGGTATACTTATATTCAGGGGAACAACTGAAATTTTCGACCCCCCCATTTTTATAATTGAAATGTGATAGAAAACGATAGAAAACGAGGCAATAGTGTGCTTTAGGATCATGCGGACGCCTCCGAGCGGTCAGGTAGGCTGTTTGGAGTGTTTACCCGACTGGATAAAAATATATAATAATAAATACGTCTCCCTCACTTCTAAAACCAAAATTGCGCCCCTGCTTAAATTGAATTCCCCCACTAAGCCACGCCTCCAGTATTTTCACAGAGTCCCTTGCCTTTTCGATTGAATTGGGAGTGGGAGTTACCTCATGCCTCTATTTGTTTTTGACAGAGGCATGGTTATTGAAGTCGCTCCTTTTCTATCCCATGGCCTTCAAATCAAATCAAATCAAATCAAATGTATTTATATAGCCCTTCGTACATCAGCTGATATCTCAAAGTGCTGTACAGAAACCCAGCCTAAAACCCCAAACAGCAAGCAATGCAGGTGTAGAAGCACGGTGGCTAGGAAAAACTCCCTAGAAAGGCCAAAACCTAGGAAGAAACCTAGAGAGGAACCAGGCTATGTGGGGTGGCCAGTCCTCTTCTGGCTGTGCCGGGTGGAGATTATAACAGAACATGGCCAAGATGTTCAAATGTTCATAAATGACCAGCATGGTCGTATAATAATAAGGCAGAACAGTTGAAACTGGAGCAGCAGCACAGTCAGATGGACTGGGGACAGCAAGGAGTCATCATGTCAGGTAGTCCTGGGGCATGGTCCTAGGGCTCAGGTCCTCCGAGAGAGAGAAGGAGAGAATTAGAGAACGCACACTTAGATTCACATAGGACACCAAATAGGACAGGAGAAGTACTCCAGATATAACAAACCGACCCTTGCCCCCTGACACAAGTGAGTTCTTAGGCAAATATTAAATTGAACCATTACATATACCATAACGCCTTATTTAGTTTATAGGCCACATCAGACCTGCAAATAGGGTTGCAAAATTCTAAAACTTGAACAAACATTTTCAATAATCTTCCAACCAGGATTTTGGGAGAACCTGGTGTCGTGGAAATTTCCTCTATTTACCAAATCATGAGCGCAAACCACACACAAGTCAGAGTTAGTTATCAAAGTCCATCTTTAATTATATGAGCTCTATCACAACCCTGTGACTCTCAGATGAATTCAGTGTCTATTCATGAATTCTCTGAGAGCCCCTTACACATTGCAACTGAGATCCATTGCAACTGAGATCCAAAAGATATGTTTACACATGATGACACCTTGACCTCTCCCCTCTCTGCGGACCATGCAACTTAGTCTTGACATAGAACAGATACTGCAACCCCGCCACAGTATTATACAAAAATAACATTCTGATGAGAAGTAACTTACAAACATATGATGAATATAAAACATCTTACCTATGTTACCAACCAATTCTGATTATTCCCCAACACTGGGAAATGTACCAGAACTTTGCAACCCAAACTGTAATTCACATTATGCTGGTTTGCAAAGTGATGTGTAATTCCTATAGGAATCTAGCCAGCATTAGGCAATCCAACATTTGAAATTTGTATTCACCCACCAGGGTTAAGAACAGTGGGAGGAACCTACCCAAGCCATTTAAACTAGAACCGCTGCACCGCTGCGCTGCACTACAGTCTCTGGTTTGAATCCAGGCTGTATCACATCCGGCAGTGATTGGTAGTCCACTTGGCGGCGCACAATTGGCCCAGCGCCAATTGAGCCAAAAATCCAGCTGCGGTAGAGGATGCTGGAAAAAAAGTTCATTTGTTATCATATCTTAAATAAACATAGTTGTTGTGACTTCTCATTTAGTACCAGGTAAACATTATAAGTAATAATGACCTATCAGTGACTTTGAGTAAAATTTACTAGAAGTAATTAAAAATAACTTTGGGTTTACAGTGTGTTACCATCTGTCTGGAGTATGGTCCAGGTTTTTATGGGGAATGTGAGACTCTACAAGTCTTGTAATTTGTTAGTGTAAATACACACTGTGATGACCTGTGCTCATATTATGATGTTATAACTCTACACTAAGCCCGGGTTTTATCTCACTATAGTAAGGCTGGGTTTAATCTCAAGGCACATCGTACATCGATGAACAAGTTTTAGCCGACGGAGATGGCAGCATCGCGATTAGCTCTTAGAAAACATTGCAGTTTTTTATGTATTTTTTTTTACATTAGCTCAGAAAATGTTTTTTGTCATTACATATAGCTGGGAAGAACTATTGGATATTAGAGCAGCGGTAAATCACCAGAACTACCAGAATTACGACCAGGAATACGACTTCCCTGGAGCAGATCCTTTGTTCACTCTCCCCAGAGCAATGGAACTTATTCCAGAGGCCGACCCAAAACATCGCCGCCGGAGGAGAGGCACTCAAGGTGGCCTTCTGGCTTGACTTAGGAGGCGCGCACACCACCCACCGCTTCCGAGTATATTACTCGCTAATGTTCAGTCTTATAACAAAGGATTTCTTTCCAGAGAGACATCGGGGCCTGTAACATACTTTGTTTCACGGAAACATGGCTCTCTCGGGATGCTCTGTTGGAGTAGGTAAAGCCTGCAGGATTCTCAGTACATCATGCAGACAGGAATATATATATCTCTGGGAAGCAGAAGGTTGGGGGGGGGGGGTGTTTCATGGTTATTAACGACTCGTGAGGTAATTCGAGGAACATACAGGAACTCAAATAATTTAGTTCACCCTACCTAGAATACCTCACAATTAAATGCCGATCATATTATCTCCCAAGATTTCTCCTCCCACCTCAAGCCAAAACCTTGACTGGACTTTATGCAAACTGGAAAACACATTATTTTAGCTGGGGACTTTAACAAAGCAAATCTGAGGACTAGGCTGCTGAAATTCTATCAACATATTGACTGTCCTACTCACACTACTAAGACTCTTGACCATTGATATGCAAACTTCCAGGATAATTACAAGGCCCTCTCTCGCCCTCCTTTCGGCAAATCTGACCACGACTCCATCTTGCTCCTCAAACAGGAAATGTCCATGCTTCGTACTATTCAATGATGGTCTGACCAATAGCAATCCACACTACAGGATTGTTTTGAACACATAGACTGGGATATGTTCCGAGTAGTATGTGAAAATAATCTAGATGCATACACGGATACGGTGACTTTGTTCATAAGGAAGTGTATAGGAGATGTAGTACCCACTGTGACAATTAAAACCTACCCTAACCAGAAACCGTGGATGGATGGTAGCATTCCACGAAACTGAAAGCGCAAACCACTGCACTTAACAATGGAAAGGCGACTGGTAATATGGCAGAATATTAACAGTGCAGTTATTCACTCCGCAAGGCAATCAAACAAGCTAAACGTCAGTATAGAGAAAGTGGAGTCACAATTCAACGGCTCAGACACAGGATTAATGTGACAGGGACTACAGACAATCATGGACTACAAAAGGAAAACCAGCCACGTCGCCGAGACCGACGTCTTGCTTCCGGACAGGCTAAACCTAAACACATTCTTTGCACGCTTTGAGGATAATACAGTGCCACCAACGCGGCCCGCTACCAAGGACTGTGGGCTCTCTTTCTCTGTGGCCAACGTGATTAAAACATTTAAGCGTGTTAAGCGTCCT
Organism: Oncorhynchus kisutch; assembly: GCF_002021735.2. Lineage (NCBI taxonomy): Eukaryota > Metazoa > Chordata > Actinopteri > Salmoniformes > Salmonidae > Oncorhynchus > Oncorhynchus kisutch. The sequence continues at coordinate 34,398,970 of NC_034175.2, forward strand.
CAGAGCATGCACAGACAAGCTGGCTGGTGTGTTTACGGGCATATTCAATCTCTCCTAATCCTGTCTGCTGTCCCCACGTGCTTCAAGATGGCCACCATTGTTCCTGTACCCAAGAAGGCATAGATAACTGAACTTAATGACTGGCACTCACCTCTGTCATCATGAGGTGCTTTGAGAGACTAGTCAAGGATCAAGTCACCTCTACCTTATCTGCCACCCAAGACCCACTTCAATTTGCTTACTGCCCCCAATAGATCCACAGACGATGCAATCGCTATCACACTGCATACTGCCCTATCCCATATGGACAAGAGGAATACCTATGTAAGAATATTGTTTATTGACTATAGCTCAGAATTCAACACCATAGTACCCTCTAAGCTCATCATTAAGCTCGAGGTCCTGGGTCTGAACCCCGCCCTGTGCAACTGGGTCCTGGACTTCCTGACGGGCAGCCCCCAGGTGGAGAAGGTAGGGAACATCACCTCCACTCCACTGATCCTCAACACTGAGGCCGCACAAGGGTGCGTTCTCAGCCCCCTCCTGTACTCCATGTTCACCCACAACTGTGTGCCCAAGCATGCCTTCAACTGGGAGTGTGGTAACTGGAAAACAACCTCTCACTCAACGTCAACAACACAAAGGAGATGATTGTGGACTTCAGGAAACAGCAGAGGGAGCACCCCCCTATCCACATTGAAGAGACAGCAGTGGAGAAGGTGGAAAGCTTCAAGTTCCTTGGTGTACACATCACTGACAAACTGAAATGGACCACCCACACAGACAGTTTGGTGAAGAAGGCGCAACAGAGCCTCTACAACCTCAGGAGGCTCAAGAAATTCGCTTGTCATTTTAAACCATCACAAATTTTTCAAGATGAACATTTGAGAGCATCCTGTCGGACTGTATCACCGCCTGGTACGGCATTGGTTACTCCCGGACACCAGATGTCACAGGAAGGCCAAAAAGATCATCAAGGACATCAACCACCTGAGCCACTGCCTGTTCACCCCGCTATCATCCAGAAGACGTGGTCAGTCCTGGTGCATCAAAGCTGCGACAGAGAGACTGAAAAACATCTTCTATCTCTAGGCCGTCAGACTGTTAATCAGCCATCACTATCACATTAGATGCAGCTTATAGGCATAGACTAGAACTCACTGGCTACTTTAGGGAATGGAACACTAGTCTCTTTAATAATGTTTAGATATCTGGCATTACTCATCTCATATGTATCTGTATTATTCTATGGTATCTTAGTCACTTAATAATGGTTCACTTTCTTGCATTACTCATCTGATACAGTATGTATATACTGTATTCTATACTATTCTACAGGATCTTAGTCACTTAATGTTTACATATATGGCATTACTCATCTCGTGTATATACTGTTTTCTATACAATTTTACGGTATCTCATTCACTTAATAATGCTTACATATTTTTATTTTATTTTATTTCACCTTTATTTAAGCAGGTAGGCTAAGTTTTCATTTACATCTGTGACCTGGCCAAGATAAAGCAAAGCAGTGCAACACAAACAACAACACAGAGTAAGGCATGGAATCAACAAAAAGAAAAGGTATATCTACAGTGTGTGCAAATGAGGTAAGATAAGGGAGGAAAGGCAATAAATAGGACATAGGGCAAAACAATTACAATTTAGCAATTAAACACTGGAGTGATAGGTGTGCAGAAGATGACCTGTGCAAGTAGAGATACTGAGGTGCAAAGGAGCCATTTTTGGTAATAATAAATAAATAAATAACAGTGTGGGGGTGATGTAGTTGGATGGGCTATTTACAGATGGGCTATATACAGGTGCAGTGATCTGTGAGCTGCTCCGACAGCTGATGCTTAAAGATAGTGAGGGAGATATGAGTATCCAGATTCAGTGATTTTCGCAATTCTTTCCAGTCATTGGCAGCAGAGAACTGGAAGGAAAGGTGGCCAAATGAGGAATTTGGGGGTGACCAGTGAAATATACCTGCTGGAGCGTGTGCTATGGGTGGATGCTGCTATGGTGACCAGTGAGCTGAGATAAGGTGGGGCTTTACCTAGAAAATACTTATAGATGACCTGGAGCCAGTGGGCTAGGTGACGAATATGAAGCGAGGGCCAGCCAACCAGAGCATACAGGTCGCGGTGGTGGGTTGAAAATGGGGCTTTGGTGACAAAACGGATGGCACTGTGATAGACTGCATCCAATTTGCTGAGTAGAGTGTTGGAGGCTATTTTGTAAATGACATCGCCGAAGTCAAGGATCGGCAGGATAGTTCGTTTTACGAGGGTAAGTTTGGCAGCATAAGTGAAGGATGCTTTGTTGTGAAATAGGATGCCGATTCTAGATGTAATATTGGATTGGAGATGCTTAATGTGAGCCTGGAAGGAGAGTTTACAGTCTAACCAGACACCTAGGTATTTGTAGTTGTCCACATGTTCTAAGCCAGAACCGTCCAGAGAAGTGATGCTGGACTGGGGGGCAGGTGCGGGCAGCGATCGGTTGAAGAGCATGCATTTAAGAGCAGTTGGAGGCCACGGAAGGAGTGTTGTATGGCATTGAAGCTCGTCTGGAGGTTAGTTAACACTATGTCCAAAGAAGGGCCAGATGTTTTCAGAATGGTGTCGTCTGAGTAGAGGTGGATCAGAGAATCACCAGCAGCAAGAGCAACATCATTGATATTTACAGAAAAAAGAACTGGCCCGAGAATTGAACCCTGTGGCACCCTCAGAGACTGCCAGAGGTCTGGGCCAGAGGTCTGGACAACAGGCCCTCCGATTTGACACACTGAACTCTGTCTGAGAGTTGGTGAACCAGGTGAGGCAGTCATTTGAGAAACCAAGGTTTCAACGTCTGCCGATAAGAATGTGGTGATTGACAGAGTCGAAAGCCTTGGCCAGGTCGATGATATATTGCATTACTCATCTCATATGTAAATACTGTTTTTTAAGCTATTCTTCTTTATCTTAGTCTGTTCCGCTCTGACATCGCTCATCCATATCTACAGTTGAAGTCGGAAGTTTACATACACTTAGGTTGAAGTCATTAAAACTAGTTTTTCAACCACTCCACCAATTTCTTGTTAACAATCTGTAGTTTATGCAAGTTGGTTAGGACATGTGCTTTGTGCAAAACACAAGTAATTTTTCCAACAATTGTTTACATACAGATTATTTCACTTATAGTTCTCTGTATCACAATTCCAGTGGGTAAGAAGTTTACATACACTAAGTTGACTGTGCCTTTAAACAGCTTGGAAGATTCCAGAAAATTATGTCATGGCTTTAAAATATTCTGATAAGCTAATTGACATCATTTGAGTCAGTTGGAGGTGTACCTGTGCATGTATTTCAAGGCCTACCTTCAAACTCAGTGCCCCTTTGCTAGACATAATGGGAAAATCAAAAGAAATCAGTCAAGACTTCAGAAAAATAGTTGTAGCCCTCCACAAGTCTAGTTCATCCTTGGGAGAAAGTTACAAATGCCTGAAGGTACCACATTCATCTGTACAAACAATAGTATGCAAATATAAACACCATGGGACCACGCAGCCGTCATACCACTCAGGAAGGAGACACATTCTGCGAAAAGTGCAAATCAATCCCTGAACAACAGCAAAGGACCTTATGAAATGCTGGAGGAAAAAGGTACAAAAGCATCTATATCCACAGTAAAACAAGTCCTATATTTACATAACCTGAAAGGACGCTCAGCAAGGAAGAAGCCACTGCTCCAAAACCGCCATAACAAAGCCAGACTATAGTTTGCAACTGCACATGGGGACAAAGATCATACTTTTGGAGAAATGTCTTCTTGTCTGATGAAACAAAAATATAACTATTTGGCCATAATGACCATCGTTATGTTTGGAGGAAAATGGGGGAGAATTGCAAGCCGAAGAACACCATCCCATCCATGCATTATAATGTTGTGGGTGATCTTTGCTGCAGGAAGGACTGATGCACTTCACAAAATAGATGGCATCACGAGGGAGGAAAATTATGAGGATATATTGAATCAACATCTCAAGGCATCAGTCAGGAAGTTAAAGCTTGGTCGCAAATGGGTCTTCCAAATGGACAACGACCCCACGCATACTTCCAAAGTTGTGGCAAAATGGCATAAGGACAAGAAAGTCAAGGTGTTGGAGTAGCCATCACAAAGCCCTGACCTCAATCCTATAGAACATTGGTGGGCAGAACTGAAAAAGCGTGGGCGAGCAAGGAGGTCTACCAACCTGACTCAGTTACACCAGCTCTGCCAGGAGGAATGGGCCAAAATTCACAAATGTATTTTGCGAAGCTTGTGGAAGGCTACCCGAAACGTTTGACTCAAATTAATCAATTTCAAGGCAATGCTACCAAATACTAATTGAGTGTATGTAAACTTCTGACCCACTGGGCTTGTGATGAAAGAAATAAAAGCTGAAATAAATCATTCTCTTTAATATTATTCTGACATTTAGCATTCTTAAAATAGAGTGGTGATCCTAACTGACCTAAAACAGGGATTTTTTTTCTCTGATTAAATGTCAGGAATTGTGAAAAACTGAGTTGAAATGTATTTGGCTAAGGTGTATGTAAACTTCCGACTTCAACAGTATATAGTCTCAATTAATTCCTACTTATATTTGTGTGTATTGGGTATATGTTGTGTCATTTGTTAGCTATTACTGCACGGTTGGAGCTAGAAGCACAAGCATTTCGCTATACCCTTAATAACATCTGCTAATCACGTGTATGTGACCAATAACATTTGATTTGATTTGATAGTACTTGACATTTACAAGCTTCCTCCGTTCGAGCCGACATTTGCAGCGTTGAACATGAATGCCATCACTACAAAAAAACGACTGAGGGATTAACATTGACTTTAAAAGCCCCATTGTCAACTGCGCTCTAGAATGCCCTTTAGATTGAATGCAGGCCTAAGACGTGTGATTATTTGATCCATTTATCATATATAGATACTTGAACCTCTTGGCGATATGCATTTTCAGATTGTAATTATGTTGTATACACCAACAGTTTCATTTTCAGATTGTAAGTATATTGTATATGTGAACCTTATATCTGAGGCAAAGACCTTTTGTAATTGTCACGCCCTGGTCGAAGTATATTGTGTTTGTCTTTATTTATTTGGTCAGGCCGGGGTGTGACATGGGTTTATTGTGGTGTGTTTTGTCTTGTTTTTTTTTTTAGGTATTGGGTGTGTGGTTTAGTGGGGGTATCTAGCAAAGTCTATGGCTGTCTGGAGTGGTTCTCAATCAGAGGCAGGTGTTTATCGTTGTCTCTGATTGGGAACCATATTTAGGCAGCCATATTCTTTGAGTGTTTTGTGGGTGAATGTTCCTGTCTTTGTGTTTGCACCAGATAGGGCTGTTTTGGTTTTCACATTTCATTATTTTGTCTTCATGTATAGTTTTTTCCCCTCATTAAAATATCATGAATCGTCATCACGCTGCATTTTGGTCTGACTCTCCTTCACCACAAGAAAGCCGTTACAGTAATGTCTGCTTCCAACTCACACTCTCAAACACGTAGATCCCCTGAACGCAGCTCACTCTCCAGATCCCAATCACCTGAATTCGGATAATCTGTTCACACACCTGTATGTCATTATCACACACTATTTTGTTCAGTTCTTTTGCAACCCATCATTTTGAGGTATTCTTTGTTTTGTGACACACTTCTATTCAGAGATCTGTTTTTTTCCCCATAATTTTATCCTCCTGTGTATGATAGTTTTGGCCTGCCTCACTAACGACGCCTTTTGCCTATTCCCTGCCTGTACTTTAGCCAATAGGATTTCCTCTTATCAACCTATTGCCTGATCTCCCGGATGAAGTTACTGGCCTTTTCCCTGCCTGTACTGTTGCATTTTTGGACCCCCTGTGTATGACCTTCTGCCTGCCCATGGACCCAGCTACCTGCCTCCTCCTGTGGTCCTTTACAAATAAACACCTGCTGCGCCCTGCGCTTGAAACTAGCTCTCTGTCTCCCATCGTGTTCATTACATCTTTAAGTATTACACTTCAATAAGTGGTTAATATTGATATTTGGCACCTGTCTGTCATGCGTAAGATACAAGATTTGCAATGTAAGAAAATTGGCAAAGTATCTCAGTGAAATTTAATCTGAAGAGAAAGGAGGTAAAGGACTAACACAAAGATCCATGGCTTGAAACCAGTATCATTGTTTTGTATTAGCCACTAATACTTCAACTTCAGCTCAACCCTTGGAGTCATCCACTCGAACAGATGACCCTCCCAAATTGGCCAGACCAAACATTACAGAAATTTCACAAACTAAAAGTTTGTTTAATATTGTATGTTGCTGATTTTGAACTCAATAAACACACACACACACACACACACACACACACAAATCAAATGGCAAAATGTTTAATTTAACTTTATGATGCAGAGGGGAGCGTATGCTGTATGGGCCAATTGAATCAATACAAAAGTACCCAGTAGGCTCAGGACATGCCAACACTGCAGCTGAGGAAAATACTGTATGTGTGGGCCCGCAGCCCCTGTTCCTCACCCAAGCGCACGCAGAAACACACACACACATGCACACACACTCTTAATTTCTTCACTCCTTCTCTGTATTCCTCCTCTACTCTTCTACTCATCGCAAGTGATATGTACAGTACATGACGGCAAATGTTCCCTAACATTTACTCCACATGTTATAGGCCCTGCTCTTATTCTTTGATCGTCTTTCATAAACCCAGTCCTGGCTTGATTTCTCTTCATGTCTCACTCTGGCTTTGTGTTGACAGTTGGGAGCTATATCTCTCTCTGAATTCCACACCACACGCATGCACGCTCACACGTGCATGCACACACAAAGGCACGCACGCATGCACACACACACACAATCACCCACACACACACACTCTTTGACTAGCACCATGTCCAAAAGAGAGAGTAAGTGGAGGAGAAGTGAGATAGACAGGAGCAAAGACAGGATGTCAGACTTAAAGACAAACAGACAATAAATAAGCTTTCTACTGCTGTCTCTGACTCTCTGACTCTCTGACTCCCTGACTCTCCTCTGCTCTGCTCCCATCTTTATGAAATTTACATGATGCATCAGAAAAGCCACAAGAGCCTCTTTGATTGTGGAACTGAAGCTGAAAAATACATCAGTCAGTTTTTGGCGGGGAGACAGAAAGTAAACACACACAAGAGCAGTCAGACATATACACACACTCATGCTCATGCAGACTCACATGCACACATGCACGCACGCACAAGCACACACACACACCCTGCCTTCACCCCATGAGGCTAGAGTCTAGTGAGCTGGAGCTTCTCAGTGTCATCTTCAATCTCTGTGATCTAAATGCACGAGAATTGATGGTGCCTTCCACCAAATGCTGTTATGGGGGACCTGCCTGGTTTATCTAATAAAGACCGTGTCATAGCGGATCTGTGTCCTTGTCTTCTGAAACTGTGGCAGGTGTTTGTAGCAGATTTCCCTCAAATAGGGCCACTGAAATAACAACATTAAATTTACATAATACTGCCGGTCGGTTCTGGGGCCTCTTCTCTGGCACGGGAGTCCGTGTAGTTCGCCTGTGTGGAAGGTCCCCTCGCTGTGCCCAGATGTCCACGCACTGTGAATTACTATACCCACAAGCACACAGCTTTTTTGCTTCTGTGATCAGATAGTTTATATACTGTAGTCCTAAATCCTGTTGAAAAAAAAGCAGATTTGATTTCAACCAGAATTAGGGCAATATAAAATATCTAATCAGAGATGGAAAAAATGGTGTGCTTGCGCATGGGTCACTCCTTGGTTCACACTTTTAAATCTTTCCTCACTGTCATGTTGAGGTTTGTTTGATGGTTTATGTGTCTACACTGTGTGTGTCAGATAAAATCTGGAGTCTGCCCAGACACACTTAGCAAGTGATAATGTTCTTACCAAGTGGAAGCAGAGAACAGACCAATGAAATACAGATGAACATTATCACTCTATTTAACAAGCACTAATAATAGGTTCCCAGTACTCAGAAAACAGCTTAGGTTGTACAGGTCTTGGCTGGGGATAGGCAATAAGTGAGCTAGTTTTAGCTGGGGCTTAGGCTGGGACTTCTAATGGGGCTGGGTATAGTGCTGGGACTGGGGTATAGTGTATAGGGATGCAACTGAGGCAGTAGCTGGGGTATAGGGGTGGGATTGAGGCTGTAGCTGGGGTAAAGGGATGGGATTGAGGCTGTAGCTGGGGTATAGGGATGGGATTGAGGCTGTAGCTGGGGTATAGGGATGGGATTGAGGCTGTAGCTGGGGTATAGGGGTGGGATTGAGGCTGTAGCTGGGGTATAGGGATGGAACTGAGGCTGTGGTAAACAATAAAAATCCAGAGCCCATACAATGGCTGTCACAAACTCTCATTTTCAATGTATCCCACCCTTCTGAAGTCCTGGATAAACAGTGTATACAAAACTAAAGGAAAAGTTAACATGTTTGCTTTCTCGCGCTGAAAACGATTAGCTTCATTAAATATAATTTTTACCATTTTAGAATGGAAAGTGAAAGGACTATTAAAAGTTCCAAGTGAATCTATATGCAGATAAACTTTCCAGTTACTCCAATTCCAGTGTTGTTTATTGTAACGTTGACAGTAGTAAACATCCTTATGACACAAAAACAACAGTTCAGATTTCAAAATAAAATATTGGCTTCTGACAAAATGTTTAATATTGAGTATTACAGGCGTAAATTATACTGAGGTTACATTTCTAATCACTGTAATCAGGGGTGTGTGTTTAGTCTCCTCCTGTACTCCCTGTTCACCCATGCCAAGTTTGCTAATAACCAAACAGTGGTAGGCCTGATCACCGACAATGATGAGACAGCCTATAGGGAGGAGGTCAGAGACCTGGCAGTGTGGTGCCAGGACAACAAGCTCTCCCTCAATGTGAGCAGGACAAAGGAGCTGGTTGTGGACTATAGAAAAAGGAGGGCCGAACAGGCTCCTATTAAAATCGACAGGGCAGAAGTGGAGCGGGTCGAGAGTTTAAAGTTCCTTGGTGTCCACATCACCAACGAACTATCATGGTCCAAACACACCAAAAACAATTGTAAAGAGGGCACGACAACACCTTTTCTACCTCAGGAGACTGAAAAGATTTTGCATGTATCCCCAGATCCTCAAAAAGTTCTACAGCTGCACCATCGAGAACATCCTGACCGGTTGCATCACCGCCTGGTATGGCAACTACTCGGCATCTGACCATAAGGTGCTACAGAGGGTAGTGCGTACGACCCAGTACAAAACTGGGGCCAAGCTCCCTGACATCCAGGACCTACACTACCATTGAAAGGTTTGGGGTCACTTAGAGATGTCCTTGTTTTCCATGAAAACATTATTGAAATGAGTTGCAAAATGAATAGGAAATATAGTCAAGATGTTGACAAGGTTATACATATTGATTTTTAATTGAAATAATAATTGTGTCCTTCAAACTTTGCTTTCGTCAAATAATCCTCCATTTGCAGCAATTACAGCCTTGCAAACCTTTGGCATTCTAGTTGTAAATGTGTTGAGATAATCTGAAGAGATTTCACCCCATGCTTCCTGAAGCACCTCCCACAAGTTGGATTGGCTTGATGGGCACTGATGTACCATACGGTCAAGCTGCTCCCAAAACAGCTCAATAGGGTTGAGATCCGGTGACTGTGCTGGCCACTCCATTATAGACAGAATACCAGCTGACTGCTTCTTCCCTAAATAATTATTGCATAGTTTGGAGCTCTGCTTTGGGTCATTTAAAAAAAATTATGTAACCTTTATTTACCTAGGCAAGTCAGTTATAAACAAGTTCTTATTTACAATGAAAGCCTAGGAACAGTGGGTTAACTGCCTTGTAAAGGGGCAGAACAACAGATTTTTACCTTGTCAGCTCAGGGATTTGATCTGGCAACCTTTCGGTTAATGGCCCAATGCTCTAACCACTAGTCTACCCGCCACCCCCAACATAGTCCTACTGTAGGAGGAAATTGGCTCCAATTTAGCGCCGTCCAAGATCCCTTTTACCCTGTACTAATCTCCCACTTTACCAGCACCAAAGCACCCCCAGACCATCACATTGCCTCTACCATGCTTGACAGATGGCGTCAAGCACTCCTCCAGCATCTTTAATTTTTTTCGCGAATGTTCCTCTTTGTGATCCGAATATCTCAAACTTAGATTTGTCTGTCCATAACACTTTTTGCCTCTGTCCAGTGTCTGTGTATTTTTATTGGCCAGTCTGAGATATGGCTTTTTCTTTACAACTCTGCCTAGAAGGCCCGGAGTTGTCTCTTCATTGTTGACCTTGAGACTGGTGTTTTGGGGGTACTATTTAATGAAGCTGCTAGTTGAGGACTTGTGAGGCGTCTATTTCTCAAACTAGACACTCTAATGTACTTGTGCTCTTGCTCAGTTGTGCACCGGGGCCTCACACTCCTCTTTCTATTCTGGTTAGAACCAGTTTGCGCTGTTCTGTAAAGGGAGTAATATACAGAGTTGTACCAGATCTTTAGTTTCTTGGCAATTTCTTGCGTGGAATAGCCTTAATTTCTCAGAACCAGAATAGACTGACGGGTTTCAGAAGAAAGTTATTTGTTTCGGGCAATATTGAGCTTGTAATAAAACCCAGAAATGCTGATGCTCCAGATACTCAAATAGTCTAAAGAAGGCTAGTTTTATTGCTTCTTTAATCAGGACAACAGTTTTCAGCTGTGCTAACATAATTGCAAAAGGGTTTTCTAATGATCAATTAGCCTTTTAAAATGATAAACTTGGATTAACTAACACAATGTGCCATTGGAACACAGGAGGGATTGTCATGCCCTGGCCTTAGTTATCTTTGTTTTCTTTATTATTTTGGTTAGGTCAGGGTGTGACAAGGGGTGGTTTGTTGTGTTTTTGTCCTGTCTAGGGTTTTTGTATGTTTATGGGGTTGTTATCTAGTCTAGGTGTTTTGTATGTCTATGGTTGCCTAGATTGGTTCTCAATTAGAGGCAGCTGTTTATCGTTGTCTCTGATTGGGAACCATATTTCAGCAGCCATATTCCTTGGGTAATTCGTGGGTGATTGTCTATGTATTAGTTGCCTGTGTCTGCACTTATTCTATATAGCTGTCACAGTTGTTTTTTTTTGTTGTTATTTTTTTATAGTTCGTTCAGTGTTCTTCATTAAAGAAGATGTATTCAAATCACACTGTGCCTTGGTCTCATCGCTATAACGAACGTGACAGTGATGGTTGATAATGGAATGTCTTGGAATCAATCCAGTTGATAATCTGTGGTATGATTTAAAGATTGCTGTACACCAGCGGAACCCATCCATCCTGAAGGAGCTGGAGCAGTTTTACCTTGAAGAATGGGCAGAAATCCAAGTGGCTAGATGTACCAAGCTTATAGCGACATACCCCAAGAGACTTGCAGCTGCAATTGCTGCAAAAGGTGGCTCTACAAAGTATTGACGTTGGTGGGGTGAATAGTTATGCACGCTCAAGTTTTCAATTTTTTTGTCTTATTTATAGTTTGTTTCACAATAAAAAAATATTTTGCATCTTTAAAGTGGTAGGCATTTTGTGTAAATCAAATGATACAAACCACCCAAAAATCTATTTTTATTCCAAGTTTTAAGGCAACAAAATAGGAATAATGTCAAGGTGGTGAATACTTTCGCAAGCCACTGTACATATCTTGCATTACTCATCTCATATGTATATACTGTATCCTACACTATCTATTGCATATTAGCCGCTCTGTCACTGCTCATCAATATAATTGCATATTTACAAATTCTTATCCCATTCCTTTACTAGATTGTGTGTATTAGGTTTTGTTGTGGAATTGTTAATATTACTTGTTGAATACTGCTGCACCGTCGGATCTAGAAACACAAGCATTTCGCTACACTCGCAATAACATCTGCTAACCATGTGCATGTTACCAATAAAATGTGATTTTATTTGGGTAATGCTAGATACGGAAACATTTTTAAAGTGGCTAGAGATCCGTTTCTAAAAATGCCCAGTGATTCCTAATCTATGTCTATAGGCAGCCGCCTCTGATGTGCTAGTGATGGCTGTTTAGCAGTCTGATTGCCTTGAGATAGAAACTGTTTTTCAGTCTCTCGGTCCCAGCTTTGAGGGTGAATACTTTCGCAAGCCACTATAGATGTTCCAATAAAAATTAGCCGTTTCCTGCTACATTGGTCAATTACAACATTAACAATGTCTACACTGTATTTCTGATCAAATTGATGTTATTTTAATGGACAAAAGAATGTGCTTTCTTTCAAAAGCAAGGACATTTCTAAGTGACCCCAAACTTTTGAACGGTACCTTCCTCTGACACCACCATATGCTAGGCGGTGTCAGAGGAAGGCACAAACAATTGTCAAAGACTCCAGTCACCCAAGTCATAGACTGTTCTCTATGCTACCGCATGGCAAGCCCAAGCCATAAGACTGCTGAACAATTTATCAAATGGCCATCTGGACTATTTACATTGACCCCCCCCCCCCCAGTCGCACTATGCGCAGTCACTTCACAAATTACCTCGACTGACCTGTACCCCCGCACATTGACTCTGTACCAGTACCCCTCTGTATATAGCCTCGTTATTGTTATGTACATTTCTTGTGTTACTTTTTGTAACATTTCCATTTCTTTCACTTTATTTAGTAAATATTTTCATAACTATACTACTTGAACTGCATTGTTGGTTGTAAGCATTTCACTGTAAGGTCTACCTGTTGTATTCGGCGCATGTGACAAATATAATTTGATTTGATTATATTTTTAAATGTGACTCTATTGCTGCTGCTAGCTGCTAAACACCTTGACATTTGGAGTGAAGGTGTTTGTTCAAGTGATTTTTAACGAATACAACCACAATATTAGGTGGGGTTTTTAGTAAAAATGTGCTCTTGATAGAAGGCAGAGAGAGAATGGTTTTATATTTATAATTATGTTTTCATTCCAACTCATAGAGGGGCTCCATCACCATAAGGAATAATGGTTGGGGGAGTTATGGTAATGCGAGTGACACACACACAAACACACATACACACACAGTGACTGCGGATGGCTCAGTCCATTAGCAACACCTCTCATCTCATAATCATAATAACACATAAGCAGAGAGGGATGGCTGGAAGACACACCACAACACAACACCAATAAGAATAATCAAAGACTTAGCAACCACCACTGACATTCTGGAAGGCTTCGATATAGAAGTCTGGTGACATTATACTTCCAATCTACACTAAGTGTAGAAAACATGAGGAACATCTAATATTGAGTTGCACCCCCTTTTGCCCACAAGAACAGCCTCAATTCGTCAGGGCATGGACTACAAGGTTTCGAAAGCGTTCCACAGGGATGCTGGTCCATGTTGACCCCAATGCTTCCCACAGTTGTGTTAAGTTGGCTGGATGTCCTTTGTGTGGTGGACTATTCTTAATACAGACAGGAAAACAGTTGAATGTGGAAACCCAGCAGCACTCCAGTTCTTGACACACTTAAACCGGTGTGCCTGGCACCTACTACCATAGTCCGTTCAAAGGCTTTTCAATCTTTTGTCTTGCCCATTCACCCTCTGAATGGCACACATACAAAATCCATCTCTCAATTGTCTCAAGGATAAAAAATGCTTCTTTAACCTGTCTCCTCCCCTTCATCTACACGGATTGAAGTGGATTTAACACTTGACATCAATAGCGGATCATAGCTATCACCTGGATTCACCTGGTCAGTCTATATCATTGAAAGAGCAGGTGTTCCCAACTGTTTTGTACACTCAGTTAATTTTCCTTAAAAGGCACAATTTCAACAGCTTGGTGTTGCCACTGTTTGGTAAGCTGACGGATGGGTTTTTAGGAAATATAACACACGATAGATTGTGCCTTTCATTCCAACCCTCAGCATTTTTGTTATTTTCACAGTATGATTTAAATGGCTTTTATTGTTCATATTGTTTTCCCTAAGGACAAGTGACAGAGGATTTTGCTGTAGTTTCCCGTTTACCTCTAAGAACCTAGTTTAGTTATAAAAATACAAATTGTCTTGCTCATTTGATAATGGACGAGTCAAAAGTAGGTTTGAAGGAGTATGTCTTTCATTTAGCTATAATGTTCACAGTTTTAAGAGAACACCCTATCAGCCCAATCAACTTGGGTATTCAGCCTCTGACCATTTCCATAAGTGCTGCTGGCATTCTCTCAAGCAGGCCTAGCCTGAACCTCCAAACACACCGAGGCTACTCATTTGCGTGTACCCGTCTCTCCTCTCTCTCTCTGCTCTCTTTTACCTAATGGCCATATTCTAAAACAAATGGCTATTACCATAGAGCCTGCCCCGGTGAGGGAGAACGCGGGCTGATGTCAATGACAACTTGATGTAACTAAGTTAAATTGAAATAACAGGTTTTGTTGTGCTTAAATTGTAAATGGAGAGCTTGTTTGTTGGGCTCTGTGCATATGAGGGAGGCCAGGATCTTGGTGGGCAGACAGGCAGGAGTGCACACGAATGCATGCACACCCCACACTCGCATATATGCACGTGCGTATACGTATATACACACACACACACACACACACACACACACACACACACACACACACACACACACACACACACACACACACACACACACACACACACACACACACACACACACACACACACTCATGGTAATGAGCAGGTTATGTTAAGGCACATGCTCATAAAATCTGTAATTATAATCAACCTCTCCCTCTTGTTCCTCTGCCTCTCTTTACCCTCCCCCCGCCCCATCCACCCACCCTCTCTCTCTCCCCCTCTCTCTCTCTCTCACTCTCAGGTCCCTTTTTATTTTTACATAAATTGAAAGAGATTTCGAGAGGTATCGAAATAAATCCAGAGAATATACCTATTACTGTAATGTAACTTGCGAACTTGTCACATCTGGACCACTACCTTCTGAGGTTGTCCACAATAATAGCCCGACAGTTGCTCGCCTCCAAGTAGGGTAGTGTAAACAGAATTGTCTCGCTGAGCTCCTACAGTAAAACTCGTAATAGCAGAGCAATGAAACAGCTGAAATGTATAGGCATTTTTCTTATATTAGTGACTGTTTTAATGAGTCATTATCAGACATTGCAGTAAAAGCCAGTTACTCTGAAATTGACGCCCTAGCGTCGGAATCTCAGAACACTGTAATTTATTTAAATGCAAAAGCAAGCAGGAATGCAAGCAGTAACTCCCCAGTGAATTAACTACTTTTTCAATTTGTACTTTTATATTCGTATGAGCAGGGTAAATGTTAATTTTTGCTATGATGATGTTACTTGATGAAGCAAATAGAGTTAGCTAACATTACCTAGCTAGCCAGCTAGCAGATATGCCAGCCTGTGGACATAATGGATACTATTTGGAATTTTCGTCTGCGTTGTCATGACCACTCTTTCCTGTGGATTTCTGAACACAACGCGACAAACAAACGGAGGTATTTTGGATATAAAAATAATCTTTATGGAACAAATGGAACATTTGTTGTGTAACTGGGAGTCTCGAGAGTGAAAACATCCGTAGATCATCAAAGGGAAATTATTAATTTGATTGCTTTTCTGATTTTCGTGACCGAGCTACCTGATGCTAAGTGTACTTAATGTTTTTTGTGTGATCGATAAACTTACACAAACGCTTGGATTGCTTTCGCTGTAAAGCATAATTAAAAAATCTGACACGACAGGTGGATTAACAAAAGGCTAAACTGTGTTTTCCTATATTGCACTTGTGATTTCATGAATATAAATATTTATAGTAATATTTATTGAATGTAGCGAGGTGCTATTCAGCGGTTGTTGATGACACTTATCCCAATAGGGGGATTGCAGCCATAACAGGTTTTAACATCCCGCCAGTCATAACCATAAATCCATAACCATTGGCACCCTCATAGATATCATACTGACCAAATTGCCCTCTAAATACACCTCTGCTGTCTTCAACCAGGATCTCAGTGATCACTGCCTCATTGCCTGCATGAGTAATGTGTCCGCGGTCAAATGACCACCCCTCATCACTGTCAAACGCTCCCTAAAACACTTCAGCGAGCAGTTCTTTCTAATCAACCTGGCCCGGGTATCCTGGAAGGATATTGACCTCATCCCATCAGTAGAGGATGCCTGGTTGCTTTTAAAAAGTGCTTTCCTCACCATAAGCATGCCTCTTTCAAAAAATGAAGAACTAAGAACCGATATAGCCCATGGTTCACCCCAGACTTGACTGCCCTTGACCAGCACAAAAACATCCTGTGGTGTTCTGCATTAGCATGTAAGGGAATACCCCCCCCCCCCCTCCGAAATGGACAAAACTGAATGGGAACTTATTGGCACCGTACGAAACATATACACGATGTACAATACCACTCAAATGGACATTGTTTCATTCAAAACGTATTGCAAATGCCATATGGCAAATGCCAAGTGTCACACAGCAAAAATCCAATAGATAGCAAGTGTGCTCCAAGGTACATTTTCATATTGCAAATCCACATCAAGTCAAGACCCAGGGGTCAAATTTTGAAAATAAGAATATTTTTTCAAAAACTTATCACCCCCTTAAAAAAGTGCTTTCTGGACCGTTTTTTAAAAATCTTTCATTTTTTTGTTGTCAATTATACATGTATAAGAACTGTATGAACATACTTTTGTCATATTTTATTGTCACATTTTTTTAAAAATTGTCCATTTGCAATATGATTTCATAGGAAGTCAAAAGTCTGTGAACCATTGCCAATGCCATAAGAAATGTCCAAATGCAATATGAAGTATTGAAAGTGCCAAATCAGGATGTTATGTCCATTTGCCACGTACGATCATAGATCATACTTCATTACACAAAGGAATAACCTCAACCAATTTCTAAAGACTGTTGACATCCAGTGGAAGCGATAGGAACTGCAGGAAGGGGCCTTAGAAATCTGGATTCCCAATGAAACCCCATTGAAAAGAGAGTGACCTCAAAAAAGAATCTGAATGGTTTGTCCTCGGGGTTTCGCCTGCTAAATAAGTTCTGTTATACTCACAGACATGATACAAACAGTTTTAGAAACGTCAGAGTGTTTTCTATCCATACTAATAATATGCATATCTTATCTTCTGGGGATGAGTAGCAGGCAGTTGAATTTGGGCATGCATTTCATCCGGACGTGAAAATACTGCACCCTGTCACCAAGAAGTTAAAATGGTGTATAATACTTGTATGTTTGAGGAATTTTAATTCCGGGATTTCTGTTGTTTTTGAATTTGGTGCCCTGCAATTTCACTGGCTGTTGTCGAGGTGGGACCTTACCGTCCCACTGATACCAGAGAGGTTAAACCATAATATAAACATAAAACACGTAGTTACGTTCTGACATTATGTGTAGGCTTAGCTAAGGCGAAAGTGAATCCCAAGTTTCAGCTCAAGTTCCCAAGCAGCGACCTTAATTGGTGCTGAAAATCCACGTTTTCCGGGCGTTGCTACGGGGTCCTTGAATGAGCTATCGGACAGAAACGTTAGGGTCCGCCTCTATGGGCCGAGGCAGTTTCAATGCACCTAGTCTTGTGACTCTGGGCCTGATGGGCAAAATTGTGATCGTGTTGGTCAAAATTAATTGAAGTTATTGCAAATGTACGAGGCTGTTTCTCGGTCTGAGAACCTTCTAGAGCCACATAACTCACCGTGAACTATCGACTTGAGCTCTAGACCAGGTTTCCTATGTTTCAGAGCTCTAGGTCTGACGGTTCTTTGACAGTTTGAACAAAGGTAACTATTGCAGGCTCTGTGTGGCTGTAAGCCCCACACTGTGTCACTCCATCCTTGCTGTGTGTGTGTGTGAGTTTTTCTTGGAAATCTGATAGGAGAAATGACTGACTTACAGTTCATAAGGGTTGCCTAATCACACATATGTGAGTTTTTAAGTAAGTTTTTAACCCTTCGAACAGCCCCTATTTAAGATACTTCCAGTTGGCACAGGAAGCTGAAAGTAAACATATATCCTCATTGGGTATGCTCTTACAGAATCCTGAGTTTAAAGTCTTTACGTTAAGAATTGACTGATTTACACAGGGTTGAAAGCAGTGATTTTCACAAACTGCAGGTTTGGTACATCAAAACACTTTTAGGGTGAATTTAACCACTTCCGGTTACTCCAGGTAGCTTGGAATCAACACAGGTAGACCTCATAGTGCCTGATGAATTGTCATCGAAGACAGTTTCATAAGGCATTCATAACCTACATAGGCTTCAAGTTGAATTTAGGGGAGCAGGCAATGTATTCCTATGGTGAGAGATGTTATTGTAAATTGTGAGATGAAAAAACCCTGTTTCCACTGTTAATGGTTAATACCACACGGTCAAGGTTAGGCTTGCACAGATCGGGAGGACCTCGAATGTTACTGAGGTCGAAATGTGCTTCTAACCATAACGTTTCTCTCGCTGTCACCCAAAAGCACTTGAAATTTAGGTCCAGGCTTCATTATGGGCCTACTTTTTTTCACGGTCGCTGTGCTCAGACAGAGTGAGCTACGGTCAAGCGGGGAATCTCGTTGAACTCAACACAGCCTAGAGATTATGGTAATGCCATTGCAGACTCTGTGTGTCTTTAAGATCCGCACTGTGTCACTCCATCCTTGCTGTGTGTGTGTGTGTGTGTGTGTGTGTGTGTGTGTGTGTGTGTGTGTGTGTGTGTGTGTGTGTGTGAGTGAGAGTTTTTTCTTTGACATCTGTTGGGAGAAATGACTGATTTACAGTACATGAGTGATGCCTAATCACACATATAAAGTTTTGGAAACATCTGACCTTTTTAACCCTTTGAAGCAGCCCCTATGACCCCAATTTAAGGCACTTCCGGTTGGCACAGGAAGCTAGAAGGAAACAAATATCCTGATTGGGGTATGCTCTTACAGAATCCTGAGTTTAAAGTCTTGACGTTAAGAATTGACTGATCTATAGAAGGTTGAATGATTGAGTGTTATTTCAGAAAATCACAGAAATCACAAAGAGTTCCTTAACGGATTCGTCTAAACATACCGCTGGATCTGTAACTTTTTTTTTAGAAAATGTTTTTTTTATTTGAACATCACCAATTGTACATTGTACGATTTCTCTAAATTACGATAGATAAATGGCTGGTTCTTTTTTTCCTTACACCGTAGGTTCATGTACTTTCACGTGAAGAGGTCTAAATAGCTCTCTATTTTCATTTTTTACCTTTAATCCCCAAAAATGTCCGAAGCTCAAAAAGCGTTGAGGCCTCGATGCCATCTTTTTCGGGGCTAACAGTACACTAGTCCAAACCTATGCTCACCAAGTTATATCTTCAAAGTCTTTTCCGTTTGGAGAAATGGCCATGTCGTGATTGGTGATATTTTGTACATTTGCAATAAGTTCCATTCGCCATCTGGTGGAATTTACCGGGATAGCGGAAAAATGACCAGAAATTGAAAATGGTATAAAATGTCCGAGAGAGTTCGTTTGATGACTTGCCGGAAGATCTGGCCCCGGTGCACGGCCAGCCGCCGTCTGAGAATTTTACAAACATTCGTGGACGTCTAGTAAGGGACCGTACATTTGCAATTTGGAGTTTCTCATCGATTGTACAGCAAATGCCAAAATGTGCCCTTCATGTATGGAATAGCCCTCGGCGATATGCAACTTTTCAGGGAAGTCAGGAACCAAGTATTCAGTCAGTTAGAAAGCTATTTCAAACAGAAATGTGCTTCCTGTAGCACTAATTCCCAAACGTTTTGGGACACTGTAAAGTCCATGGAGATTGAGAGCACCTCCTCCCAGCTGTCCACTGCACTGAGGATAGGAAACACTGTCACCACCGATGAATGTACGATAATCGATCATTTCAATAAGCATTTTTCTACAGTTGGCCAAGCTTTCCACCTGGCTACCACTACCCCGGCCAACATATCAACCCCCCCCTGCAGCAACTTTCCCAAGCCCACCCGCTTCTCTTTCACCCAAATCCAGACAACTGATGTTCTGAAAGAGCTGCAAAATCTGGACCCCTACAAATCAGCTGGGCTAGACAATCTGGACCCGCTCTTTCTAAAATAATCAGCCAAAATGTTTGCAACGCCTATTACTAGCCCATTCAACCTCTCTTTAATTTCTTCTCAGATCCCCAAAGATTGGAAAGCTGCCACGGTCATCCCCCTCTTCAAAGGGGGAGACACTCTAGACCCAAACTGTTATAGACCTATATCCATCCTGCCATGCCTTTCTGAAATCTTCAAAGGCCAAGTTAACAAACAGATCACCGACCATTTCGAATCCCACCGTACCCCCTCCACTATGCGATCTGGTTTCCGAGCTGGTCATGGGTGCACCTCAGCCACGCTCAAGGTTCTAAATTATGTCATAACCGCCATCGATAAAAGACAGTACTGTGCAGCCATCTTCATCGACCTTGCCAAGGCTTTCGACTCTGTCAATCACCGCATTCTTAACGGCAGGCTCAACAGCCTTGGTTCCTCTAATGACTGCGTCGCCTGGTTCACCAACTACTTCTCAGATAGAGTTCAGTATGTCAAATCGGAGGACCAGTTGTCCGGACCTCTGGCAGTCTCTATGTGGGTGCCACGGGGTTCAATTCTAGGGCCGACTGTTTTCTGTGTATATCAATTATGTCGCTCTTGCTGCTGGTGATTCTCTGATCCACCACTACGCAGACGACACCATTCTGTATACATCTGACCCTTCTTTGGACACTGTGCATACAAACCTCCAAATAAGATTCAACACCATACAACACTCCCTCGTGGCCTCAAACTGCTTTTAAATGCTAGTAAAACTAAGTGCATGCTCTTCAATCGATTACTGCCCGCACCCTCCTGCACTACTAGCATCACTACTCAGGATGGTTCTGACTTCGAATATGTGGACAACTACAAATTACTAGGTGTTTGGTTAGACTGTAAACTCTCCTTCCGGACTCACATTAAGCATTTCCAATCCAAAATGATTTGTAATATCGGCTTCCTATTTCGCAACAAAGCCCCCTTCACTCATGCTGCCAAACATACCCTCCAGCCCCCAACACTCTACTCAGCGAATTGGATGTAGCCTATCACAGTGCCATCCATTTTGTCACCAAAGCCCCATATACTACCTACCACTGCGACCTGTATGCTCTTGTTGGCTGGCCCTCGCTACATATTCGTCGCCAAACCCACTGGCTCCAGGTTATCTATAAGTCTTTGCTAGGTAAAGTCCCACCTTATCTCAGCTCACTGGTCACCATAGCAACACCCACCCATAGCACACGCTCCAGCAGGTATATCCCCAAAGTCAACACTTCCTTTGGCCGCCTTTCTCTATTCACTCCAGTGTTAATGCTAAATTGTAATTATTTTGCCTCTATGACCAATTTATTGCCTTCCTCCGTACTCTTCAGCATTTCTACACACTGTACTTAGATTTGTATATATTTTTATTTTGTGTTATAGACTGTACGTTTGTTTATGTGTAACTTTGTGTTGTGGTTTTTGTCGCACCGCTTTGCCTTATCTTGGCCAGGTCGCAGATGTAAATGAGAACATGTTTTCAACTGGCCTACCTGGTTAAATTAAGGTGAAATACAAAAATAAATTAAAACAACAACTGCAGAGGAGAGGTACTCGAGGCCGTGTTCTGGTCCGATTTAAGAATTGTGCACACCACCCACCGTTCCTGAGTATTTTACTCGCTATGTCCAATCTCAGGATAATAAAGTTGATGAACCCAAGGCGAGAGTTGTTTTCAGAGAGACACAAGGGATTGTAACGTACTCTGCTTCATGGAAACATGACGCTCCCGAGATATACTGTGTGACTCTGTAAAGCCAGTTGGGTTCTCAATACATCGTGCGGCAGGAACAAACATCTCTCCAGGAAGCAGATGGGTGGAGGTAAACTCAGCAAAAAAAGAAATGTCCTCTCACTGTCAACTGCATTTCTTTTCAGCAAATGTATCATATGTAAATATGTATGAACATAGCAAGATTCAACAACTGAGACTTAAACTGAACAAGTTCCACAGACATGTGACTAAAATAAATGGAATAATGTGCCCCTGAACAAATGGGGGGTCAAAATCAAAAGTAACAGTCAGTATCTGGTGTGGCCACCAGCTTCATTAAGTACTGCGGTGCATCTCCTCCTCCTCATGAACTGCTCCTCCTCAAGAACTGCACCAGATTTAGCAGTTCTTGCTGTGAGATGTTACTCCACTCTTCCACCAAGGCACCACCCAAACATTTCTGGGGGGAATGGGCCTAGCCCTCACCCTCCGATCCAACAGGTCCCAAATGTGCTCAATGGGATTGAGATCCGGGCTCTTCGCTGGCCACTGACAGTATGGCTGGTGGCATTGTCATTCTGGAGGGTCATGTCAGGATGAGCCTGTAGGAAGAGTACCACATGAGGGAGGAGGATGTCTACCCTGTAACGCACAGCATTGAGATTGCCTGCAATGACAACGAGCTCAGTCCGTTGATGCTGTGACACACCAACCCAGACCATGACGGACCCTCCACCTCCAAATCAATCCCACTCCAGAGTATAGGCCTCTGTGTAATGCTCATTCCTTCAACGATAAATGCAAATCCAACTTTTTGCCAGTCCTGTCCGGTCCAGCGGCGGTGGGTTTGTGCCCATAGGCGACGTTGTTTCCGGTGAAGTCTGGTATGGACCTGCCTTACAACAGGTCTACAACCCCTCAGTCCAGACTCTCTCAGCCTATTGCGGACAGTCTGAGCACTGATGGAGGGATTGTGCTTTCCTGGTGTAACTCAGGCAGTTGTTGTTGCCGTCCTTTACCTGTCACCCAGGTGTGATGTTCGGATGTACCGATCCTGTGCAGGTGTTGTTACACGTGGTCTGCCACCTCGAGGACGATCAGCTGTCCGTCCTGTCTCTCTGTTTTGCTTTTTTTGGCGTCTCACAGTACGGACATTGCAATGAATTGTCCTGGCCACATCTGCGGTCCTCATGCCTCCTTGCAGCATGCCTAAGGCACATTCACGCAGATGAGCAGGGACCCTGGGCATCTTTCTATTTGTGTTTTTTTAGAGTCAGTAGAAAGGTCTCTTTGGTGTCCTAAGTTTTCACAACTGTGACCTTAATTGCTTACCATCTGTAAGCTGCTATTGCCTTAATGATCGTTCCACAGGTGAATGTTCATTAATTGTTTATGGTTCATTGAACAAGCATGGGAAACAGTGTTGAAACCCTTTACAATGAAGATCTGTGAAGTTATTTAGATTTTTACGAATTAACTTTGAAAGACAGGGTCCTGAAAAAGAGAAGTGTATTTTTTTGCTGAGTTAACCTTTTTTGGAATAGGGGGCAGCATTTTTACTTTTGGATGAATAGCGTGCCCAGAGTGAACTGCCTCCTACTCTGTCCCAGATGTTAATATATGCATATTATAATTCGTATTGGATAGAAAAAACTCTGAAGTTTCTAAAACTGTTTGAATGATGTCTGTGAGTATAGCAGAACTCATATAGCAGGCGAAAAATCCAACCAGGAAGTGGGACATCTGAGATTTGTAGTTTTTCAAAGCTTGGCCTACCGAATACACATTGAGATATGGATAAAGTTGCACTTCCTACGGCTTCCACTAGATGTCAACCGTCTTTAGAAACTTGAATGAGGATTCTACTATAATTGAGGGGCTCATGAGGCCTCTTTGAGTCAGTGGTCTGGCAGAGTGCCTTGGTTTGATGACGCGCTCCTGACAGAGTTACCTCTCGTTCCAGTGCTTTTCTGAAGACAAAGGAATTCTCCGTTTGGAACATTATTGATGTTTTATGTTAAAAACATCCTAAAGATTGATTCCATACATCGTTTGACATGTTTCTAAAGGACTGTAATGGAACTTTTCGAGTTTTTGTCTTGACGAAGTGCCTGCGCCTCATGAAGATGGATTACTGGGCTGAACACGCTAACAACAAGTGGCTATGGACTTTACGGAACCTTATGGAACAAATCAGTAATTTATTGTCAAGCTGGGATTCCTGGGAGTGCCTTCTGATGAAGATCATCAAAGGTAAGTGAATATTTATGATGTTGTTTCTAACTTTGTTGACTCCAAAATGGCGGATATTCCTCTGGCTGTTTTGGGTTCTGAGCGCCGTTCTCAGATTATACTTTTTCCGTATATTTAAAATAAAATCTGACACAGATCGGTTGCATTAAGGAGAAGTCTATCTTTAATTCTGTGAATAACAGTTGTATCTTTTATCAATGTTTATTATGTGTATTTCTGCAAAATCACCAGATGTTTTGGAATCAAAACATTACTGCATGTAAGGCGCCAATGTAAACTGAGATTTTATGCAATAAATATGCACATTATCGAACAAAACATACATGTATTGTGTAACAAGACATCCTATGAGTGTCATCTGATGAAGATCATCAAAGGTTAGCGATTAATTTAATCAATATTTATACTTTTTGTGACTCCTCTCTTTGGCTGGAAAAATGGCTGTGTTTTTTCGACTTGGCTATGACCTAACATAATCATATGTTGTGCTTTAGCTATAAAGCATTTTTGAAATTGGACACGATGGGTAGATTAACAAGATGTTTATCTTTCATTTGCTGTATTGGACTTGTTAATGTGTGAAAGTAACATATTTCCCCAAAATATTTTTGAAATTTGCGCACTGCCTTTTCAGCGGAATGTTGTCGAGGGGTTCCGCCTGCCCTAGAAAGGTTAACATTTGGAATTTTGGATGAAAAGCATGCCCAAATTAAACAGCCTGCTACTTTGGCCCAGAATATATGATATGCATATAACTAGTAGATGTTGATAGAAAACATTCTAACCTTTCCAAAACTGTTAAAATGGTGTCTGTGAGTATAACAGAACAAATTTTGCAGGCGAAAACCTGAGAAAAATCCATTCCGGAACTATTTTTTGGGGGGGTTTTGTAGTTTTCTATTCAAAGCCATTACAATATCCATTGACTTAGGACTCAATTTGCAGTTCCTATGCCTTCCACTAGATGTCAACAGTCTTTAGAAATGGTTTCAGCCTTGTATTCTTATAAATGAGGGAGTAAGACCAGTCTGAGTGAGTGGACACTGACGTGTCACAGAGCTTTTTCATGTGTAATCCAGAGAGAGTGCATTAATTGTTTACGACGTTATTGTCCGGTTGAAATATTATAGATCATTTAGGCTAAAAACAACCTGAGGATTGAATATAAACCTAGTTTGACATGTTTCTATGAACTTTACGGATATAATTAGGATATTTTTGTCTGCCTGTTTTGACTGCGTTTGAGCCTGTGGATTTCTTTAAACCTATGTAAACTATGTTTTGTTTTCAGAATTTTTATAATGAGCATTTCTGTATTTGAATTTGGCACTCTGCAATCTCACTGGATGTTGGCCAGATGGGACACTAGCGTCCCACATACCCTAGAGAGGTTAATCTCTTAGAGCTACCCCCCTACTTTTTTCAATTTCCACCTGAAGACATACCCAAATCTAATTGCCTGTAGCTCTGGCCCAAAAGCAAGGATGTGCAAATTCTTGATACCATTTCAAAGAAAACACTCTGAAGTTTGTGGTAAATGTGAATTGAATATAGGAGAATATAACACAATAGATCTGGTTTAGATAATACAATGAAAAAAAACATATGTTTTCTATTTTTTATTGTTGTATCATCATCTTTAAAATAAACAAGATAAAAAAACATTTAGATAGGATGATGGGGACAATTTCAGTGAAAAATATAAGAGGGCAACAGTACTTGTGCAAACTTCCAAAATGAGTGCTATATGACATTTATCATGACGTCACACAGGTGTCCCACACAAGTAGCCCAAATGTACCCAAGTGGTCAAATTGGTGAAGGTATACATTTTGAAACAAATAACTATACACAAAACGCCAAAATGGTATTCTAACACACACCCCCAAAAAATGGAGAAAAAAATATAGGAAAAAAAAATGAAAAAAAAAAAAATACATTTACAAAATAACATGGGTAACTATTTACACACTTTCAATATTTGGAAGACCCTCAGTCCTCTATCAAATCAAATGTATTTATATAGCCCTTCGTACATCAGCTAACATCTCAAAGTGCTGTACAGAAACCCAGCCTAGAACCCCAAACAGCAAGCAATGCAGGTGTAGAAGCACGGTGGATAGGAAAAACTCCCTAGAAAGGCCAAAACCTAGGAAGAAACCTAGAGAGGAACCAGGCTATGAGGGGTGGCCAGTCCTCTTCTGGCTGTGCCGGGTGGAGATTATAACAGAACATGGCCGAGATTTTCAAACGTTCATAGATGACCAGCAGGGTCAAATAATAATAATCCCAGTAGTTGTAGAGGATGCAACAGGACAGCACCTCAAGACTAAATATGAACAGTTTAGGGTTCCTTAGCCGCAGGCAGAACAGTTGAAACTGAAACAGCAGCAAGGCCAGGTGGACTGGGGACAGCAAGGAGTCATCATGCCAGGTAGTCCTGAGGCATGGTCCTAGGGCTCAGGTCCTCCGAGAGAGAGAAAGAGAGAATTAGAGAGAGCATACTTAAATTCACACAGGACAACGGATAAGACAGAAGAAGCACTCCAGATATAACAAACTGACCCTAGCCCCCCGACACATAAACTACTGCAGCATAAATACTGGAGGCTGAGACAGGAGGGATCAGGAGACATTGTGGCCCCATCCGATTAGACCCCCGGACAGGGCGAAACAGGAAGGATATAACCCCACCCACTTTGCCAAAGCTCTACACAATATTGTGCTGCTGATGCCAGGTGCCATAGCAGTCTCTTTCTGCTGTAAAGCAGAGGGTCACGTCATGTGGCGCAGGTGATGTGGGACTTCATTTAGCAAAGAACACAGCGACGCCTCCATGCTGTGCTCTTTTGGCCCCAAGGCACATCCATGACTGCAGAAATAAATTTGGGCAGATGAACACCACTTGTGGCAGGAGCTGGATGAACCAGCTTCAGTGGGGGATGGACACCTTGGCCCAGGGGGCTGCCATTCGGAGTCAGTGTCACTGTGAATGAAAATGTTCAGTTAGAATAGTTTCACATATGAGCCCTGTATCAACAGGTATAATAAACAGATATACAGTGGTGCAAAAAAGTATTTAGTCAGCCACCAATTGTGCAAGTTCTCCCACTTAAAAAGATGAGAGAGGCCTGTAATTTTCATCATAGGTACACTTCAACTATGACACACATAATGAGAAAATAATTCCAGAAAATCACATTGTAGGATTTGTAATGAATTTTTTATGAATTTATTTGCAAATTATGGTGGAATCACATTGTAGGATTTTTGGTTGTGTTACAAACAAACCAGTTGATTGCAGTGAAACCAAACAGGACTGGAAAAGTCACGTTCTGTGTGGGTATTTACCTTGAATGTGTAAAAATGGAATGAGACGTAATTCACGACACAAGCGGTTCACAAAATGTTTTGTGTTAGGCTATAAAAACGGATTTGATCAAACAAAAGATCATTCATTGTGTAACAATGAGCATTGGGATTGCAAACAGATGAAGATCGTCAAAGGTAAACTATTTATTTTAATGCCGTTTGTGATTTTGTTACGCCTGTGCTGGTTGAATTTTGTTTTTTTATGGGGCTCTATCCTCAGATAATTGCATCGTATTCTTTCGCAGTAAATCCTTTAAAATCTGACAACGCAGTTGGATTAGCAAGATTCTAGGCGTTCGATACATGTGAGACACTTGTATTTTCATGAATGTTTAATATGACTATTTATGTAGCGATCACCGTATGTTGTGGAATTTCAGCCCGCTACCGGGTTCCGTGCTCAGAGAGGTGCAAAGAAACCACTACTAAAGGACACTAACAAGAAGAAAAGACTTGCTTGGGCCAAGAAACACGTGCAATGGACATTAGACCAGTGGAAATCTGTCCTTTGGTCTGATGAGTCCAAATTTGAGATTTTTGGTTCCAACCGACATGTCTTTGTGAGACGAAGAGTAGGTGAACGGATGAGCTCCGCATCTTTGGTTCCCACCGCGAAGCATGGAGGAGGTGTGGGGGTGCTTTGAAGAATCTCAAATATTAAATATATTTTGATTTGTTAAACACTGATTCCAAATTTGTTAATTAATAGTTTTGATATCTTCACAATGTAGAAATGTAGAAAATAATAAAAACAAAGAAAAACCCTTGAATGAGTAGGTGTGTCCTACAGTAAAACAACACAAATCACCCATAAAAACATTTACATTCCTCCCCAAATAATTACCCGAAACTGCCGAATGGCGCCATAACATTATGGAAACAAATGTATTTCTAATCTTGTTCCAGCAATACGGTGTATTAAAAATGTATTGTTAACATTTAAAAAATTCAAAACACCACATCAGGTACTGCTGTGTATTTAAATGGTGATAGAGTTTCCTGTATGTACAAGGGCAACTTTAAGTTAAGTGTTACCAAAATTACTTATTTGAGAAAGAAAACCCTGAGGCATCCCTATAACATCAAAAAATAACATCAAGTTAGACTCCTCTTTGAAATGAGTCATTCACAATGTGATTGTTATATCGGTTGTATTCAGCCTCTGTGTCTGTTCTTTGAGATGACTGGAAGGGCTGCATCTGGCAAAACATCTGGAATATGCAGGTCACATGTGAACGACTTAACTAATATCTACCCTGGCTCTCTGATGGTCTGAACAAACCCTATATCTATCGGTCTGTCTGATGGTTTGTTGGATGTTGGTTTGTTGGTCTGTCAGACAGTCTACTTGCCTCTGTCTGTACTCAGACTTAAACACTTTGTCATGTACTCTCAACATGTCACTCAAACTCTGCTTTTAACAGAGGTTACACACATTCACGTCAGTCCTGAGGGGGGGGGGATCCCCCCAGCAGGCCTCACTCTAGACACATGGATCCAGCGTTCAAATGTTCTCGTTGTGCTGCATGTCAGAGGCTGTATAAAGATACTAACAGAACAGGGATGGCAGAGCAGAGAAGCAGCGTCACAAACACTCACACCACCGCTGCCGCTTCTCGCATGCCACTTTGAAGTAATGGCTGTTCCCTGCTTTGTGATGTGTGAAGCTGTCAGATTAAGAGGGCCTATCAGGGAACTGTCTGTGTGACTGTTGGGCCTGACAAGGCGTGTGATGGGGGACATTTACATTTTAGTCATTTAGCAAACGCTCTAATGAAGAGCAACTCATAGTTAGTGCCCTCATCTTAAGATAGTTAGATGGGACAACCACATATCTCAGTCATAGTAAGTATATTTTTCCTAAAAGTAACCATCAGCATAGTCAGCTCTCGTAGAAAGAAAACAAAAAAAATGATATGCGAGTGTTATTTCACAAGGTTGTTATTTTGTATTATTATTATTTGGGTGGGCTGCTGTGGGAATATTTAATATACTCTTTGAAGAGGTAGGTTATCAGACTTGCAAGGACTTTGCTGTCCCAGGTTCAGGAGGGAGCTGGTTCCACCATTGGGGTGCCAGGACAGAGAAGAGTTTTGATGGGCTTGAGCGCAATCTGCCCTCCCGTAGGAGCAGTAGGGCCAAGAGACCAGGGGTGGCATAACAAAGTACTCGGGTTGTGGTGTAGGGTTTGAGCCTAACCTGAAGGTAGGGAGGGTCAGTTCCTCTTGCAGCTCCGTAGGCAAGTACCATGGTCTAGCATCGACTGGAAGCTAGTGGAGTGTGAAATTGGAGCGGGTGACATGAGAGAACATGGGAAGGTTGAACACCAGGTGGGCTGCGGTGTTCTGGATAAGTTGCAGGGGTTTGATGGCACAAGTGGGGAGCCCAACCAACAGCGAGTTGCAGTAGTCCTGACGGAAGATGACAAGTGCCTGGATTAGGACCTGGGGCACATCCTGTGTGATGTATGGTCGTACTCTACGGATGTTGTAGAGAACAACAGGGAGTTGTCCAGGGTCATGACAAGTTTATTTGTAATCTGGAAGGGGGACACCGTGGAGTTGTCAACTGTGATGAAGAGATCTTGGAGTTGGCAGGTCTTCCCCGGGAGGTAGAGCATTTCCATCTTGTTGAGGTTGAGCTTGAGGTGGTTTGCCGACATCTAAGCTGATATATCTGCCAGGCACGCAGATGTGTGTCACCACCGGAGTGGGAAGGGGGAGAAGGAAACTTTTTTCGGAGTCACCCGCATAGCAATGATAATAGAGATCATGTGAGGATATGACAGAGGTGAGTAATTTGGTTAATAGAGAGAATGGGAGAAGGCCTAAACCGAGCCCTGGTGGGACACCAGTAGTGAGAGCATGTGGTGCAGACACAGATCCTCTCCACATCAACGGATAATGGCCTTCCAGGTAGGATGCAATCCAAGAGTGTACAGAACCTGAGACACCCAGCCCTGAGAGGGTTTCTTGAGGAGGGGAGTGACTCTGGACATTTTGAATTCATTTTGAACCAGTGGCCAGGGATGAGTGGATGAGGGAAGTGAGGAGTGGGAGAAGGTTTCCAGAGACGGCCTGGAGAAGGAAGGAGGGGATGGGGTCAAGCGGGCAGGTTATCGGGTGGCCAGACATCACCAATGGTATTCACTAAATTGATGGATTATATTTAGGAGGAATCACAGCTTTGTCATTCAAATGTTTAAATATGTGATAAGGCCACACAGATAACCAGAGTTAATTACAGACACCTGTGATAATCTGATGTACCCAAAAGGGCCACTAAATGTCTTGTGATAGATGACATAAAATCCTTAAAAGATACCAACATTCTGGTAGTTTACTGGTTCGAACGTTTCCAGTAGTATACCCTCCCTTTGCAACCTCAAATAGGTCCTCTGGAAGTTTTGTTTTCTTCCATTTTCACTCAGCTGCCCGCAGTCCTGTTCTGTGTGCCACGCAATGTGCCATGGAGCAGGAGGGGAGGGCCGAGCCGGCCAGGAGTAAATGGGACAGTGCGAGTCATAGGATGCGGAATGGGAGGAGAGTAGTGTCGTAGGGCTGAAGGTAAAACTAGTGGTTAATGCATTGAGCCAGTAACTAAAAGGTCACTAGTTTGAATACCCAAGCCAATAAAGTAAAAAATATGTTGATATGCCCTTGAGCAAGGCATTTAACCTTACCTTAAACACTTTTCAACGTTTGACATTTGCAACAACTTCAAAATTAGACTTTTGAGAAACATGGATGAACGTCTAGTTCTGACTTGAGACTGTGAGAGCTAGTTGTACATTGGACACCTGGATCTGACTCTACAGGTGCACAGTGAATACTGAACCCTGTGTGTGCGTGCGTGCGTGTGTGGGTGTGGTGTGTGTTTGCATTCATGTACAGTATATGTGTGTGTTGGTGTTACGGTCTAATGTGGAGATTTGTGATTTGAAGAGAGTGCAGCTGACACAATCAGCACCCAATAGTAATATGAACCTCCTGCTTTACGTAATGCCTATTTCCTGTATTAATTATGAGTGTGTGACCTGTAATCATGTTTTATGTTATTTATTTGACAGCACTGTGCACCTCTATGGGCCTTTAACTAAACCTTTAAGGTTGAACACGTCTATGTTGTCTACTTTATCTGTATGGCACCCAATCAGCAGTAGTGTCTAGTGCTGCGTATCCAAGGCAAGATGTTGGATAAGACCATATGCACTCCTAGAACTGAGAGAGAGAGAGAGAGAGGCTCAACAAGGATAATTAAAGCCATGCATTCCGGTGGTCTGTTTCACCTGACAAATTATGAAAGGCTATATTAGTGGAGCGCTGAGCTGCTTTCTTCTCCTGTTCTCTGCTGAGCCAGACATATGCTGTTAAAATAACAGTTTGAAAACCAAACGAGTGGGGAGGTAATTGTTATTCTAATGTCTTTCAGCAACGAATGACAAACAGAGAGAGACAGAGAGTGAAAGAGAGAGAGAGATGCAGTGGGATTTAAGTAAAAGAAAGATACGCTGCTTGAATTCCAATGACAGAGGGAGAGATAATGAGCGGATTTAATGTGACACGAAAGAGAGATAGATTGAACAAAGGTTCTCGGCCGATCTGAGCGGCTACGTTAGAGGTCAACTTACTCCACGCACATATGCATGTATGCACGCAAGCAAACATACACATGCACGTACACACACACACACACACACACACACACACACACACACACACACACACACACACACACACACACACACACACACACACACACACACACACACACACACACACACACACACACACAACTTTCATGACCACCTATGTGGGCTGATCTTTGGACAAGCACAGCTACGGCCTTTTGAGGGAATTATATGAAGAGGTGGAGGGTGAAGAGTGAAACAACTCATGTAAATTAATCAACAGTGTATTATTATGTATTAATATTACATCCATATAAGTTTCTCATTTAATGCGATATGCAGAGTGATAACAATAATAAGGAGCATCCTGTGTGCTGGCAGCCCTATAGGTTTGAGTGACAGACTGATATAGCACAGCGATACACTTATTCACTGTGATGGAGAGATTGTCATGCGACGTAACACCAAAGAAAGAGATGCTTCCCTACATTCCCTGTTTTGCAGACACGGTGCTCTGATGCAAGTTGGGTGACACACAACCACACAGGGAAGTGTGAAGGAGGGAGGAGGAAGGAGGACAGGATGATCAGCTCACCCAGCCCAAGTCTACCCTGCCCATGCTTGTACCTCCTCCTCTCTGGTTCCTGCTACCACCCCTTTGACCTGCACAAAACTGCACCACAATTGTGTTTATTAGGGCACACTATAGAAAAACTTACATTTGTGAATATAACTATTGTTCCCTGAAGGTGGGAATGAGGTATAACATACTATGGGGAGTCAATGACCAATCACATTCACCTGAAGAAAACTGAAATCACGCCCAATGGTCCAATGGATGCTGAGCCTGCCCTCGGAAGCCCCGCCTTCCTGGCAAAAATACCGGGGCTCGCATCCATTTCCTTAATTCAGTACCGCGCTTCAGCAAGCCCAAATCCCATGACGGCATTGGGCCAATAAAAATTATGTTATACCTTGTTCCCTCCTTCAGGGAACAGTAGTTATAACCATAACTGCAAGTTCCCTTTCAGTGGCTCACTCGGTATAACATACTATAGAGAGATACAATCACCCCCCATGCACACACAGGTTCCACCGGCTCCTAAAGGGGTTACAGAAGCCACCTTTTTTCCTAATACTTACCAGAGAAGCCTGAACTGTCAAAGTCACATTTAGGGAACCAAAACCTGCTGAAACTTTGCTATGCGCACTGACACGCTGCCACTGCAGCTCAAGTCCAACCCCACGGTTCCAAGAACAATATTTACCTTGCAAGCCTGAAATGTCAGTCCTCGTACAAGGAACCGCAAGTCCAAAACAACAGAACATCTGTCATGACTTGGTAAAGCAAACACACGCGCGGCATAGCATCGACCAGAGTCAATGAACCATGGCAGCTCGAGGCTCAAACACACAGAAACCTGGAAACTGTGTACTCGTGCGCTGCCATGGCAGCCCAAGGGAATTGTGGTAACCCGGATAAATGAGCAACCTGTTCGGAACCCCAACTCGCTGCAGCACAGATATCACCAATTGTCATGCCCCTGAACTATACATAAGCAGCCGCCACACCCAGAGTGGAGTGATCACGCACATCAATAGCCAACCCTTGTCCCTTGCTGTCATACTCCACAATCCAAAAATCCAGGTCGGCGCCATAGGCTTAGACACTGGTCTGAGCTGACGCATTCCTTTCAGGAACCGCACCACCAGAGGATGAGACCCTGGTGAGACCCTAGAGCTGACAATCCCTACATTACATGCCAAGATGGCTGCCATATAAACCTTCAATGTGGAAAAAGAAAGACATTGCTCAAAAACCTGCTGCAAGAACGTCAAAATGTCCACCAAAGAGCTCTGAAAAAAATATCTCCTTTAACTTCACACCAACACTCAAATGCCACCACTTATACAGTACCAGTCAAAAGGTTGGACACACCTACTCATTCCAGGTTTCTTTTAATTTTTGAAACTATTTTCTACACTGTATAACAATAGTGAAGACATCAAAACTATGAAACAACACAAATGCGACTAATTTCAGGAAACTAGGCATATGTCACGCATCACTATTTCATAGTGGAGCCATTTGAACATAAACCTTTTTTTTTTTGCCAGAAATTCGTTCTGGAACATGTGAACTTTCATGTCCCTTAATAACAAATGTGTATGCCATCTGTAAATACCAATACAATTGGTAAATTATGAGCCTAGTTAGTTTAGCCACAGAAAAAGTCAGCAAACTTCCCGCAAGCCATGATTGGCTGAGCTAATGAGTGGGCTGGACATGCCGACGAGAGGTGAGTTCGGATTGGTCTGCCATGTAGCTCACTTCTGTCTATTTGAGCTGGTCCGTATGTGTAGGTAATCCTGTCTAACGCTGTTTTAAAAATATATATATTGCGTAGTAGAACTGCATAAGTGTTGTTCTTCACTTTCTGGAGGACTGAGTTTTGACATCAGTGCAATTAGAGTACGATAACTAAGGAGATGGAGAAAACACCTGTCTACGGATTAAATCTTCAAACTAAGTAAGGGCAACAATGGCATCCATGACAGGGAGAAGTGTCCATTCCATGTCTATGGGTAATATATGGGTAAGAGTCTCACATGCTACATTTTCAGAAATGTACACTTTTCTAAATTTGACAAAGTCTTGCTCGCGAGCTAACGTTAGGTGTATGATCTGTGTAGTGACATTATTCGTACCTCAGAGCCATTTGCTTTGCTAGTTAGAGCCTAATGTTAAATAGCTAACATTGAACCTGGTTGGTTAGGTTGGTTAGCAACCTGCAGATTCATGCAGGGTAGTATCATCATGAGTTGGGATTATAGTTCATTGTTAACCTAGCCAGCTAGCTACATGACCTAACAAAAGACTCCACTGTGCAAGTAACCATTTCAATAGAATGTCACTGCGACAACTGTTGATAGATGTAGCTGGTATCTACTCCGATTTCAGAGCATTCTCGTCTGAGTGTGGGCAGAGCACAGAATAACTGACAAAGTATCAAACGATCAACACTCGTTGAATATGGCTAGTGTCAGTAAACGTTGGCAAAAAAATAGTAAAATGTTTCCAGCAGCACAGTTGCAGTCACCAACGATCTGGATAACATAAAAACAGCTCTGCTAGAACGAGTAAAATGGTCAGAGTGAGCCGTTCTGTCATTTGTGTCTGGAAGTAGCTAGCAAGCTAGCCAACGTTAGCCAGTTAGCTCGGGTGCTTGACTGCTGTTGTTAGGGGGGGTTAAAGCTTAAGAGGGTGTGAATGATTCTGAATGGGTGTAGACAAAGATGAGCTCATCAAAAGGTATCAAATCTTCAAATCTTCAAATCTTCAAATCTTCTCAAAAGTAAGGATACAAGTTTATTTAATTTCAAAGCTGAATTACTTTTCCATTGTTCCTCAACTGTAGTGTATGCTATACCATTTTCAAGCTCTTAGTCTCTACTTATATCCAATGTAAAAAACACAATTTCAAATTTTGCTACATAAGACTGATTCAAGCCGGTCGGTCACATATGGAATCATCTAGTAAACAAATAAAAATATATTTTATATTTGACATTCTTCAAAGTAGCCACCCTTTGTCTTGATGATAGCTTTGAACACTCTTGGCATTCTCTCAACCAGCTTCATGAGGTAGTCACCACGAATGCATTTCAATTAACAGGTGTGCCTTGTTAAAAGTACATTTCTGGAATGTCTTTCCTTCTGAATGCATTTGAGCCAATAATTTCTGTGATTGTTGTGATTGTGATTGTGTTGTGACAAGGTAGGAGTGGCATTAAGAAGATAGCCCTATTTGGTAAAAGACCAAGTCCATATTATGGCAAGACCAGCTCAAATAAGCAATGAGAAATGACAGTCATCATTACTTAAGACATGAAGGTCAGTCAATCAGGAAAAATACAAGAACTTTGAATGTTTCTTCAAGTACAGTCGCAAAACCATCAAGCGCTACGATGAAACTGGCTCTCATGAGGACCTCCACAGGAAAGGGAGACCCAGAAATTGCAGCCCAAATAAATGTTTCACAGAGTTCAAATAGAAGACACATCTCAACATCAACTGTTCAATGGAGACTGTGGGAATCAGGCCTTCATGGTTGAACTGCTGCAAAGAAACCACTACAAAAGGACACCAATAATAAGAAGAGACTTGCTTGGGCAAGAAACACGAGCAATGGACATTACACCGGTGGAAATCTGTCCTTTGGTCAAATGAGTCCAAATTTTATATTTTTGTTAACAACCGCCGTGTCTTTGTGAGATGCAGAGAAGGTGAACAGAGGATCTCCACATGTGTGATTCCCACCGTGAAGCATGGAGGAGGAGGTGTGATGGTGTCTGGGTGCTTTTCTGGTGACACTGTCTGTGATTTATTTTGAATTCAAGGCACACTTAACCAACATGGCTACCACATCATTCTGCAGCATTAGGCCATCCAATCTGGTTTGCTCTTAGTGGGACTGTCATTTATTTTTCAACAGGACAATGACCAAAAAACACACCTCCAGGCTGTGTAAGGGCTATTTGACCAAGAAGGAGTGCTGCCATCTTCCCACAAAAGATGACCTGGTCTCCACAACCACCCAACCTCAACCCAATGAGTTAGACCGCGGAGTGAAGGAAAGGCAGTGCTCAGCTTTTGTGGGAACTTTTTGAAATGCATTTCTTATGAATCTGGTTGAGAGAATGCCAAGAGTGTGCAAAGCTGTCATAAAGGCAAAGGGTGACTACATTGAAGAATATATTTGAATTTGTTTAACACTTTTTTTGTTACTACATGATTCCATATGTGTTATTTCATAGTTTGTTGACTTCACTATTATTCTACAATGTAGAAAATAGTAAAAATAAAGAAAAATAATTTAATGAGTAGGTGTGTCCAAACTTTTGACTGGTCCTCAAATTCAAGCTTTTAGGGGCCAAACCCGCGGTTGAGGGTGCCAAACTCTTGCGCCTGGGACAATAGATCCCGTTGAAACGGAACCCTCCATGGGTCCCCGTCCAACAGGCGGATGATCTCTGGGAACCAGGGTAGCCATCAGAATCAACAAGAGATGCTCCTGACGGACCCTCACCAAGGTTGCCTGAATCAGGTCCACTGTTGGAAACACATAGAGCAGGGTCCGAGGCCACTGATACGCAAAAGCATCAGCTCCCAACACAGTACCCAGATCCCATATTGAGAAGAACAGATGACAATGCTCCTTTTATTGAGATGCACAGAGAGCTACGTCGAACTGGTCCCATATCTGGGCAACTACTGAGGGATATAGTCTCCATTCCGTAGAGATAGGAGACCACCCCCCCCCCTCAAAAGTAGATCTGCATTGAGAGATCTGGGGAGAAACGTTGCCAATCCATATGAGCAGATAAAAGGAAAGGTTTAGGAGAGAGAGAGACACTGCATCCCCGTCTGCATGTTGATGTACTCCACCACCGTCCTATTGTAGGACCTTACCAACACATGCTGGCCCTCCAACATCAGAAGAAAAGGCCTCAGCATCTGCAAAACAGTCAGTAGCTCTAGCAAATTGATATGCAGCACCCTTTGCGCTGTTGACCAAGTCCCTCTTTCTGAGTAGCCCACACACAATGCTCCCCATCCCAGTAAGGATGTTTCAGTCATGGTCACCCTGCGGGACACTGCCCGGCCCATAATAACCCACTGCAACAGCAGTCATGGTTCTCTCCAAGAAGTCAACGCCCTTAGGCACGACGGGGACACCTTGAGCAACCAATGGTAGTGGCGAGATGCATCCCGGCACATAGCAATCCTCCAGCGCTGAAATAGATGCATCAACAGAAGTCCCAGAGGCACCACAGCTATCATAGCAGAACCATTCCAGACAGAGCCAGAATGTTACCCAAAAACGCCTGAGCCAAACAAGTTTTCCTCTGATTCCCTATGAACCCCAGAGACTGAATATGGGAAACCAGTTGGGCAGTGTGGAGTAAAATCTGTTCCCTCAAATCTGTTATGACCAGCCAATCATCCAGATAGGTCAATACTCTGATCCCCTGGCACCGCAACGGTGCCAAAGCCACCTCTACCACCATAGAAAAAGTGAGGGCGATAGAGATCAGAAACTGCTAGGCCACACCAATGAAATTAAACATCAAACTTTCTGTGGGGAGGATGTATAGCCACATGAAAACACTCATCCATCAGATCTATGGATGTTAACCAATCGTTGGGACACACCGACTGCAATAGCTGGTGAGGTGTGAGCATTTGAACTTGCAAACCTTGAGTGCTTGTTTAAAACAGTCCAGGATGGGATGAAACAATCCATTGCTCTTAGGAACTAAGAAGTACCAGCTGTACCAACCGCTCGGTAGTTCTGATATAGGGAACACATGAAAAGTGTGCTTTTGAAGGAGAGAAGAATCCTCCTCTCTCAAGACAGGCACCAGGACCTCAAGGACCAATGAAGAAAGGACGCCACAAAAAGGAGGACACACAGCAAACTGCAGACTGTACCCCCTCATCACCGTCCTCATCACGCATGGTGAAACTGCACATGCACACCAATGGACGGAACATGCTGCCAGTCTCTTATACATTATCTCCTGAAGTGATAAATTATCCCACCCTGAGGTAATTTGTTTTCTTTTTTCATATCCACCACCCTTGTGTGTCTGAATATGGGGAAGGAACTGTGTTTATTATGCCTACACCTGGACAACACCGCACTCTCAAAACCCCTGAACAACTAGTTTCCGTGGTACCGCCTTTCTGATACACGGCCCACACCGGGTTCGGGGACTTCGGCAACCAGAAACTTGCCCCCATTGACAGAGCCACTTGGGAGAACTATAGCTACAGTAAATGCTTGGGTAGGAGGGCCCAGAGAAAATGCTCCCTCCCCCGGCCTCCCGCTAGGGTTGCGAAGTCTGCTCCTTCCCCTGCACCACGGAGAATCAGTTTTCACCCACTTTCCTTTGACCCTGCACGGTGTCTGTGCTAAAACATCCGCTGCTGCCCAGAAGCACCAAGATGGTCAAAAACCATCCTTGAAGTTGTCCCCTAGCAACCGGCCTCTGGCCTGGACTCTTTTTTTCATGCCTTGGAAACTGCTGAGCCGCTCACCAAAAAGGATTTTCATGCGAGAAAGACCTGTAGAGCTGCAATGTTTTTGTTTTTCCTCGAAATGGGCCTGTAAGGACTCCATAGCCGAGCCAAAGAACCTTGTTGGTGAACCTGGCTCATCTAAATACATCTGCCTGTCCCTCTAAGGAATCAAATCCTAAACCTGGTCAACTTTGTCTAACTGATATGTTGTTTATTCGGAAGCACCGTGCTAGGATTAGCCCCCTTGTAAACCTCTGGAGCTAAGTAACTCAACAGTTTTCCATCCATCAGCAGAATGCAAAGGAATCCCTCCTCCTCCATACCCTCTATATTCGTGATCTCACCATAACCTGGTAGTACCAGCTTGGCTGAATGAGGGGAATCCCAGGTCGCCTTTAGCTTATCTGAGAAATATTTCACCTGAAATATTTAATGGGTAAGCAACGCTTGACCGCTGCAGGGACATGTATCTTCCCTCAAACCTGGAGGAACGCCGCTATGGGGGAGAATATGGCCAATCCGCCCTCAGGTGATATGCCACCTTACGACACAGCTCCATTCAAGGCATATTAACCACTAATGGTTTACTTTCCCCAGCCAAACCAAAGTCATTCAATTTACACTTTGAAAACTCTCCAGAGCCAACCAGGGATAGT
This sequence comes from Oncorhynchus kisutch, assembly GCF_002021735.2. NCBI lineage: Eukaryota > Metazoa > Chordata > Actinopteri > Salmoniformes > Salmonidae > Oncorhynchus > Oncorhynchus kisutch. The sequence continues at coordinate 34,438,808 of NC_034175.2, forward strand.
ATACCATCCCCGGAATCCGGACACTGCCAAAGAAGCCGGAATGAGCCTCCCTCGGCTGGGAAGACACCCCTATCAACTCCAACCACCACTTCTGCTCTATCCTGGCATCAGACAACCCAATTTCTGAGATTGCTTCATCGGAAGATCCTTCGTCCAGCAGGCCCAATCTTTCTCACAAAGTCACATGAACTGGTCTGAGCCAAAGCCTCCTGAGCATGTTTCCACCCTCTGCAAAAAGGACAGCACTCGTGAGTATCATTCATTTTCACTGTGAAACCACAAGCCCTGGTGCACGGGTCAGAGGTTCAAACTCAGCTGGTTAGCCTTTTTGAAACGTACTCTTACCACTGGCCCTTTTACTCAAAGAAGGAAGCACTGGCTACACAAGCAGAGCAGAAAGTGGTGGGTTTTTAGCAAACACAAATCCTACCCAAGGGAGGAAACATTAGCAACACAAGCAGAGCAGAAAGTTGTTACATTTTAGCAAACACAAAAAACGATACCAAGACCAAAAACATCTAGGGGGATGAGCACGCTATACCCACTAACAGACATCTAAGTCGGAGTTGTCATGACGTTGCCCTCTTTGGGTACAGTGAGGCACCATTCCCCTCTCTCTGCTCCTACAACCAGGCTGGGAGATCGTAAATTCCTGAGGAGAGGATCTCCTCATGTCCACACAGTATATAGACAATGAGTTTTCATAGAGAACTTCTTCCACATCACAGAACTTGAGGTCTGAACAACATTTAAGGTATAAAGAAGGTATACAAGATTGGTGAAGAATCCAGCTACGAACTGGTCCATTTGGTACATTTTGGTGAAGCTCATGGGAGACGGTGCGGCCACATTACCATAACGCTGTTTATATAATAGCCTCAGATATGAGGTTTACATCTAATAAGATGAATGAGTCAGTATGATACTGTTTGTAAAATTGTGTGATGTGATTCTGGACTGTTTAATGAAGGAAACTCCAATTCCCTTTTGAGTTTAACTAAATCAGAGGACCACCCATGAGCCCAGTTAGGTTTGGGCATCCTGGGACAGGCCTTTTTCTGCAATTCCGAATCAAACCCCAACTTTGAGAAGTTCTCAGGAGACCATGTTTTTCTCCATCACGAGGGGACAAAGGTCCTCTCCATCCAACCTCACTGAGCTCGAGCTGTTTTGCAAGGAGGAATGGGAAAAAATGTCAGTCTCTCGATGTGCAAAACTGATAGAGACATACCCCAAGCAACTTACAGCTGTAATCGCAGCAAAAGGTGGCGCTACAAAGTATTAACTTCAGGGGGCTGAATAATTTTGCACGCCCAATTTTTCAGTTTTGGATTTGTTAAAAAAGTTTGAAATATCCAATATCCAATATCCACTTCATGATTGTGTCCCACTTGTTGTTGATTCGTCACAAAAAATACAGTTTTATATCTTTATGTTTGAAGCCTGAAATGTGGCAAAAGGTCGCAAAGTTCAAGGGGGCCGAATACTTTCGCAAGGCACTGTAACTGAGAGTCTCCTCATTGAAAACATCTGAAGTTCTTCAAAGGTAAATTATTTTATTTGAATGCTTTTCTTGTTTTTGTGAAAATGTTGCATGCTGAATGCTAGGCTTAATGCTATGCTAGCTATCAATACTCTTACACAAATGCTTGTTTAGCTATGGTTCAAAAGCATATTTTGAAAATCTGAGATGACATTATTGTTAACAAAAGGCTAAGCTTGAGAGGTAATATATTTATTTTATTTAATTTGCGATTTTCATGAATAGTTAACGTTGCGTTATGCTAATGAGCTTGCGGCGATAATTACACTCCTGGATACAGGTTTTTTCCGTAGCCAAACGTGATGAACAAAACGGAGCGATTTGTCCTACACAAATAATCTTTTTGGAAAAACTGAACATTTGCTATCTAACTGAGAGTCTCCTCATTGAAAACATCTGAAGTTCTTCAAAGATAAATTATTTTATTTGAATGCTTTTCTTGTTTTTGTGAAAATGTTGCATGCTGAATGCTAGGCTTAATGCTATGCTAGCTATCAATACTCTTACAAAAATGCTTGTTTAGCTATGGTTCAAAAGCATATTTTGAAAATCTGAGATGACAGTGTTGTTAACAAAAGGCTAAGCTTGGGAGCAAATATATTTATTTCATTTCATTAGCGATTTTCATGAATAGTTAATGTTGCGTTATAGTAATGAGCTTGAGGCTATAAATAGGATCCCGGATACGGGATTGCTCGTCGCAACAGGTTAACTCCCCCACTTCCCTTTTGTCTAACAAGCCGCCATGCCAGTTTTCCCTATCATTTCTTGTAACCATATTTACTTTGTTTGTTTGTATATGCATTTCTGTCAATGACTTAGTTAGTAAATAAATTATTTAAGACAATTGATGTATGGATGACTCATAGTGAAGACTGGGTTCGTGCAGATAACTAACAATTTAAGACGTTTGGAATGAGACTAACGTGAGGTAAAGTAAATAATTCATTAATTCGAAGACTAATTGATCAGATATAAAATATCTGACAGGTTATATTAGGAAATTATAACTTTGTAATCTGAATATTTTCCTTGGTGCCCCGACTTCCTAGTTAATTACAGTTACATCATTAATCAGTTTAATCTAAATACAGAAAATCTTTGCTAAAACTAAAAGTCTTCATTTAATGATAGTAAAGACACGACAGAGTCGAATGTTGTCGTCTTTGTGTCCTTGAAAAGTTTGTAAGTTGCGGGACACATTCTTCCTTCAGGCGAGCTGAAAAGCAATGAATTGAGGGTATTATAACCAGGAAGGCGGGGCTTCAGAGGGCGGGCTGGGTATCCATTGGCTCGTTGGGAGAGATTTCTGTTTTTCTCAGGTGAATATGATTGGTTGTTGACTCCCCATAGTATGTTAAACAGAGTGACCGACTGAAAGGGAACAAAGCAGGCATTTCTTATTGGACAAGTTCAAGTAGTAAGTCCTTGTTTCAGTCTGGTTTGGGCTGTTTTCTTCTGACTTGGGCCTACTGATCACAAACCAGCGATTCCTCCCATTGTATATGTACATGTACATTTCTTGACATCTCTCATTTTCTCTCTCTCTCCCTCTCTCTCTCTCTTTCTCCCAACCTCCCCTGCAAGTGTCTATATCTCCTATAACAATTTCCCTTTACTCTCTTTCCTTCCTCTCTCCTTTCCTTTCCTTTCCTCCTTCCCTCCTCTCCCTCCCTCCCTCCTTCACTCTCCCTCTTTCCTCCAGTTCCACCCCCTAACCCCCTCTATAAGTGATTATGGTTGACGTGTCTTGGCCTATCCCCTGGGATCCTGTGCTGGTGTCATGACTGGCTTTAGATAGGATGATCTAATGGGGTCACGCTCCCAGTCAAGAGTCTATTCATAAGAATCAATAAATACGCCAGGAAAGAGGATGATAGCCAACAGACGGAGGGACGTACAGACAGACAGAAAGAGAGACCGACAGATGAATGGACGGATGGACGGACAGCGGACAAACAGTTGGACACAGAGACAGATAGGCAGTAGGTCAGACAGACAGAGAGCCAAACACAGACAGCCATATTCCCTGTGTATGTGTCCTAAAATCAGACGTCAGAACACTGGATTGTCCTCTTTAGAGTGTAAGTTTGACATCTCTGACTGTGTGTGTGTCCCCCAACATAGTGGAGTGTCCACAAACTGTGAATGTTAGAGAGTTAGTGGTGCACATGTACAGTAAAATAGTTTAGTCTTCTTTGTTACATACCGGCTAAGCAGAGTGTGTGTGATTATATGTGTGTGCATGTGTAAGTATGAGTATGCATGCGTGTGTGGAAACTAATTCTGGGTATCAGAGGGACAGTGAAATAAGTCAGGCCCAGCTGATGTGTGTTTACACCACCCAACCCCAAAGGAGGCTGGGTAATTGAGCATGAGCTGAGCAGCAGTATAAAATGTGTTTTACTGCGTGATAAAAAAACGCTTACATTAACGCGCTGCCATGAGCCGGCTAGTGTTACTCAAACACACATGCACACACACACATACAATGCTTGATGGGATGTGTCTTGACCTACAGTGAATTGGTGCTGATGGGAGCTGCTAAGTATGTCTTCTATCACAAAAATAAATAATTTACAAAACACACACACATGCAGTGTAAAGCTGAAGCGCTGTTGTACATTGCGAACCCAGTTAGCCAGAGGATATTCTGATGTGAAGCATATGATGTTTCTTAGGTAGTCATGAAAGCAATCTGTTTCAATATCAGACACTTTGCAGGAAGGAATGTCAGGATCACAGGAGGTGAGGGCTGCACCCCACCCCTCCAATCCATGTACACTAGGGGTGTGCCAACAAGGCCATACTCGTATTCGTAATCATATCAGTAAATTGACAGTTGATAGTCAGATTGGATCGAATGATACTCGTGATGGGAGAAAAAATAAGTATTTTAACATGCCTAAACAAATGTTGGTAAAAAACCTCCCTGCATTTTACTCTGCAGATTAGGAGCAACGCACGGAGGGGTGGGTGATGTGATTTATCATAGTAGCAGGCAGCAGCAATCTAAATGATGAGACCAAAAATATGCGAGGAAAAGTGATCGGGTGAAATTATGAAGCAAGTTGACAGAGAAATACACCTTCACGCTATCCAATCAGAGCAGTAGCATCAACGTACAGTCCACCCTTCACTTTACAGACAGGTAAACTAGCCAGTTGAATTATTTTTACCATGCACAATACTGACTCAGACACTACATTATGGTTTAGAAACTCTGTGACTGAGTGAAATGAGAAAGATGCTTGCTGGCACCCAAAAATAACTTGTTTTCCGATCACAGATAATGACAAAAATCGTACATGCATCATTATCGTATCCAGAAAATTGCCCATATCTGATATGATACTCGTTTTGTTTGACTACTCATCACATCCCTAATGCACGCACACACACACACACACACACACACACACACACACACACACACACACACACACACACACACACACACACACACACACACACACACACACACACACACACACACATACACACACACACACACACACACATCAAATCAAATGTATTTAAAAAGCCCTTCTTACATCAGCTGATATCTCAAAGTGCTGTACAGAAACCCAGCCTAAAACACCAAACAGCAAGCAATGCAGGTGTAGAAGCACTGTGGCTAGGAAAAACTCCCTAGAAAGGCCAGAACTTAGGAAGAAACCTAGAGAGGAACCAGGCTATGAGGGGGGCAGTCCTCTTCTGGCTGTGCCAGGTGGAGATTATAACAGATGTTCAAGATGTTCAAATGTTCATAGATGACCAGCAAAGTCAAATAATAATAATCACAGTGGTTGTCGAGGGGGCAACAGGTCTGCACCTCAGGAGTAAATGTCAGTTGGCTTTTCATAGCCAATCATTCAGAGTATTTCTACCACTCACTCACACACACACACACACACACACACACACACACACACACACACACACACACACACACACACACACACACAGTATATGGATGCATGTACGCCCACACACATGAAAACAATAGGTTTTGGAGAGGAAAGACAATGGGCTTGGATAAAGATCCCTTTGGAAGGAGCCATAGGTTTGTTTATCCAGAAATGTGTCGAAAATGTCAATGTGTGTACTGTACAGGGAAGTGTATGTCTCTGTGTGTGTGTCTATGTGTGTATTTGTTTCTGTGTGTGTGAGCGTGCATACACATGCGTGTTGATTATATCCCTGAGGTGATCTCAGTTGCTCTGCTCTGTTGTGTACCCATGTAATGGTGTAATGAAAGTTCATGATGAGATCATGTTAACTGCATTATCCAGTCTCCAGAGGACCACTACATGAATAATATATTTTTTTAAATGAGTGAAACTCATTTTGATGCCTAATTATTTCTGGCCTTGACAACCTGGTAGCAGCTCGGCCAGTGAGTGTGTATGTGTGATTGGTTGTGTGTCTGTTTGTGGGTGCGTGTGTATATGTATGTTTGTGGGTGTCGGTGTGTGTTTGTGTAGGTCACCAGCATTACTAAGTAGCTCATCGGTAACAAGGCCTTTCAATACAAGCCGTAATGAGAACATCCACCTCAACTTGGACACCGGAAGAACCATCTGTGTTCGCTTTTGTCTCAACACTTTTGCAGCATTTGTGTACAGAACACAAAAGTAGTTCTAGGGCTCTATTCAATCCGTATCGCGGAAGTTCAGCGTTACAACGTGAATGAAATTGAAAGGCAATGTTCCCACGTTAGCGGAGACTGCATTCACGGTCAATGCTGCATATGTCGGCTCAATCGGAAATTACCTTTACATCTATTTCTAGCTAACGTTTAGACGAACAACCAAAGTTAACCTAACTAGTTAATGTTAATTTAGATTTTTTTTAATGATCTGGCTAGCCAGCTAATAAGAAATGTTGAAAATCATATTTTTCAATGAATCCATTTTCTTTTAGGGACTAAACAGGGCAAATAACTTGTTTGCAGGACAAACACTCTTTCTTGTCTGGTGAAATTGTAACATTATTGTAACACATTGTAACATCATTTGATAAAAAATGTTACAAACACAGCTAGCTGTTTTCTGCTTCATGTAGGCTTGCTAGCGAGCTAAGTCATTTGTTGTGCATCCTTAGCAACAAACCATATAAGTGACCGACCGGCTTGTTTCGGTCTAATGTAGCAAAATCTTAAATTGTGTTTTTTATATTGGATAAAAGTATAGACTCAGAGCTAGAAAATGGTATATCATACACTACAGTTGAGGAACAATGGGAAAGTAATTCTGCTTTGAAAGTTGACAAACTTGTAACCTCACGTTTGAGAAAACGGCCCTTGAATGTTTTGGTAAACCTACTGGAGAGCTCTTCTTGGTCTACACCCATTCAGCATCGTTCACACCCTCTTAAACCTTAGCAACACCCGACTCTTTAAGGATTCACATGTGAGGCCATGTACTAAACAACCAAAGATTTCAAGACTAAAGGCTGGTTTATAGTATGGATGTGTTTGAACATTCCATCTGGAGTGCCAGAGTGCGCTCAGAGTGCGCTCTGGGCATTAGTAAACTCAGAGGGTTGTCAGATTGTCCATTTGTAAATTCAGAGCGTTTCGGTCTCGGAGCGTTCAGAGCGCACACTGGACACTCTAGCCGAGGAGTAGGGTTGATCCGAAGCATTCTGACCTAACAGCAGTCAACTACTTAAGTTAACTGGCAAGCTTGCTTACTACTTCCAGACACAAATGAACAGCTCACCCTGACCATTTTACTCACCCTAGCTGAGCTGGTTAGACTGTTTTTGATATCCAGAGTGTTGGTGACTGTAACTATGCTGCTTTTTTGCAGACATTCACTGACACTAACCATATTCAACGGGTGTTGAGCATTCGTAAATTCGTCAGTTATTCTGCGCTCTGGCACACTCAGACGAGAGTGCTCTGAAATTAGAGTAGATAGCCAAAGCGAACTTACGAACGCACCCTACGTCTAACGATAGTTGTCGCAGTGACATCATTCTATTGAAATGGTTACTTGCATATTGGAGTCTTTTGTTTAGACATGCAGCTAACAATGTACCATAATCCCAACTCATAACCTTACTACCATGCATGAATCTGCAGGTAGCTAACCAACCAGGTTCAATGTTAGCTAGCTAGCTAATATTTGGCTATAACTAGCAATGCTAAAGGCTCTGAGGTACGGATAATATTCCTAGACAGATAACACACGTAATGTTAGTTGTAATTCTACAATTTGACATCGTTAAAAAAAGTGTGTTAGAAAGGATTACCTACACATACTGACCAGCTCATGTTATAAACATAAGTGTGCTACATGGCAGACCAATCTGAACTCATCTCTCGGCATGTCCAGCCCATCCATTATCTCAGCCAATTATGGCTACTGGGAAGTTTCCTGTCTTTTTCCGTGGCTAAACCAACCAGGCTCGTAATTTAACAGTTGTATTTGTAATTACAGATTGCATACAAGTATGTTATTAAGGCACATGAAAGTTCACATGTTCCAGAAGGCATTTCTGCCAAAAAACTAATTTAGAGTTAAAAAAAAGAGTTTACATTCAAATGGCTCTCCTGTGAAGTATTGACGCGTGACATACGCCTAGCTTCCTGAAACGAGTCACGTGACATTTTAGATATTTTTATTATAAACATCAAACATCTCTATTTCATATCCTCTCTGCTAACCCTCTAGAGTCTAAGAATCTGTCTTAGCCCTTAAGGTATAAAAAATAGAGATATATGAAAGATCAGGAAAAATTATATTTGTACATTTATTGATACTTCCATTCATTTTTGTTATACTGCTACCAGGACCTTCAGACAAGTCTTGTGGACATCCGGAGTCTCATGTTTGTGAGAGTCTCAGCTGTCCACGGAGAGGTCATGTTTGTGTGTATGTAAGGCAGAACGCAGGACATGAGAAGCAGGTACAGGGTGTGAACCATTTAAAACAGGCGGACATGAAACGGAACAGGAACAGCGTCGGGACATAAACACGACACGACAAACAATGCTACCACAGGGCACAACACAGAGAATCATACATATATGTAGGGGCAATCAACAAAGTGAGGGAGTCCAGGTGAGTCCAATGACCGCAGCCCTCCTCAAGACCACCTCCAGGTATCGACGACAAGCGGATCGCCACCGGAACCCGGCTCCCCGGTATCGTCTCGGGCAGAAGGTATGGCTGTCCACCCGGGATCTAACCCTCCGGGTGGAATCCTGCAAGCTCTCATCAAACTCCCATCTCCAAAATCATTAGCCCCTCTGCTGTTCATCTTCTGTTGCCCCGGACCCTTCGTATACATCCTACCTTTCATGTGTCCAGAATTAAACCCATCTCTCACAGCCCTTTGTCTGCTGTTTCCAGGTAGGACGCCAGGTGGTGCCCCTAGGGGGAGGGGGATACGGTCTCGCCCTGATCTGTCTCACCTGTCTTTGTGATCCACCTCCTCCAGGTGTCGTCCATCTTCCCCATTATCCCCTGTGTATTTATACCTGTGTTCTCTGTTTGTCTGTTGCCAAATAGTTTTGTTTTGTCAAGCCTACCAGCGTTTTCCCCCCTGTTCCTGTCTCTTGACTGTTCCTGTTTTCTTGTTTTCCCTGTGTTGATCATTCTGCCTGCCCTGACCCTGAGACTGCCTGCCGTCCGGAACCTTTGCCCCACCTATCTGGATTTACTGACCCCTGCCTGCCCTTGACCTGTCTTTTGCCTGCCCCGGTTGGATTAATAAACTGTTGTTACTTCAACGTTGTCTACATCTGGGTCTTACCTGAAATGTGACAGTGTAGGCCAAAGTGTTAGACGCTACATACTTTTTTGTGAGAAGACAGATATTTGGGATCTCTCACGGTCTGACAAAGACTCTACCACCATTCACCGTAGATGCGGAAGGGCTATATTGGCGAATATGGTGGATTGAGACACAGTCCATTCAAAAAACATATCTCTACTTTAAACAGACGGATAATGATGGGGATTTTTTTATTATGTTATTTGGATTTCCACTGGGAAATTGTAGGCTAATGGATAAATTAACTTCTTGGTGACAGGGGCAGTATTTTCATATCCGGATGAAATGCATGCCCAAATTCAACTGCCTGCTACTCATCCCCAGAAGATAAGATATGCATATTAATAGTAAAACACTCTGAAGTTTCTAAAACTGTTTGAATCATGTCTGTGAGTATAACATAACTTATTTAGCAGGCGAAACGCAGAGGACAAACCATTCATATTTTTTTTTTTTAGGTCACTCTCTTTTCAATAGGGATTTAATTGGGAATCCAGATTTCTAAGGGACCTTCTTGTAGTTCCTATCGCTTCCACTGGGTGTCAACAGTCTTTAGAAATTGAATGAGGTTATTCCTTTGTGTAATGAAGAAGTACGGCCATCTTGAATTAGGGTCACTTGAAGTGTACTGTTAGAGGCGTGTGACCAGAAAGCATGCTTCAGTTTGTTTTCTTCCTGTATTGAACACAGATCATCCCGTCTTCAATTTTATTGATTATTTACATAAAAAAATACCTAAAGTTGTATTACAAAAGTAGTTTGAAATGTTTTAGCAAAGTTTACAGGTAACGTTTGAGATATTTTGTAGTCACGTTGTAACGGTCTGAGTGTAGTGGGTGAGGAGTCAGGCGCAGGAAGCAGAGAGTTCAGGGGTGCTATTGTAATGCACAGAGAAACGGCGAACATAAGCCAACCCTCACGAAAACACAGGGCGTAATGAACAAACAAATGCCGCAAACAGGGGGACTTAAACTGTCCAGGAAAAACCCACAAAATGGGAAAACACAAAACCCATAGACGTGCACACAAGTACACCAAACAGACGGTCACAATAATTAATCCCGCACAAGGAACCATGCGGGCCGGCTGACTAATAAAGCCTTACTACTAACTACCTAACTCAAAACAGGTGCACTCAATAAACACATAAGGAGGGGGAGGAAATAATCAGTGGCAGCTAGTAGGCCGGCGACGACGACCGCCGAGCGCCACCCGAACGGGAAGGGGAGTGTCCTTCGGTCGGAGTCGTGACACACGTTGAGCAAGTTGGAACCGGTGTTTTTCTGGATCAAACACGCCAAATAAATGGACATTGTGGATATATATCGACAGAATTAATCGAACAAAAGGACCATTTGTGATGTTTATGGGACATATTGGAGTACCAACAAAAGAAGCTTGTCAAAGGTATGGCTTGAATTATATTTTTATTTCTGCGATTTGTGTTGCGCCTGCAGGGTTGAAATATGGTTTCTCTCTTTGTTTACGGAGGTGCTATCCTCAGATAATAGCATCGTTTGCTTTCACCGAAAAGCTTTTTTGAAATCTGACATGTTGGCTGGATCCACAACAGGTGTAGCTTTAATCTGCTTGCATGTGTGATTTAACGAAAATGAGATTTTTATGGTAATTTATTTGAATTTGGCGCTCTGCATTTTGCCCTGGCTTTTCGCCAGGTGGGACGTCCCACATATACCAGAGAGGTTAAGTGGTTTGCGAGACTTCTTGCACTATTTTAGAGTTTTTAAAAGGCTCACACGGTAAAAAGCGTACTGTACACAACTACAGTAAGAATGGATAGACTTTTGTATTCTGCTGCAGATGTAAATCTGCGAGATGTCGAATAAAGAAAAACAAAACTAATGGAATGGAAGGGTGGGCAATGAAAGACTGAGGGCTGCCTAGAATTGCTATTTTAAATGTATCGGGCAAAAAAAACTGTGAAAACATGTACAAAAAAAGTTACTGTAGAAGACCTTGCCAGCTAGCTATGGTGTTATGTTGTTCTGTTCTGGCTCGCTTGTGTAACTGACCTGAGCGAAACATATAAATTGACAAGCTATACATTAAAGGGGCGGCAGGGTAGCCTAGTGGTTAGAGTGTTGGACTAGTAACCGGAAGGTTGCAAGTTCAAACCCCCGAGCTGACAAGGTACAAATCTGTCGTTCTGCCCCTGAACAGGCAGTTAGCCCACTGTTCCTAGGCCGTCATTGAAAATAAGAATTTGTTCTTAACTGACTTGCCTGGTTAAATAAAATTAAAATAAGAAAGTGGTTGCTAGATTAGTCAGGAGAAATGTGCCATTTATATCTATCCACCTGATGATTCATGGCTATTGGTAACTTTACACAGTTTCCTGCATTAGGGAAGAGTGTGTTCCTATACTGTTAGCTACATGTAGAAGAGATGGTGGAAAGTTGTCGGAGGATCGCAAATTGCAGCTTTTCAGCAGATTCTACAGTCCCATATCAGAAGCAGCTAGCTTTGATTCTCTCAGGCTTGGAGCAGGTAAGGTACAAAACTACTGAATAGACATATTATTGTACACTCATTGAAAGTTTAAGCAGATGATACACCAGTAGCAGTTGCAATCATGCTGTGCTGGTCTAAAGAGGGAGTGTGTGACAAGGAAATTCAAGCAGATTGTCTATCATCATTGTTATTGTTAGTTATGGGTTATTATACAATGGTTGGGTCTAATCCTGAATGCTGGTTAAAACCACATTCCAGCCGGTGTCTATTCCACAAGTTACCACCAGCTAAATCTATGACATTAAAATGCCTATTTACTCTGTTCCATCTGACTGCGCAATTCACTGTCTCATCAACCCAGCCAGGCTGTCACGACTCCCACCGAAGGTGGATTTCCCTACACTCGCAGTATTTTCATATTTGGAAAAATAACGTTCCCAATGTAAACGGGCTATTTTGTCAGGACGAGATGCTAGAATATGCATATAATTGACAGCTTAGGATAGAAAACACTCTAAAGTTTCCAAAACTGTAAAAACATTGTCTGTGAGTATAACAGAACTGATATTGCAGGCGAAAGCCTGAGAAAAATCCAATCCGGAAGTGACTCATGTTTTGAAAGCTCTGCGTTCCGATGAGTCCCTATTAAGCAGTGAATGGGCTATCAACCAGATTCCTTTTTCTACGTATTCCACAAGGTGTCTACAGCCTTTTGAAGTAGTTTTACACATTTATATTGAAGAATGAGCGTAAGCGACTACATTGCGTAAGTGGTCATCCGATGGCTCTCAGAGTGATTCTTGCATAAAATACAGAGGTAGCCATTTTTCCTCTCGGTACTACTGAAAAGCCAACTGTCCCAGTTGATATATTATCGAATATATATTTGAAAATCACCTTGAGGATTGATTATAAACAACGTTTGCCATGTTTCTGTCGATATTATGGAGCTAATTTGGAATATTTTTCGGCGTTTTCATGACCGCAATTTCCGTTCGATTTCTCAGCCAAACGTGAAGAACAAACAAAGCTATTTCGCCTACAAAAATAATATTTTTGGAAAAAGGAACATTTGCTATCTAACTGGGAGTCTCGTGAGTGAAAACATCCAAAGCTCATCAAAGGTAAACGATTTAATTCGATTGCTTTTCTGATTTTCGTGACCAGGTTGCCTGCTGCTAGCTAGGCTAAATGCTATGCTAGGCTATCGATAAACTTACACAAATGCTTGTCTAGCTTTGTCTGTAAAGCATATTTTCAAAATCTGAGATGACAGGGTGATTAACAAAATGCTAAGCTCTGTTTCAATATATTTCACTTGTGATTTCATGAATAGGAATATTTTCTAGTAATATTTATGTTCCATGCGTTATGCTAATTAGTGTCAGATGATGACAACAATCCCGGACACGGGATGGGGAGTTACTTAACATCTGCTAACCATGTGTATGTGACAACTAACGTTTGATTTGTTTTCATTTGGCTCCTCTTCCTGTTCGGGCGGCGCTCGGCGCTCGTCGTCACCGGTCTTCTAGCTGCCACCGATCCCTTTTCCCTTTTCTGTTTGTTTTGTCTTATTGGTTACACCTGTTTCTTGTTTAGTTAGTTGGGCTATTTAAGCCGGTAAGGCCCGCCTGCTCTTTGTGCGGGCTTATTTTTCCTCTGTGTATGTTTGTGGTAGTGCGTTTCCCTTTGTTTTTCCTCCGGACTGGTTGGTCCCTGGTTTTGGGCCGGTCTTGTATATGCGCCCGGTATTGGCGTGACCATTTTTCTCTGTGCCGGGATAAAACATTGTTCTGTCCCTTCTGCTTCCTGCGCCTGGGTGCGGACACCCACTAAGCCTAATGTGAATTACACAGGCATTTTATAAACTTGATCTCAACTATAAAAAGCATCTAGACATTATCTCACATTTCTTTAAGGCTAACATTTAGTTTTCAACAGCCAAGATTATTTGTGTAAACCTTGCTGTCTGTCTCTTTGACATTTGCAACTGTTTCAATATTCAATTCGATCTCCTGCTGTCCCATAGTAATGAACGTGCTGTGAGTCAGGACGAGACAGACAGGCAGGCAGCGTTTCTCAGCCAGTCGAAATCATGAATCAGCTGGCATAATTTTTATGGAAAAATACAAAAAAAGTTCAAATGAAAAAAGGTCAAACATAATGCAGCTAACTTGCAGTCTTCTGTCTTTTGTCATAAGATGGGTACAATGAGGACGATGATGGTAATATGAGGTGTGGTTGATAATGGTGAGGATGACATTGCAGTGATGATTTTGGTCAGCATATTTTTATGATGATGTTTACGTGGTGTTCTTTACTTGTTATAAGTAACTTTGTACTACTGCTATACTTTTGTGCTGTGGCTAATGTTCATCATAAGCTTTGTACATATTTACATTGATGGCTGTCAGCACTTGACAGATGTACTAGCCCATTGTTATTCAGTACCATTGTGTATGTGGATTTTGTGTTTCTTATGTCTCAGGAAATGTAGCCAGGTATCACTGTTTTTGTCTCTATAGGACTTGACATCAGGCCCCAGAGCTCTTGAAAGCTAAACATGCAAGATCATGCTTAATAAATATGCTTATTTAGCTGATTTGGAAACATATAATACCAAACTTCTGTTTGACACAAAGGGAGAAAATACTTTAAAAAAAATATATATATATACATATAAACACTTAAGAACACGGCCCCCTCTATTGAATTATAATCGGGGCATCACTCCAAGGTGGTTTCAAGGTACAGCAATAGTTTAACATGACTATTTTAAGATTAGTACAGCACTAACTTTTTCTAAATGTGTTTTACCTAAATTAAAGCATTTTAGTCCTTAGTACATAAAGCAACTATTTTACATTGAAATGTTCACATTACCGAGGTTGTTAGCTGAACATTAAAGTGGTATTGTATTTTATATTTGGGCACTGGAGGGCTATAACATCTTATTGTAGCCCAATTATTATTATTTTGCATTAACAGCACACTGTCCCTTTATGGGGATACAACAAGAACAATCTTTTTTTATTTGCTCAGGACGTTTATAGTATTATTTCTTACAGTCTAAAATAACTTTTGGACATTAGATCGGCACTCACTCACCAGAAATGTTTGACTTCCCTGACCTGGATCCTTTGTATGGACTTCCCGAGTAAGCCACATTCATACCGGGTGCTACACAAAAACATCAACGCTGGAGGAGAGGGAGGAGAAGTGGGGTCCTAGTCAAGCTCAGCCGGTGAACAAACCATCCACTGCTTCCGAGTATATTACTCACTAATGTTCAGTCCCTGGAAAATAAAGTATACAAGCTCTGGGTGAGGATCTCCTTTCAGAGAGATATAAGGGACTGCAACATACTCTGTTTTACAGAATCATGCCCCCCCATCCAAAACTGTGACGGCTCTCAAGGAACTACACTGAACTATGTGCAAAGTGGAAACTGCATATCTTGTAGCTGGGACTTAAATAAAGGAGATCTGATGAAAACGCTCTCAAAATTATATCAACACATCTCCTGTGCTACACGCGGAGAGAACACGCTTGACCATATTTACTCTGGCTACAAGGCCCTCCCTCGCACTCCCTTCCGGAAATCAAATCACACTTCCATCCTACTCTTCCCCGCCTATAGGCAGAAACTTAAGCAGGTAGCACCCAAACCAAAAACTGTGGATAGATGGCAGCATTTGCACAAAACTGAACGTGTTTAAGCACAAGCAAGGTGACTTAGAACTTGGACTTGTACAAACAGACCAGCTATAACCTCCGAAAGGCAATAAAAAAAGACAAAACAAAAGTACAGGGTGCTGGCTCAGATAGCCTCCCAAGCTGCGTCCTCAGAACATGTGCAGACCAGCTGGCTGGAGTGTGTATGGACATATTCAATCTATCCCTATCCCAATCAACCATCCCGACTTGCTCCACCATTGTTCCTGTACCCAAGAAAGCAAAGGTAACAATTTGCATACTGCCCCCAACAGGTCCACATAATTCGCCATTGCACTGCACACTGCCCTGTCCCACCTGGACAAGAGGAATACCTATTGGAGAATGCTGTTCATCAACTACAGCTCAGCCTTCAACACCATAGTGTGCTCGAAGCTCATCACTAAGTTCAGGGACCTGGGTCTGAACCTCTCCCTGTGCAACTGGGTCCCCCCCTCCTCGATGTCAACAAAAGTAAGGAGCTGATCGTGGACTAGTGGAGACAGCAGAGAGAGCATGCCCCACATCAATGGGGCCACATGGACAGGGTCCACTGAGGACATGAAAATGTCTCGGTGTGGCAAATAAATTTGGCTTGGCCCCTAAGACACAACATTTTACAGATCCACCGTTGAGAGCATTCTGTCAGGCTGCATCACCGCCTGGTACGGCAGCTGCTCCCCGCCCTCAACTGCATGGCTCTCCAGAGGGTGGTGTGGGAAGCCCAACGCATCATCGGTGGCATACTACCTGCCCTCCAGACAACTACAGCACACAGTGTCAAAGGAAGGCCAAGACGATCATTAAGGACCTTAGCCACCCTTGCCACAGACTGATCACTCGGCTACCGTCCGAGAGACGGAGACAGTACAGGTGTATCAGAGTTAACTTGTTATGGCTGCAATCCCGTGAACAGGATAATTGTCATCAACAACCGCTGAATTGCACATTGCCACATTCAAACAATATTACTGAAAATATTTATATTCATGAAATCACAAGTGCAATATAGGAAAACAAAGCTTAGCCTTTTGTTAATCCACCTGTCGTGTCAGATTTTGAAAATATGCTTTATAGCGAAAGCAATCCAAGCGTTTGTGTAAGTTTATCGATCGCTCGACAAAACATTTTGTACACTTAGCATCAAGTAGCTTGGTCACGAAAATCAGAAAAGCAATCAAATTAATTGTTTACCTTTGATGATCTTCGGATGTTTTCACTCACGAGACTCCCAGTTACACAATAAATGTTCCTTTTGTTCCATAAAGATTATTTTTATATCCAAAATTGTTTGGCACGTTATGTTCAGAAATCCACAGGAAACAGCGGTCACGACAACGCAGACAAATTCCAAATAGTTTCCGTTATGTCCACAGAAACATGTCAAACATTTTTTATAATCAATCCTCAGGTTGTTTTTCAAATATATAATCGATAATATATCAACCACAACTGTATTTTTCAGTACGAGAGGGAAAGGCAATGGCTACCCAAACCCTGTTGCGCGAGCAAAACTCATGTGAACACCTGACGCAATGTTATCTTTCTGGCTCATTATTCAAAATAAAAGCCTCCTGAAACTATGTCTGAAGACTGACACCTTGAGGAAGTGATAGGAAAGGGAATCTGGTTGATATCCCTTTAAATGGAGCAAAGGGAGGCTATGGGACATGGAGTTTTCAAAATAGAAGCCACTTCCTGTTTTGATTTTCCTCAGCGTTTCGCCTGCAATATCAGTTCTGTTATACGCACAGACAATATTTTAACATATTTTAAGTTTTGGAAACTTTAGAGTGTTTTCTATCCAATACTAGTAATAATATGCATATATTAGCAACTGAGACTGAGGAGCTGGCCGTTTACTCTGGGCACCTTTTCATCCAAGCTACTCAATACGGCCCCTGCAGCCATAAGAAGTTAAGACTGAGAGACTAAAAAACAGTTTCTATTACCAGGCCATCAGACTGTTGAACAGCCATCACTAGCCATCTATCAGGTGATGCACACTGACACACAAAACACACACACAAGCTATACCTGCACACACCTCATACTCAAAAGCACACGCACATACACAGACTCATATAAACACTCACACATACACAGCCAACGATGCTGTCCCATGCTATAGAGAAATTGAATCACTGTTCATTTCCTGTTTCACACTGTCCACTTAAATACTCTATTTCTGACAAAGCTCATCAAAATATTTTTACTGCTGTACATTGTATTTTAGTTACACTCTTTATGCACATTTATTTATTTAAACACTGGATTCTTGATATAGCTTACTCTAATATATCTACTGCTGTACATAGCATACTTTTTTCTCGGTTTATATACAGTGCATTCGGAAATTATTCAGACCCCTTAACTTTTTCCACATTTTGTTACATTGCAACCTTCTTCTAAAATTGATTAAAAAAATTATTTTCCTTTATCGAGTTTTGTCTGTAGAGTGATAAAGCGAAACCTGTTATTTATACATTTTAGCAAATGTATTAAAAATAAAAACATTTACATAAATATTCAGACTATTTACTTCATACTTTGTTGAATCACCTTTGGGAGAGATAACAGCCTTGAGTATTTTTGGATATGACGCTACAAGCCAGCCACACATGTATTTGGGGAGTTTCTCTCATTCCTCACTGCAGATCATCTCAAGTTCTGTCAGGTTGGATGTGGAAGGTTACTGCACAGCTATTTTCAGGTCTCTCCAGGGATGTTAGATCAGGTTCAAGTCCGGAATCTGGCCGGGC
Organism: Oncorhynchus kisutch; assembly: GCF_002021735.2. Classification (NCBI taxonomy): domain Eukaryota; kingdom Metazoa; phylum Chordata; class Actinopteri; order Salmoniformes; family Salmonidae; genus Oncorhynchus; species Oncorhynchus kisutch. The sequence continues at coordinate 34,457,090 of NC_034175.2, forward strand.
CACTGAAGGACATTCAGAGACTTGTCCTGAAGCCACTCCTGCATTGTCTTGGCTGTGTGCTTAGGGTCGTTTTCCTGTTGGAAGTTGAACCTTCATCCCAGTCTGAGATCCTGAGTGCTCGGAGCAGGTTTTCATCAATAACCTCTCTGTACTTTGCTCTGTTCATCTTTCCCTCGATCCTGACTAGTCTCCCAGTCCCTGCCGCTGAAAAACATCCCCACATCATGATGCTGTCGCCATCACCATGCTTCACCATATGGATGGTGACAGGACTCCTCCAGATGTGAGAGTTCAATCTGGGTTTCATCAGATCAAAGAATCTTGTTTCTCATGGTCTGAGAGTCTTTAGGTGCCTTTTGGCAAACTCCAAGCATGCTGTCATGTGCATTTTACTGTGGTGTGGCTTCCGTCTGGCCACTACCATAAAGGCCTGATTGGTGGAGTTTTGCAGAGATGGTTGTCCTTCTGGAAGGTTCTCCCAACTCCACAGAGGGACTCTAGAGCTCTGGCAGAGTGACAATCAGGTTCTTAGTCACCTCCCTGACCAAGGCCCTTCTTCCCCAATTGCTCAGTTTGGCCGGGCGGCCAGCTCTAGGAAGAGTCTTGGTGGTTCCGAACTTTTTTCATTTAAGAATGATGGAGGCCACTGTGGTCTTGGGGACCTTCAATGCTGCAGACATTTTTTGGTACCATTCCCCAGATCTGTGCCTCGACACAATCCTGTCTCAGAACGCTACGGACAATTCCTTCGACCTCATGGCTTGGTTTTTGCTCTGACAAATCATGTCCAATAAATTGAATTTACCACAAGTGGACTCCAATCAAGTTGTAAAAACATCTCAATGATGATCAGTGGAAACAGGATGCACCTGTGCTCAATTTCGAGTCTCATAGCAAAGGGTCTGAATACTTATGTAGATGAAGTATTTCCGTTTTTTAAAATTACATATGCAAATATTTCAAAAAACCTGTTTTCACTTTGTCAATGTGGGGTATTGTGTCTAGATTGCTGAGGAAAATGTTTAATTTAATACATTTTTGAATAAGGCTGTAACACAACAAAATGTAGAAAAAGTCAATGGGTCTGAATACTCTCTGAAGGCACTGTACATATAGATTGCATTTGATTAATAAAACAATGCTTTTTGAGTTGTTAATCAGATTTGTCCCGCTGTTCTTGATTTCTTTTATTTTTTTGTTTTTTCCCCCCTTACTCTTTAATTGTTTAAAATAGTACTGCATTGATAGGAGCTATTAACATAAGGACTTTGCTGCACCCGCTATAACACCTGCTAAACTGTGTACACGACCAATAAACTCTGATTTGGTTTGAACAAGGCGCTTGATTAGTGCAACTGAGGGTTGCTTAAAAAAATGCATTCCAGAACAAAGATGATGGTTTTATGATTATCTGCTCGACTTTGAAACATTTTAATCCAATTGGTGTCTTGTCCGACTACCCACTTCCGCCTGCAACTCACGCTGCAAAAAACTATTTTGTGTCCTGCCAGTGGGTATACTACAGGCATGCAGCCCTCTGCACACACATTGTGCTTTCTATTCTATTAGTTTCCCCAAATGTGTTATAGTATTATTAGGCCTACTGTTATACAGCATGTTCCGGAATTTACAGTAAAAAAGAACAATCATTTTGACTGTTACTACTAGGTCCATGTATTTGAAGGTGTCTTGAGTGGCAGTGAAAGAGCACGTTCACACAATGTTGATTTGTTAGTCATTCAGCAAGTACTTGGACCATGTGTCATATGTCTCTTTAAGTGTAGCTGTTGAAGCTGAACCTGGAGGAGAGTTTTAAGCTTCAGAGCAGAAACTCCACAGCAGGAACTACCATATACGGGCTTAAGTTACATATTGGACTGCCTTAGAGCAGGAACTCCATATATGGGCACATGGACATAGAGCTGTGACCATGCCAATTTCCTCACCTGCATCCAATCTTCATTAGCTATAAGTCCGCCTCATTCACCGAAAGGTTGCTGGATTGAATCCCTGAGCTGACAAGGTAAAAATCTGTCGTTCTGCCCATGAACAAGGCAGTTAACCCACTGTTCTCCGGTAGGTCATCATTGTAAATAAGAATTTAACTGTCTTGCCCAGTTAAATAAATAAAAAATTCACCTGATTCCACATGCTTAATCCCAATGTTTGGAATCCCTATTGGTTGAATAAACTGTTAAACTCTCTCGGGACTTTTTGGTTTATGATTATTCTTATCATAACCACATTAACCCCCTGATTGTTTGAATACACACTACTAGAGGCTTCTGGTGGAGGGAAGAAAACAGGATGAGAAATAATCATGCCCCCATCTGTGCAGAAAATGTGAAGACGATGCTCGAAGGGTATGCTGGATAAATAAAAACATTGTGGAGAAATGGGGGTGGACTCATCGATTTAAGGTGCAATTGTGCAATTTCATTCTTGTTCCAGCACAATAAGGAATGAGATTAAGCTCTATTTGGACCTGTTCAGGGGATCTCCTCTTTTCTGTCAGGGGCTACAACACACACACACCCCGCCTTGTCAGCACGCCCCTAGGGAAATCATGTGTCTCCAGACAGGACAGGCCTGGTCCATGTATATATTCATGGACTTAATCTGGCATCATTTCTGCGCTGTGGGAAAAACAAATGTATCCCCATTTGGCCTGCTGACCACAGCACACTCACTGGAGAGTACGACGGCCCTAACATTGTCATGGCTTCACCCCTATTGCACAAACTGCGTTGTGTGTGTGTGTGTGAGGGAGGCAGGGGTGTAGATATGTGGGTGTGTGTTTGCATGTGTGTGTATTGTGCATTTGTGTGTGTGTGTGCAAGCGGGCGTATGCTTATAAACAGCGTGAAATATTCTGAACTTGTACAGGGGGCCCAAACAGTGGCATCTGTGGTAGTCAGTTTGAATGGGAGGATGGGAGATGTACCCAGCAGATGCTGTGTGTGTATGAAACAGATGAATTATTAAAACATGCTTCACAGATGAAAAGTGGGTCCTGAGGCTAGAATGGAACATGTTTATTCCACTGCCACAGACTGAAGTACACTTAGCTTCTGCTCTCAACTTATTGACTGTCTCAATGAAGTGAGTAAACAGCTATTTATTTTGCATTGCTGCAACCGTGCACAAATAATCTGCTGCGTCTCCTGGGATTGAGGCGTCAAATTAATACGTGTGTTTAGTGATTAAGATCAGATAAAATTTGAGTTTGTGTGTGCGTGCGCGCGCGCATGTGTGTGTGTGTGTGTGTGTGTGTGAGTGTGTGTCAGCTTTTAGCTGAAGGACAGCGCCGTATTCTCCCCAGGCCTCACACCTAAGCTACATATACAAATATATCCTCCCTGCTTCCTCTGCTGATGTCTATTTGTCAGCCTCTCTCTCTCTCTCTTTCTTTCTCTCTTTCTCACCACCCTCTTTCCATTGCACACCACCATTGATCATATGTATTCACCAGTCAATGAGAAAGTGAGAGAGAATGAGAGAGGGGACGAGAGTCAGGAAGACTGCCAAAGACCTAAACAGTGGTGAGTTGGCTTTCTTTTTTTTGACAAAAGAGGGTGATGTGTTGCAAAGAGCCCCAGAAGTCCCCAGGAGGGAAGTAGAGGAAGGGGGAATGCAGCAGGTCACATCTGTCTCTGGCACAGAGAGAGTGTGTGTGTGTGTGTTTGCGTAAAATAGAGAGAGAGTGAAAAAGAGAGAGACCACCTGCTCCTGACAGGATTCCAGTCTTCACCAGGACCTGCCACCATGTGAATGGCTGACAAATTATTCGGTCCAGGATCTGGGGATCTGCAGTATATCTGATGGAGGAGGCCAAGGAAAATTGTCATTTTACCTTTACCTTCTAAAGATACCTCCGCGTTCCACACACTATTCCCAGCCAAACCAGGGGAGTGGGTCTCAGATGCAGATAAGCAGCTGCTAAAGCCCTGCCCCTCAGCCCTTGCATTCATTTACAGGTGTACAGCAGGATCAGGAGAGTTTAGAATTTCACTATGGCCTGACTCTAGCTCTCACAGATGGACAGAGGAACAGACAAACTAGGGGCGTGCTGAGTTGAGGCAATCTAAAGCAGGGTTGTTGTTTTTTGGGATATGCCAGGTTCAGGGAAATTTTTATTGGTATACAATTGTGTTGCAGACACAATGCAAAATGATAGCAAAGAATGTATTGATGACAGTGCTGTTCTAAAATAAAAATAAATGGCACCATCAACACATACTGTATGTAAGGAGAGGTGTGAGGGTTGGGAATAAACAGTTTATAAGCATCACACTGTTTGAGGGTTGGGAATAAACAGTTTATAAGCATCACACTGTGGAATACTAAGTCAAGCCAAGCCAATACATTCAATGGACAAACATTTTGTGTCACTGTCAACCCTGCTATGCTTTACAAAAGTGTATAAAGACTCCAAAATATTTTGCTCAATTTTAATTACATTTTTAGGTGTCACATTTTTATTTGAACAGTAAGAGGGGAGAGAGGTAGAAGTCAAGCGGGCCTTTGGTAGTTCATCAACTCATGTTTTGTTTGCTATAAAATAATGTGAAACTGGCTTGTGTTGTGTCCCCCGTTGGACTCACCTGTTCTATTGATATTTTCCTGTTATTTGTACACTGTAAAGCGATCAATTTCCCCCATCAAAATCGCTTTCACGAGCGTGTTAAGATGTCTTTGGTGTTTACCTTAATCTGCTCTCAGAGAGAGAGAGAGCAGGAGCTTGGGAGCATAGGGGGGAACACTGCTTTGTGCCCTAAGCATTTTAGTGAAGGCATGAACTGGCTCAAAGGCTGTCAACACACACACACACTCGCACACGTCAAAATATACACACATGCCCTTGCACATATCAACACACACATCAACACATACACATACGCTGCTCTCAACTGGGCTGCCAGTAAAGATCCAATTATGGAAATGAACATGGATTCAGGTGTCCGCAAACACACACACACACAAACACTAACATACTGTACATAGAAACACACACAATGCTCATTACACATGATTTCTTGCCTGTGTGTATTTTAGAGAGGGAATAAAAACACAAGTGTACCAACCACTGCTCTGATCAGTATACCAACCGCTACTCTGCTTTTGTTGTCATTTTTTTGAAGTTGTTGTTGATGAAGGCCATCTGACACTTTGGTCAAGAGACATTTCCAGTGTTAGTGTTACATTGAGTAATATTTTTTGGTTCAAGAGGATGCGTCGGAGAATGAAGCAATGTGAAGTGAAAGAGAGCGAGACAGAGAGAAATGGACTATCCCTAGACGAATACTATATGGTATTCCATCCCTGTTCCAGTGAAATACCTGTCATACACTCATGCAGTGTCATATTCTTTTATACTCTTCATCATAGTACAAACATTGGGAAACCCAAATGGAAAGGCTTGGAAGAGTGCGTTCCATTCAAATCAAATCAAATTGTATTGGTCACATACACATGGTTAGCAGATGTTAATGTGAGTGTAGCGAAATGCTTGTGCTTCTAGTTCCAACAGTGCAGTAATATCTAACAAGTAATCTAACATTTCCCAACTACTACCTAATACACACAAATTGGACAATTCCCCAACAACTACCTAATACCCACAAATCTAAAGGGGTGAATGAGAATACAGTGGGGCAAAAAGGTATTTAGTCAGCCACCAATTGTGCAAGTTCTCCCACTTTAAAAGATGAGAGGCCTGTAATGTTCATCATAGGTACACTTCAACTATGACAGACAAAATGAGAAAAAAAATCCAGAAAATCACATTGTAGGATTTTTAATGAATTTATTTGGAAATTATGGTGGAAAATAAGTATTTGGTCACCTACAAACAAGCAAGATTTCTGGCTCTCACAGACCTGTAACTTCTTCTTTAAGAGGCTCCTCTGTCCTCCACTCATTACCTGAATTAATGGCACCTGTTTGAACATGTTATCAGTATAAAAGATACCTGTCCACAACCTCAAACAGTCACACTCCAAACCCCACTATGGCCAAGACCAAAGAGCTGTCAAAGGACACCAGAAAAAAAATTGTAGACCTGCACCAGGCTGGGAAGACTGAATCTGCAATAGGTAAGCAGCTAGGTTTGAAGAAATCAACTGTGGGAGCAATTATTAGGAAATGGAAGACATACAAGACCACTGATAATCTCCCTCGATCTGGGGCTCCATGCAAGATCTCACCCCGTGGGGTCAAAAGGATCACAAGAACAGTGAGCAAAAATCCCGGAACCACAGGGAGGCCTAGTGAATGACCTGCAGAGAGCTGGGACCAAAGTAATAAAGCCTACCATCAGTAACACACTACGCCGCCAGGGACTCAAATCCTGCAGTGCCAGACGTGTCCCCCTGCTTAAGCCAGTACATGTCCAGGCCCGTCTGAAGTTTGCTAGAGAGCATTTGGATGATTCAGAAGAAGATTGGGAGAATGTCATATGGTCAGATGAAACCAAAATATAACTTTTTGGTAAAAACTCAACTCGTCGTGTTTGGAGGACAAAGAATGCTGAGTTGCATCCAAAGAACACCATACCTACTGTGAAGCATGGGGGTGGAAACATCATGCTTTGGGGCTGTTTTTCTTCAAAGGGACCAGGACGTCTGATCCGTGTAAAGGAAAGAATGAATGGGGCCATGTATCGTGAGATTTTGAATGAAAACCTCCTTCCATCAGTAAGGGCTTTGAAGATGAAACGTGGCTGGGTCTTTCAGCATGACAATGATCCCAAACGCCTGGGCAACGAAGAAGTGACTTCATAGCAGCAGCCTCTCTGAGTTAGTGATTGCTGTTTAGCAGTCTTATGGCCTTTGGTGGCTCGGGTGGCTGTTGTCCTTGATGATCTTTTTGGCATTCCTGTGACATCGGGTGCTGTAGGTTCCCCCAGTGATGCGTTGTGCAGGCCGCACCACTCTCTGGAGAGTTTTGCGGTTGAGGGTGGTGCAATTGCCGTACCAGGCTGTGATACAGCCCGACAGGATGCTCTCAATTGTGCATCTGTAAAATTTTGTCAGGGTTTTGGGTGACAAGCCAAATTTGTTCAGCCTCCTGAGGTTGAAGAGGCACTATTGCTCCTTCTTCACCACACTGTCTGTATGGGTGGACCATTTCAGTTTGTCTGTGATGTGTACGCCCAGGAATGTGTACGCCCACTTTCCACTTTCTCCACTGCTGTCCCTTCGATGTGGATAGGGGGGTGCTCCCTCTGCTGTTTCCTGAAATCCACAATCATCTCCTTTGTTTTGTTGACGTTGAGTGAGAGGTTGTTTTCCTGACACCGCACTCCGAGTGCCCTCACCTCCTCCCTGTAGGCTGTCTCGTGGTTGTTGGTGGTCAAACACACTGTTGTGTCGTCTACAAACTTGATGATTGAATCGGAGGCGTGCAAGGCCACATAGTCATGGCTGAATAGGGAGTACAGGAGAGGGCTGAGTACACACCCTTGAGGGGCCCCATTGTTGAGGGTCAGCGAAGTGGAGATGTTGTTTCCTACCTTCACCACCTGGGGGCAGCCCGTCAGGAAGTCCAGGACCCAGTTGCACAGGGAGGGGCTGAGACCCAAGGCCTCCAACTTGATGATGAGCTTGGAGGGTACTTTGGTGTTGAATGCTGAGTTGTAGTCAGTGAACAGCATTCTTACATAGATATTACTTTTGTCCAGACGGGATAGAGCAGTGTGCAGTGTGATGGCGATTCCGTCATCTGTGGACCTGTTGGGGCGGTATGCAAATTGAAATGGGTCTAGGGTGGCCGGTAAGGTGACGGTGATACGATCCTTGACTAGCCTCTCAAAGCACTTCATAATGACAGAAGTGAGTGCTATGGGGCGGTAGTCATTTAGTTATGTTATCTTTTGCTTTCTTGGGTACAGGAACAATGGTAGCCATCTTGAAGCACATGGGGACAACAGACTGGGATAGAAAGCTAAATATGTCCGTAAACACACCAGCCAGCTGGTCTGCGCATGCTCTGAGGATGCGGCTAGGGATGCCAGGGTTAACACATTTAAATGTTTCACTCACGTCGGCCACTGAGAAGGAGAGGAGGGGGCCGGAGGTCTTTGTTAGTGAGCCACGACGGTGGCGCTGTATTATCCTCAAAGCGGGCAAAGAAGGTGTTTAGTTTAACTGGAAGCGTGACGTGTTTTTGTAGTCTGTGATTTCCTGTAGACCCTGCCACATATGTCTCGAGTGTGACCCGTTGAATTGTTGCAACACACATTCCAAATGTGTGTTGTAACTGTGAAATGTAAAATCACAGGCCTTCTTTTGCAGCTGTGACAGCAGTTTGCCCCTTGTGTCTCAGAGACATCCAAGCACCAAGCAGCCCTTGCATCCTGCAGACAGATAGACTAGGCATGTGGTTGTTGTTATAAACTCTCCTCAGTCTCTCGCTTTAGGCTCTATACAGAGCAGAGATGGAGCAAATGGGGCTATTAGTAGGGACAGAGCGAGAGGGGGGAGAATGGCAGTGAGAGAGGGGGGAGAAGGAGTGAGTGAGATGCAGAGAGAAAGCGATGCAGAAGGAAAGAGAGAAGGAAGAAAGAAAGAAAGACAGAAATAGACAGAGAGAGAGAGAGAGAGAGAGTAACTATCAAAGTGGTTGACTTGTTTATGGTCTTTGGGTCATCCTATCAACCATGGCTTTTGCTGTAAATAAAGCAGCATGGTCAGAGATCTATTCACTTCCCTCAGAAAGTGGCTGACCACAAACTCACATTTTCCTGTGTCATTCTCCACCAAGAGGTGGGTTCTGTGATACGTCGTGGGCAGTTCGGTCTTTCAAGCTAACCATCCCAATTCATACTCTTTGAATTAAAAGAGATGCCTATGTCAATGTGTTGTCTACGCTCATTTTTCTGATTGGGAGAAAGCTATCTAACTATTTTCAGAAGTTGAAGTTTCATGGCTTTGTGTATGTATATTATGCAAATGAAATACAATATGCTATTTGTACAACAAGATCTCCTTAATTTACTGCATTGCTAGATGTTTGTTGAAACAGGCAAATTGAGGATTTTGAACTTTGTTATGCAACTATTTTCTGAATCAAGGAAGGAACACAATCTCTGAGTTTTCTGTGACAGTAATCAATATTATCAAGATACCTCTTACCAGAAATATGCGCTTATGCGCCTATATACTTAATGAGACGAAGTCTATCATGGGCCTACTTAACCCTAATCATCAGCCTATTCCACCCCACCTGCCCCTGGCCTGGCTTCTCTCTCCCTGTTGGTTTGCCTCTATGGTCAGTGAACTGGGAGACCAGTTCATGTAACTTTTAATTGAGTGATAATGAAAGCGGCTCATCTCAGATTATGGCAGCAGAGGTGCATTAATGTGAAAGAGGCTCAGTGGATTATCCCGAGTCTTAGCCTTCCATGCTGTCCATCCACTGAAGAGAGAGAGAGAGAGAGACATAGCCTGAATGGACCGCAGAGCAACATAAAGGACATTAGCATGAGAGCCAGACCGTGTATGTGTATGTGTGTGTGTGTGTGTGTTTGTGTTTGTGTTTGTGTTTATGTATGTGTAGTAGACGTCACAATATCTGTCTGTCCTAACACAAACTTTATGCATAATAAGTTAATATAGTTTTATAATATTATGCATAATAAATTGAAAGCTGCAGATAACATCTGACTCTTTCTACAGTATCTCTATGTCCATCTATCCCTCCCTCTGTCTCTCTATCCTCCATCGTCATCGTTATCAAATTATACAGTTGTTCAAGCGCAGCGCTTGAATCCTAAGGACCTCTGGGACGGGATTTGTCTCCGGCAAGCCCCCTTCTAACGGGGATTAAGAGGATTAGAAACCATAAAATGACCCCCGCTCCATCTCCCCAGGGCCAGGCCCAGTGTTTCCCAGCCCACACCCATCTCGGCCAGGGACGGACCCCAGACCAAAAGGCCCGCTTTACCAACGTCCTCCCTGAAAGGTCCCCTATTAACATGACAAAGGGGGCTCCCTTTGATCCACCATGGCAGAGCACAATGCAGTGGCTACAGTCTCTCCTGCTCATTTAAGGGACAAACGGCATTACACTTGGCAGTGACATTGTTCTAAACTCCAAACATGGAGCTCCTTACATTCTCCACGGAGCTCAAGGTGTCATATTCATTATTTAAATCTGATGTGGATTTTTTTTTAGCTCCGTATCCCTCCAAGGCCTTTGCCAAGAGCCAGAAGGTCTGGGCTTTGCATTAGTTTTGTTAATTAATTAGACCTGAAACGACGGTTTGATCTCCAGCCAAATCTGAGAACAGGGGAAACTTCCAGATCTAACCTATTTTTCTTTAAGTATGTTTTCTATTCTTTCTCTTTTTTGGGCTTGCTGAAATGTTCATTTTCCACCCATCGTGTGTAGAGTAGCGGTGATTTAGGGCACACAATGCCTGAGTGGAAGGGTCATGAGTTTTGCAGTTAACCAGCTTCACAGGGTCAATGACGAAGGTAATTGCAGCACATTTTTAATCGCTTACGAGTCTTGACAGAACAGTTTACTCAAGTTGTATCAACAAAAAAGGTACGACTAGAATAAACTTTTTTTTAAAGAGAAGAAAGAAAGAAAGAAAATAGGTAGGTAAGAGTGGGTTTTGTGTGTTTATGTTTCACTCTCTTATTCAAACTTGACATTGATGAGTACTTGAGATGACAAAGCATGGTTTGACATTTTACCAAACAAGTAAAACATTTCCCTGCTTTTCTTTTCACTCAGGACTTTGTTAGAACTGAGTACGGTATGTGCTTACAGCATACGACATATTTAATTTGACTAGCAAACCGCATGTCAAACCATCATTTTTGATTCTCTGTGATGGATTTCAATAACAAGCACATTTATAACGTTATCTATATGTAGGTTTAACATTGCGTTAAAAACACTCATTCTTAATGACACTGACTTAACTGGAGTGTGAAACCTTCATGGCCAAGGCTTGTTTGTCATGCAGGCAACATCACACAAATCAGCCTAACCAAAGGAGGCCCTGTAGCAACTTCCATACCAGCAGATGTCTTATAAGGTAGACCTATATAGGGAACAGACGTATGTTCTGATGGTGAAGTTTGTGTGCATGTCATTTCAAATTGTTGTAATATTTCTTATATCTCCGATAAATCAGAGATCAGTCATAGGATAGTGAGCATGAGAGACAGGACAGTTGCTACAACAAGCATTAGTCGTCCCGTTGTCATCCTCGACGATATACCACGAGACAGTCCTCTCTGCTGGGTTTCCATGTCACTCCTCTTTGTGCGCCCCAAATTGACAAGTTTATGCATAATTGAAACTTGTTTTACGAAAAAGAGAATGAGGACTGTGTTTCCTCTATTGACTGTGAGGTGGATGGGTCAGGTGGGTGGGGTTGGGGGGGGGGGGGGTAGAGGGAAGAAGGGTGTATTAGAGAGATAGAAAGGCGAGATGGGAGCCTTTTTTGCTGGTTCTTAGTGGGGATGTCAGAGAGAGACAGGCTGATGTTTGATGTGCAGAGGAGGACGCTCCTCCCTAAAAGAAAGAGAGTAGCGCTGGAGTAGCGCCTACCTTACTGCCTCATCCCCCTCTCTCCCTGCCTCCTCTTTGGCTCCTTTGGCTGAGGGGAACACCAGGGACTAAGTGAATTAAGCCCTCTGGTCTATGTGGAAAATGTATTTACTCTCTGTCAATGGAGCTCGAAACTCAACGCCTGGGCCCTGCAATACTACTCAAAAACTAGGGAGAGGTTTCAAAGCTCTCCTGTGTAGTGTAGAGAGAGGAGGGGGATATATATATAGAGAGAGAGAAATTTTGAGAGGGAGAAAGACAGTGTTCTTGGGTGAGGAGAGATTGGAAGTGTCAGGACACAGTGGGTAACAAGGCTTCACATCCCTCTCTAATCAAATACAATTCATTTTCAGTTACTCCAGACTGACCTGACAATTTGTAATAATGCACAATAATGCTAAGATTGCTGATAGTTATTTTCCTTCAGTTAAACTTTCAGTGCCCTAAAATGTGACTAGTTGGACTGATCAACAGTTTCAGAGCATAAAGTTATCCAATGTTGAGCTTTCAAACTTATTCTAAATGGTGATGATCACAATGAGCTGAAGATTCAATCCTGAACTGTACAACTGGGGAATATAATAGTTATAAATTAACTTTACAAAGGATTAACACTGTTATCACTACATTGCTACACCTCACTCTGACCATACCCAATTTAGCTCCCTCGCTTCTCCATCTCCATGGCTCAGATGTAGATCAAACTCAGACATCCAATATGTGTCTCTCTCTCTCTAATCCTCCATTTATTTACACACATACCCCAATCCCCCAACCCCCTCCCACCCCCACCCCTCCCCACCCCAGTGAGTGAATTAATCATCCGACTCGCCCGTGGCACTGTGGGCTTGAAGTTGACCCCCGATGACCCCCAAACAAACACACATCCTTGCCCTGCCCACTCCGCAGGCCCACACCACCAGCCCTCAATGAATACAAAGGATTGTGGGGATTAGCCCCAGTAAGATATTTGGTTGGGCATTGTTCTCGCCTCCTAAGTGAGGTTTTTACCGTTCAGATGCAGCATGGGGGCCGGGGCCTGATTCGGAGACGGAGAGCGAGGGAGAGAGGGAACAGAGAGGGAGAGTGATAATTACTTCTTCCTGAGAGAGATGACAGCTTTGGCCTCTGCGTTCCTGAATCTTGCGCAGCAACTGAATAGAGAGCTTTCATACTGTATATCATTTTAATCTTTCATGTTCCGATCCAGCAGATGGCTTATTACTGGGCACTGCGAGGAGACAGGGAGCTAGACAAATGGCCTGTGTCTCTTTTAAGGAGGGATGTGGGGAAAATGGCATTCATATAGGGCAAGAGCAGCAGATAACTGTATATAAGGCTGTTTGCAGCCTATAAATCATAAAACTATTAATGCGAGACAGACCCGAGTCCAACGGCTTGGTGGAAGGACATTGAACGCGTAGAAATGAGATGCACCCTAAATATGAAAGATATACGTATATGACGTGCATGTTAAATCGGCGCATATCGTGACATTGTAAACAAAAATCTTTTACTTACAATTGATTTCATTTCTATGTTTAATTTATCCATGATAAAAGAGAGAAAACCAATTCCATAAACGGGTTGAATTGGTGATTCCTAGCTCATTATCTTTTCCAAGTGAAATGTATTAAAACGTATTTTCCTGATGATGGTAAATTGGTCACATTTTTTCACAGAGTGGAATTCTAACTTGATATCATCTAACATAATTACAGTAGATATGATAAAAGTGTCTTGTAATAATTTTATTCTTAAAGGTGTTTTTGTCTCAATATCTGGGTAACAATTTTATTTAACCTTTATTTAACTAGGCAATTCAGGTAATTTAGAACAAATTCTTATTTACAATGACGGCCTACAAAAAGGCAAAAGGCCTCCTGCGGGGACGGGGGCCTGGGATTTAAAAGAAATAATAAATACAACATGAATATATGAAAAAACACACATCACAACAAGAGACACAACACAACACTACATAAAGAGAGACCTAAGACAACAACATAGCAAGGCAGCAACACATGACAACACAGAATGGTTGCAACACAACATAACAACAACATGGTAGCAACACAACACGGTAGCAGCACAAAACATGCTACAAACATTAGTGGGCACAGTCAACAGCACAACGGTCAAGAAGGTAGAGAAAACAATACATCACATAAAGCAGCCACAACTCTCAGTAAGAGTGTCCATGATTGAGTCTTTGAATGAAGAGATTGAGATAAAACTGTCCAGTTTGAGTGTTTGCAGTCGCTTCCTGCAGCGAACTGAAAAGAGGAGCGACCCAGGGATGTGTGTGCTTTGGGGACCTTTAACAGAATGTGACTGGCATTGTATGTGGAGGTTGAGGGCTGCAGTAGATATCTCAGATAGGGGGGAGTGAGGCCTAAGAGGGTTTTATACATAAGTATCAACCATACAGAGATGACCAGTTTACAGGGCAAGTATAGAGTGCAGTGTTGTGTCCTATAAGGAGCATTGATGGAAAATCTGATGGCTGAATGCTAAAGAACATCAAGCTGCTCGAGAGCACCCTTACCTGCTGATCTATAAATTATCCGTAATTTAGCATGGGTAGGATGGTAGGATCCGCAATCTAACATGGGTAGGATGGTCATCTGAATCAGGGTTAGATTGGCAGCTGGGGTGAAAGAGGAGTGATTACGATAGAGGAAACCAAGTCTAGATTTAACCTTAGCCTGCAGCTTTGATATGTGCCGAGAGAAGGACAGTGCACCGTCTAGCCATACTCCCAAGTACTTTTATGAGGTGACTACCTCAAGCTCTAAACCCTCAGTGGTAGTAATAACACCTATGGGAAGAGGGGCATTATTTTACCAAACCACATGACTTTTGCTTTGGCGGTGTTCAGAACAAGGTTAAGGGTTGAGAAAGCTTGTTGTGGAGCAATTAACACAAAATCCGGGGAGGGGCCAGCTGAATATAAGACTGTATCATCTGCATATAAATGGATGAGAGAGCTTCCTACTTCTTGAGCTATGTTGTTGATGTAAATTGAAAAGAGCGTGGGGTCTAGGATTGAGCCTTGGGGTACTCCCTTGGTGACAGGCAGTGGCTGAGACAGCATATTTTCTGACTTTATACACTGCACTCTTTGAGAGAGGTATTTAGCAAACCAGGCCAAAGACCCCTCAGAGACTCCTTAGCCCACTAGAATGGAATGGTCTACCGTATCAAAAGCTTTGGCCAAGTCAATAAAAATAGCAGCACAATATTGCTTTGAATCAGTGACACATCCATAACCTGAGCAGGAAACCAGATTGCATACCAGAGCGAATACTATAGATGTAAAGAAAGCAAGTCAGTAGATTATTGACAAGTTTTCCAACACTTTTGATAAACATGGCGAAATAGAAAAAGGCCTATAACAGTTAGGATCAGCTTGATCTCCTCCTTTAAATAAAGGGTGAACTGTGGCTACCTTCAAAGCAATGGGAACTTCCCCAGAAAGGAGAGACAGGTTAAAAAGGTTGGAGATAGGATTGGCGATGAAAGGGGCAGCAACCTTAAAGAAGAAAGGGTCTAAAACCATCTGACCCAGGTGGTTTTCTGGGGTCAAGTTTGACTAATTTACTACCCGGTGATGTCACCAGGCAGGCCAAAACTCCATCCCACCAGAACATGTATTTTCAAACAGCTCTTACACTAAAAGGGCATCATCATAAGTTTCACAATTTCACGTTTATTATTCCAACCTCATAGTGTGGCAATATACACTGAGCACATAAAACATTAAGAACACCTGCTCTTTCCATTAAATAGACTGACTAGGTGAATCCAGGTGAAAGCTATGATCCCACATAGGTGTCACTTGTTAAATCCACTTCAATCAGTGTAGATGAAGGGGAGGAGACAGGTTAAAGAATGATTTTTAGAGGGTGAATGGGCAAGACAAGAGATTTAAGTATCTTTGAACAGGATATGGTTGTACGTGTCAAGAACTACAATGCAGCTGGGTTTTTCTTGCTCAACAGTTTCCCATGTGTAGCAAAAATGGTCCACCACCCAAAAGACATCCAGCCAACTTGACACAACTGTGGGAAGCATTGGAGTCAACATGGGCCAGCATCCAAGCGATTTGACACCTTGTAGAGTCCCTGACGAATTGAGGCTGTTCTGAGGGCAAAAGAGAGGTGCAACTACATATTATGAAGGTGTTCTTAATGTTTTGTACACTCAGCCTATATACAACACAGGAAATCACGTTTTGATAACTCTGAACTGGGTCTTTAAGGTCAAGTCCAGTCCGCTTATCTAAAGGAAGGATCTCAAGTCAGTCCTTTTGGATCTCAGAACACATATAGGAAGGAGTATACAGATCATCTTCTTGGTCTAAGCAGACACACATATGAAACTGAAAATATCTGTAAGTTGTTGGAAAAATACGTTTTCAGTGCAAATATGAAAATAATATAAATGAATTGCAATTGCATCTCGAATTGGCCGGATCTCTATGGTTTGGGGGTACACCACAGGAATGCAGTGAGGTGTTGGAGGGACAACTCCGTTTAATTTAATTTCATTGCACTTTGTATTTGGAGACTCCCTTTTCCCACTCTCCCTCTCTTTCCCTCCCTTCCTCTTTCTCTCCACCTCGATGTCACCCTTCCAAACGGAAACAATACGGTTTCATCTCCAGCTCTGACAATGATACATGGGCCTGATGGAGAACACTTTCAGGTGTTGTCATTAAAAAGCCATTTTTCAATAGCAACCATGTGAAAGAAATACAAATCAAGTAGTGTAATGTTATAATAACTCTGAAGCTTTTTATTGGCATCTGAAGAGCCCATGTTGCTGTATTATCTATTCCTTTTCAATTATTTGTATCTTTCTCTCTTGCTGGTTAGGTTTCACCAATGAGAGAGAGAGAGAGAGAGAGAGAGAGAGCGAGAGAGAGAGAGAGAGAGAGAGAGAGAGAATGTTGTTGTTGATAATAACCACAGCAGGCAGTTATCAGTACTTATACACGTGTATCTCAGCATTGTGAAAAATTGATATTTTCATCAATGGTGACTTTTCTGCTTTGAAAGTCAGTTGGTATAACTCCAAATTCTGACATCATCTTCATGTCTCATTGAATTGGTCAAGAAGCTCGGCAGTGCTATTCGTGAATACAAAACTTAGAATGTTGAAATATTGCTCAGACTTGGGATCAGTGGGGGGTGGGAAAAGACAGTCAAACTAAAATGACTGATTACACCTATCATGTTTGGGAGAAAGTTTGAAGAACTTTGACAAGCCATCTGCTCATCTGGACATTCTGACTAGCTGATTATTTTCACACCTGAGTGTGTTAGATCATGTTGAAGCAGTGATGAACAGGAACCAGTTCAAGAAAATACACATGTTATGGTAAGTCACAGTGGCACTATAGAGTTACTTAGCATTGTAATGGGTCAGTTGAATTACAAGTACTAAACCAGATATACTGACAATTATTTGAAAGATAATGTTTAATTTTTTCACATTGTCTCTCTCTCCCTCTCCTTTTCCTTCCTCACTCTTTCTTACACTGTATAGTTCTGGCCCTTCTTTGGACACTGTGTTAACAACCGTCCAGGCAAGCTTCAATGCCATACAACTCTCCTTCCATGGCCTCCAATTGCTCTTAAATACAAGTAAAACTAAATGCATGCTCTTCAACCGATCGCTGCCTGTACATGCCCACCTGTCCAACATCACCACTCTGGGCGGCTCTGACTTAGAATACGTGGACAACTACAAATACCTAGGTGTCTGGTTAGACTGTAAACTCTCCTTCCAGACCCACATCAAACATCTCCAATCCAAAGTTAAATCTAGAATTGGCTTCCTATTTCGCAACAAAGCATCCTCCACTCATGCTGCCAAACATACCCTTGTAAAACTGAAAATCCTACCAATCCTCGACTTGGGCGGTGTCATTTACAAAATAGCCTCCAATACCCTACTCAACAAATTGGATGCAGTCTATCACAGTGCCATCCGTTTTGTCACCAAAGCCCCATATACTACCCACCATTGCGACCTGTACGCTCTCGTTGGCTGGTCCTTGCTTCATACTCGTCGCCAAACCCACTGGCTCCATGTCATCTACAAGACCCTGCTAGGTAAGTCCCCCCTTGTCTCAGCTCGCTGGTCACCATAGCAGCACCCACTCGTAGCACACGCTCCAGCAGGTATATCTCACTGGTCACCCCCAAAACCAATTCTTTCTTTGGCCGCCTCTCCTTCCAGTTCTCTGCTGCCAATGACTGGAAGAACTACAAAAATCTCTGAAACTGGAAACACTTATCTCCCTCACTAGCTTTAAGCACCAGCTGTCAGAGCAGCTCACAGATTACTGCACCTGTACATAGCCCACCTATAATTTAAACAACTAGCTCTTTCCCTACTGTATTTATTTATTTTATTTATTTATTTATTTTGCTCCTTTGCACCCCATTATTTATATTTCTACTATGCACATTCTTCCACTGCAAATCTACCATTCCAGTGTTTTACTTGCTATATTGTATTTACTTTGCCACCATGGCCTTTTTTGCCTTTACCTCCCTTCTCACCTCATTTGCTCACATCGTATATAGACTTGTTTCTACTGTATTATTGACTGTATGTTTGTTTAACTCCATGTGTAACTCTGTGACGTTGTATGTGTCGAACTGCTTTGCTTTATCTTGGCCAGTTCGCAATTGTAAATGAGAACTTGTTCTCAACTTGCCTACCTGGTTAAATAAAGGTGAAATAAAAATAAATAAACACTCTCTTTCTCGACTTCCCTTTGATCGCATGTATGTAGGTGATTAGTCGTATAGAAGCAATAGATTCCGTGTGGAGAGGGAGCCATGTTCCTGATAACATAGTTTACACACATCACAGCTTCCCAAATATTTATGCTGTAATGGTTCAAGATTAATAGAAACACGTCTGTTTGTGAATATGAACTGCGGTTGAGTTCAGATGTAAAGAGATGATTTATGCTCTTGTGAAAGATGTACACAAATACCTTTCTTCTGTTAAAGATCTGCAACATAATAACAAAACACCTCTGCATTTCACTACCAAAGCCAGCTTTGGGGGAAATAAAGCTGCCTTTTGATTTCAAATGGATAAACAAAACTAAGAGTGTGTGAAGGTGTGTTGGAGCAGCGCTATCACTATTCTCATTGTTCTCTTTGGGAAATGAGACACTTGATTGTTCAAAGCCTGATGCAGCCACAAGAGTGTCATCTTTTAACTATGGTTGGAGTTCAATTACTGGAGGATCCATAGTCACGCATGCATGCCTGAACACACGAAGACAGACACACAGACAGAGACAGACTGACAAACACACACACACACACAGATGTGAGAGGAGAGAGAAAAACAGTTGTGTATCCCAAGAAGATGGATTTCCTGCATTATTCAAGTTGCCATCAATCTACTCCTAGACGTAGTCTACCTTACAGCCAGCTGCTGAGGGTCAGAAGAATATGTAATATTGACAATTATCCAACAACTTCTTATCATAATCCTTATAGGCAAACTGACCGCAAATGGTGGCTTGTTTTTCAAATTTATTGTTTTGTAAAGTACGTAATGGTACACGGGACATCTTATTGACCCCTAAACCTGCACTCCTAATGATCAACATACTATATTTGTGTCTGCTTTTTCACCTCTCTCTCATGCTGTTTTGTTTTAGATTCCGTCTCTCACAGTTGAAGTGTACCAATGATAAAAAGTACAGACC
This sequence comes from Oncorhynchus kisutch, assembly GCF_002021735.2. Taxonomy (NCBI): domain Eukaryota; kingdom Metazoa; phylum Chordata; class Actinopteri; order Salmoniformes; family Salmonidae; genus Oncorhynchus; species Oncorhynchus kisutch. The sequence continues at coordinate 34,476,405 of NC_034175.2, forward strand.
TCTACATGCTTTGTAAGTAGGAAAACCTGCAAAATAGGCAGTGTATCAAATATTTGTTATCTCCAATGTATGTGAGAATGCTATTTATTGAATACAGCTCAGCATTCAACACCATAGTACCCTCAAAGTACCCTGGGACTAAAAACCTCCTGACGGGCCGACCCCAGGTGGTAAGGGTAGGTAACAACACATCTGCCACACTGATCTTTAACACAGGGGCCCCTCAGGGGTGTGTGCTCAGTGCCCTCCTGTACTCCCTGCTCACCCATGACTGCATGGCCAGACACGACTCCAACACCATCATTAAGTTTTCCGCCGACACAACAGTGGTAAGCCTGATCACCAACAACAATGAGAGAGCCTATAGGGAGGTCAGAGACCTGTGGTGCCAGGATACCAACCTCTCCCTCAATGTTATCAAGACAAATGAGATGATTGTGGACTACAGTAAAAGGAGGACCGAGCATGCCCCCATTCTCATCCAAGGACCTGTAGTGGAGCAGGCTGAGAGCTTCAAGTTCCTGGGTGTCCACATCACCAATAAACTATCATAGTCCAAACACACCAGGACAGTAATGAAGAGGGCACAACAAACCCTATTCCTCCTCAAAAGACTACATTTCTTTTGCATGGGTCCTCAGATCCTCAAAAAGTTCTACAGCTGCACCATCGAGAGCATTATCTGGTTACATCTGGTTACATCACCTGGTTGCATCACTGCTTGGTATGGCAACTGCTCTGCCTCCAACCCCAAGGCATGTCAGAGGGTATGTGCGTAAGGACCAGTACATTACTGGGTCCAACCTTCCTGCCATCCAGGACCTCTATACCAGACGGTGTCAAAGGAAGGCTCTAAAAATTGTCAAAGACTCCAGCCACCATAGTCATATACTGTTCTTTCTGCTACTGCACGGCAAACGATACTAGGTCCAAAAGGCTTCTTAACAGCTTCTACCCCCAAGCCATAAGAAAGCAAATCAAATCGCTATTTTTTACTCAATTAACACTTATTTTTCGTAAATCTGCATTGTTGGTTAAAGGCTTGTAAGTAAGCATTTCACTGTGACAAATACAATTGTATTTTATTTTATTTGAGTATTTGCTAGACAATGGAATTAGTGTAAATGTCGTGACCACCAACAGATTGCCATCCATCTGCACAAAGAAGCGAGAGTCATACCCTGACATCAAAAATGTGTTTGACTCCTGTTATGTAGCTGAAGGTAAGTTACATGTCTCAGATTTGAGGCAATCATGATGGCAGTACTACAACGTTGCATAAACTCTTGGTCATATTCTAATAATCTTCATGTATTGTGGCGACCCTGGTTTACAAGCAGAGATATTGACTCTACCTAATAGCATGCTTTGGGCCGGAAGTTTGAGGGTTTGCGCAAAACTCCATACCTATTTCATTACACTGGTGTCACAAGTGGGATGATGGCTGTGATACCATCGGAACGTACAGTCCAAACCTGTGAGGGGGCTGAGATTATGTTGTGCGTTGTTGTGTTGTGGTGCCCTTCAGGTTTTGCGGGGTCCAGCGTGCCAGTCAACCTGCATGCCAATCAAAGGGATGTTTGGGGACAGGCGTCCTTGTGGTTGGTGGACCGCGGGGAGCTGGATGGAGGGCTGGGCATCTCAGGTTCTGATGTATGCCACGTACCTTTTTTTCTATTTCTTACACGTCATCACAGAGAGTCGGATACCTGATGTTTGTGCATTGATTTTTTTGCGTAGGTCATGGCCAAACAGTAACCTGTGGGAGTTCAGGTTAATAAAACGTTCAATTCGAGAACTCAATCTTCTGTGAAGGACATTCTTTTATTTATGATCTAGTGAGGTCATTACAGCATGCTATTGGCCAGAATAGATATCTCCGCTTATACACCAGGGTCGCCACAGTATTATTGTTTTACATCTGTTTGAACACAGGATAAAAAAATACATTTATGGCCATTTTAATTCATAATGAGTGTATAATAATTTAATCTGTGGCAATCAATTGTGGTGATGTTGAATACATGTGTATGGTTTTTACTTCTATCAACTCCTTTCACTTTTTTACATTCCTTGTATTCTGATATTCCATAATTGGAGCCAAAATGATATACTTCATTCATGATCACTTTTCACAACTCATAACACTTCGGGCTTTTGTAGGGTAACCAACACTGTAGGCTATACGGCTGACACTGACACCGCTGTTATGATATTCAATATTTCTATTGAATTTTATTTTATTTTAATGATGGCACTCCTGTTTTTGCAGGAGCTCAGATGCCAGTAGATATCTAAGCTTTACCATGTTCGTGGTATCCACCAATAGAGAGAGGATGGAGTGGTGCACAAGTGTCTGCATGACAGTCTTTCAGAGGACCAACAGAGGAGAAAGAGTTGGCTGGTAAAAGACTCCCAAGGTTCAGCTCCCAAGGTTCTGCCATCATGTTGGACAAAGGCCTAATGAGAGCACACAAGTATTTAATCTCCAACACAAAATTATACTGTACTGCTAATGTTGTGCATTCATAAATCAAAAGGCAAAACAAAAGGGGTTCTTATCATTCAAGGTTATGTTTGATTAAATCTTTTGTGTTTACTAACACACCACCTCTCTGCACTGAGGAGCGAACACATGAGATCCAGAGAGCAATCACATTCAACTATATAGTCGTATCTACAGTGCCTTCTACAGAAAGTATATATACCCCTTGACTGATTCCACATGTTGTTGTGTGAGAGCCTCAATTCAAAATGGATTTAAAAAAAAAAATCTCACCCAACTACACACAATACCCCATGTCGTGATGTGACTATCATTAATGTGATGACTGCTATTCATCAAATAATGAATCACTACATTTAATTATTACTTGATTAAAATAATAATGTAACAATTAACTCATGAGGAATTTGGGGCGCCACAGGATTTTCTTTTTAAATGAGTTACCATTTCCCCAATTAACTGAAGAATATATCGATATCATACCAGTCATCAATCAATCATTTATGAATTATTTCCTCATATCAGTCTCATTCTGATCAACTTTGACTCCGTAAGTCAGCTCGATCCCTGAACTAAGTGATGAATCTGGGATACACAAATTGGCTTAATTATTTATTTACTAACTAAATAATCACACAGAAATATATAAACACACACCCAAGGTATTTTTTATTTATTTTTATTTTACCTTTATTTAACCAGGTAGGCAAGTTCTCATTTACAATTGCGACCTGGTATATGTTATTGATTACTAAGAAAAGGCATTACTAACAAAACATTTGTCTATGAATAAGTAAGTATAATTAAAATAACTTCTTAGATTTGATGGAGACATTATAATTCTTAGTACCTTATCAATTTATGATTTGTATCAATGTGGACGAGAGACACGGGAGCAGAAACACAGTATTTTTGCCGAGCAATGCAACGAAGATGGATCATTCTGGCAATAATACCTGTACCATCTACACACTGTAAAGACTCCCTAACTCTTTGCCATTGTACATGATGGCCAATTGCATGGAGACTTCCTTTGACCATTCCAAAGCCTGCATGGGGCATCCTTGCCATAATGGCACTGATTTTCCGGTCTAACTCTTCTGACATATCAGAAGAGCATTCTCTGACAAACATATTGTGTTCTTTCATCCTTCTGTAAAAAAAGATAACCGTTACACTGTCATGAAATATGATTATATGTCGACTATGAAACAAATATGACATGGCCTGCTTATGAGTTACCATGAAAGAAAGTTAGATTAATTCAACTGAAAATGGTGAGAACACGGTTGTTTTTGGTTAGCTTGAGAATAATAATTGCATGATTTATCATTCTAATGTATGTATGTATGTATGTATGTATGTATGTATGTATGTATGTATGTATGTATGTATGTATGTATGTATGTATGTATGTATGTATGTATGTATGTATGTATGTATGTATGTATGTATGTATGTATGTATGTATGTAATGAACCAACACTGAATTGTAGGAGCTAACTACTTGCTATGTAGAAGTTGGACAGAAGAACGCCCAGTGCTGCTTACCCGAGATGCCATCATCACACAGTCCTTCATAGGTGTCCGCTATGACTTCCTTTGTGTTGGAAAGAAAGGCTGAACAGTATTGATTGTAGCCAAACTGACACTCAAAAAAAGGTCAAAATGGAGGGTGGTTGATAGCGAAATTAAATTGGAGTTTTGTTTTCAAATACATTTTTGGGGAATAAAATGCATAAAATATTTGATAGCACTTTATCATTTTACTTTGAATCCTCGTTTTTGCTTTCAGAACAATTATTTTTGATTAAAAATAAGAAGTTGCTTTCAGAACAATTATTTTGATGGAAAATAAAAAAGTTTGCTCTCAACAAAAAGACACTAATGTTCCTCCATAGCATATAACAATTTGCCTGTGAATAACCAGACCTTCATACAAACTTGCTATGTAGAATTCTTGACGCACAACCGAAGATGCTGCCGTATCCTGCAAGAACACCCACAAGCAAGCCACTCAGATGGAGAGGAACGAGATCGGAGTAACAACAATTTGTTGCAAGTTGGGGAGGGGGGCTAATAACTGAACAATAGACTCTTCAACCTTTACTAAAGAATAGTCTAATAGCTGAGCTAGGTGTGAAAAACCTTTATCCTATCATAGACCAGATTTGCCCTAACAACCAAGGCAAGAAAATAAATGGGCAATACAAACCAAATAATAAACTGATAATTGTGCACGACTTCAGATGAAACAATCAAGGAGCCGGTTTTGAACCCTCAACCTTCTTGCCCGAAGTCCAGTGCGCTTTCGACTGTGCACCAAAAGCATGCTCAAGTCAGAGTCGATAGAGCACGTCCTCGCGGTAGCTTGCTACTCAAGGTAATAAAGTAATGATTTTCATATAATTTACCTTACACATTATGTTGGCTGACAATTTGTCAGCTATGCTGTCCTTATGAACCACATAGCATATCACTACAGCAGTATGTACCGGTATGTTAGTCATCTACCTAACATTAGTAGTTATACATCAAACTTGCCAGTATATTAATTAAGTCATTATAGGCTATTTAACTACCCAACATGTATTGACTTGATTATTCCCATCATTCTTGGTATAGTCCTTGTGCCTTCTCAATGGACATTTGGGTGATTTCGTAAATTTGCTCTTCCTGTCTACTCCGATTTTCTATGCTAACTAGCTAGCAAGAGGTTTCATAGCAACAGGATCAACTTCCGGTAGAGAAGTACAGAAGGCAGAGAGCAAGTACGCTCACACTGAAAGTTTGGTTACACTACAATTAGGGTTCTGGAAATGTTATGCCCATTAGATATTAATTTAGAATCCTCCAATCCTTTTATGCTGTAGCCTACTCCTGACCGTCACATAGTACAGCGCCATCTTTTCCATTCCATCCTAACGCAAAGCCTGAGCGTTTCATTTTTAGTTTTTCTCGGAATAGAAACACCATAATATTAATCAAATTAATTAAGCCAACTTTCTTCAAATTAATCCCTTACACTATGCTATTACAAAAAAGTTTAAAAATTCTATGGTAATGCCAATATGGACAAATGCTTCTCAAAAGATGCTGTCTCGTTGTCAAACTAGCACTAACTCGCATGAACAGAAAAAATGGCTGACAAATGAATAACGTTCCACAGAATGCTGCAGCAGCCCGCAAGGTGTGCTGCAGTATGACGCAACTTTTAAAGGAGGAACCACTGTACGGAAAGCGAGGAGGCTAAACCCGCACCAAGCAAAGTGGGTGCTTTTCTTTACCAGATTCAACTTTACCCTGTCATACTGCCCAGGTTCAATAAACATCAAAGTTGATGCCCTCTCCCATCTCCAAGGGAAGGACCAGGCCCGCTCCCCCTGCTGGTCCTGACAATAAGTCCTCAGGAACCTCCGAAGCTCCTGGTTGATCCTCTCCAACCGCCTGTTGGACTGAAGCCGGTACCTGGTCAATAGCCGATTTCTTACGCCATACTTATTTTCCACCATAATTTGCAAATAAATTCATAAAAAATCCTACAATGTGATTTTCTGGATTTTTTTTCTCATTTGTTTGTCGTTGTTGAAGTGTACCTATGATGAAAATTACAGGCCTCTCTCATCTTTTTAAGTGGGAGAACTTGCACAATTGGTGGCTGACAGATTGGTGGCAAATCAGAGGAAAATCCAACCAGGAAGTACTATTATTTTGAAAGGCTGTTTTTCCATTGAAAGCCTATCCACCATACAAAGACTTAGGACCCAGTTCACAGGCTCTGTGGCTTCCTCTACACGTGGCCAGTCTTTAGGCATTTTTTCGGGCTTTTACTCTGAAAAATGAGGGAGAAACAGCACTTTCAATCAGTGGCCAGTGGAAATTTCCATTCATCAGCCATGCGCCTGATCGGGAACGCACCTTTCTTGTTTCTTCTTTCCTATTGATGAAGCTTTTATCCGGATGAAATATTATTGAATATTTATGACAAAAACAACCGGAGGATTGATTTTAAACATCTTTTGGCATGTTTCTACTAACTTTTATTGTACTTTTTAAAACTTTTTGTCTGTACTTTTGACTGCACGCTCCTTAATAACCTCTTAAGCCTACGGGGGCGCTATTTCATTTTTGGATAAAAAGACGTTCCCGTTTTAAGCGCAATATATCGTCACAAAAAGATGCTCGACTATGCATGGAATTGGTAGCTTTGGAAAGAAGACACTCTGACGTTTCCAGAACTGCAAAGATTTTCACTGTGAGTGCCCCAGAACTCATGCTACAGGCGAAACCAAGATGTTTCTGCAACCAGGAAATGAACAGGATTTCTGAGGCACCGATTTGCATCATCTCCTTATATGGCTGTGAATGGGACAGGAATGAGCCTGCCCTTTCTATCGTTTCCCCAAGGGGTCTGGAGCATTGTGACGTATTTGCAGGCATATCATTGGAAGATTGACCATAAGAGACTACATTTTCCAAGTGTCCCGCACGGTGTCCTGCGTGGAAATTGATGCGCAAAACTCAGGTGCTGGTATTTTTCCATGGAATTCAGAGAAAAACCATGCTTCCACGAACGGCATATCAATGAAGAGATATGTGAAAAAACACCTTGGGGATTGATTCAAACAATGTTTGCCATGTTTCGGTCGATATTATGGAGTTAATTCGGAAAAAAGTTTGACGTTTTGGTGACTGAATTTTCGGTTCGTTTCGGTAGCCAAATGTGTAGTAACAAAACGGAGCGATTTGTCCTACACAAAGAATCTTTCAGGAAAAAATGGACATCTGCTATGTAACTGAGAGTCTCCTCATTGAAACATCTGAAGTTCTTCAAAGGTAAATTATTTTATTTGATTACTTTGCTGGTTTTTGTGAAAATGTTATGTGCTAAATGCTACGCTAAATGCTACGGCAGCCATTATCACTCTTACACAAATGATTGATTTTCTATGGTTCAAAAGCATATTTTGAAAATCTGAGATGACAGTGTTGTTAAGAAAAGGCTAAGCTTGAGAGCAGGCATATTTATTTCATTTCATTTGCGATTTTGAGAAATCGTTAACGTTGCGTTATGGTAATGAGCCTGAGGGTGTAGTTACGCTACCGGATCCGGTATCAGTAGTTCAGAGAGGTTAAGCATTCGGATTACTGGACAAAACACGCAAACAAAAAGGAGCTATTTGGTCAAAAAGAGGAACCTTATCGAACAAAACAAGCATTTATTGTCTAACATGGAGACCTGGGAGTGCCACCAGATGAAGATCATCAAAGGTAAGTGATTCATTTTAATGCCTTTTCTGACTTTTGTGACACTCTCCTTGGCTGAAAAATGGCAGTATGGGTTTCTGTGGGTAGGTGCTGACTTAACATAATCACGAAACGTGCTTTCTCCGTAAAGCCTTTTTGAAATCTGACACAGCGGTTGCATTAAGGAGAAGTTTATCTTTATGCGTATGTTTAACACTTGTATCGTTTATCAATGTTTATGATGAGTATTTCTGTAATTTGATGTGTCTCTCTGCACTTTCACCAGATGTTTGTTTGAGACAATGCATTTCTGACTATAACGCAGAAATGTAAACTGAGATTTTTGGATATAAATATGAACTTTATCGAACAAAACATACATGTATTGTGTAACATGAAGTCCTATGCGTGCCATCTGATGAAGATCATCAAAGTTTAGTGATTAATTTTATCTCTATTTCTGCTTTTTTGTGACTCCTCTCTTTGGGTGGCTGTATGGTTTTCTGTGACTAGGTGCTGACCTAACATAATCGCATGGTGTGCTTTCGCAGTAAAGCCTTTTAGAAATCTGACACTGTGGTTGGATTTACAAGACGTTTATCTTTAAAATGGTGGATAATACTTGTATGTTTGAGGAATTTTAATTATGGAATTTCCGTTGTTTTGAATTTGGCGCCTTGCAACTTCACTGCCTGTTGTTGAGGTGGCACGCTAGCGTTCCAGAGAGGTTAACCTCTGCATACGGAACTGAAATTCCACAACATAGAGTGATCGCTACATACATAGTCATATTAAACATTCATGAAAATACAAGTGTCTCACATGTATCGAAAGCCTAGAATCTTGCTAATCCAACTGCGTTGTCAGATTTAAAAACGTTTTTACTGCGAAAGAATACGATGTGATTATCTGAGGATAGAGCCCCCTAAAAAACAACTATTTCAACCAGCACAGGCGTAACAGAATCACAAACTGCATTAAAATAAATAGTTTACCTTTGACGATCTTCGTCTGTTTGCAGTCCCAATGCTCATTGTTACACAATGAATGATCTCTTGTTTGATAAAATCTGTTTTTATAGCCTAACATTCCAGGTAAATAACCCACACAAAATGTGACTTTTCCAGTCATGTTTGGTTTCATTGCAATCAACTGGTTTGTTTGTAACACAACCAAACCTGATGGGCCATTTCGCGGGACGTATTGACTGAAAGAAACCGATTTGAAGACAACAAGTAATGACATCACTCTGCACCAATGATATGACCACTGTTTCGTTGATTGACTGTTTAACCCAATGACCACTGATCGTCTTGAAATCTAGCTGGGTAGACAGCCAATGAGCTGAGGTAAACTGTAATATGTAATGGTTATGTGTTGGAAGACCAACTCATGTCGTAAACTCCGGTGTAAAAAGAGTCATTCGCTATTGAAGTTTCATACCGGAAGGATCAACGCATATTACACACAGCATTGTTTTGGTAAACGCGCAGATTCAGCTGTTTATATATCAATCAGTATGGCGACTATGTCAGGGAAAGCTAAATCTAAGTCTAGATATACAGATGTACACACAATTTTAGAATAAATTGAACGGGAAAATGAGACAGAGATTGTTGTAGGACCATTCATTTAGCGAGGAAGTGGAGGAATATTTTTTGAACGGAGAGGACATCGTTTTGGACTGGTAAGTTCTTCTCATGCTAATGCCCTTGTTTGAAATTAATAATATAAAATATTATTTGTGATTTTATTTTATTTTAGAAGCAATATATAAAAATGTAATGTAATGAAATGTGAGATGTGTGTGTCTGCCGTCCCACCCCAACCCACATGAAATAGCCTATTTGAGGCTGTTGAGGGGAGGGCAGGCCCACAACAGTGGCCAAAGTGAAATGGAGACAGTAGATACAGCTGGTCTGTTGTAATATAATAAAGACAGTAGATCTAGCTGGTCTGTCATAATACAATAGAGACAGTAGATCTAGCTGAAATGTCATAATATAAAAGAGACAGTAGATCTAGCAGGTCTATAATAATATATTCAACCTTATGTTCCCTGTACTCTATATATATATATCTGTTGATTATACCTGTTGATACAGGGCTCATATGTGAACATATGTGAACATATGTGAACTGAACATTTTCTTTCACAGTGACACTGACTCTGAATGGGAGCCCCCAGAGCCAAGGTGTCCATCCCCCACTGAAGCTGGTTCATCCAGCTCCTGCCACAAGTGGTGTTCATCTGCCCAAATTAATTTCTGCAGGCATGGATGTGCCTCAGGGCCAAAAGGGCACAGCATGGAGGCGTCGCTGTGTTCTTTGCAAAATTAAGTCCCCCATCACCTACGCCACATGCTTGGTGACCCTCTGCTTTACAGCAGAAAGAGTCTGCTATGGCACCTGGCATCAGCAGCACAATATTGTGTAGAGCTTTGACGAAGTGGGTGGGGTTATATCCTTCCTGTTTGGCCCTGTCCGGGGGTCTCATCGGATGGGGCCACAGTGTCTTCTGACCCCTCCTGTCTCAGCCTCCAGGAATTATTCAGCAGTAGTTCATGTGTCGGGGGGCTAGGGTCAGTTTGTTTGTTTATTTTTCACAGAAATTGTCCACATCATCCTATCTGAATGTTTGTTTTATCTTGTTCATTTTAAAGATGACGATACAACAATAAAAACAATTAAAATAAAAAACGTATGGTTTTTGTCATTGCATTATCTAAACCAGATCTTTTGTGTTATATTTTCCTACATTCAATTCACATTTATACAAACGTCAGAGTTTTTTCCGGGATCGTAATTATAGCCTCAAGCTCATTACCATAACGCAACGTTAACTATTCATGAAAATCGCAAATGAAATGAAATAAATATATTGGCTCTCAAGCTTAGCCCTTTGTTAACAACACTGTCATCTCAGATTTTCAAAATATGCTTTTCAACCATAGCTACACAAGCATTTGTGTAAGAGTATTGATAGCTAGCATAGCATTAAGCCTAGCATTCAGCAGGCAACATTTTCACAAAAACAAGAAAAGCATTCAAATGAAATCATTTACCTTTGAAGAACTTCGGATGTTTTCAATGAAGACTCTCAGTTAGATAGCAAATGTTCAGTTTTTCCCAAAATATTATTTGTGTAGAAGAAATCTCTCCGTTTTGTTCATCACGTTTGGCTAAGAAAAAAAACGAAAATTCAGTCATTACAACGCTGAACTTTTTTCCAAATTAACTCCATAATATTGACAGAAACATGGCAAACGTTGTTTAGAATCAATCCTCAAGGTGTTTTTCACATATCTATTCGATGATATATCATTCGTGGAAGTTTGGTTTCTCCACTGAACCACATGGAAAAATGCATGCAGCTGGAGATTACGCACCAATTTCGACGGAGGACACCAAGCGGACACCTGGTAAATGTAGTCTCTTATGGTCAATCTTCCAATGATATGCCTACAAATACGTCACAATGCTGCAGACACCTTGGGGAAACGACAGAAAGTGTAGGCTCATTCCTTGCGCATTCACAGCCATATAAGGAGACATTGGAACACAGCGCCTCCAAAATCTGGGGCATTTCCTGTTTGAAATTTCATCTTGGTTTCGCCTGTAGCATCAGTTCTGTGGCACTCACAGATAATATCTTTGCAGTTTTGGAAACGTCAGAGTGTTTTCTTTCCAAAGCTGTCAATTATATGCATAGTCAAGCATCTTTTCGTGACAAAATATCTTGTTTAAAACGGGAACGTTTTCATCCAAAAATCTAAATAGCGCCCCCTATATCCAAGATGTTAAGCCTCTGTTCCCCACATGTCCTTGTCCGGTATTGTTTATTGTAAGTGCTTGTGCACGTTATGTCTGGGGTTTTGTCCCATTATGATTATTGTGTTTTGTTCACAGTGATTTTTATCATTAAACCGTGGCTGTTGGAACACAGTCTTTGCTCTCTTGCGTCTGACTTCTCTACCGCCAGTATGCACGCCTTACACACAATGTGCTCACTGTCACTTAGTTCCAAATGAAATTATACAGGACTATAAACTTTGAACACTGACCTACACCCCATTAAAGACATTAATCATTAATCATTAATGAACTTCGAAGCTGGTTTCAGACCTGTAAAGTTCCCTAAGTATAATGGAGACCTGTAAGTATCAGCTTTGAGGTGTGCTGGCTGGTACAAGAGAACAGTTGGAGTCTATATTAGATCTGATTGAGAGAGACGTCTCTGCTCTCCGGCTTTGTTACGGCAGAGAGAGGGACAACATGCTGTACTAGGCTGCTGTACTAGGCATCCATTGATGAATTTGTTTAATTGAACATAAATAATGAATTCCCAAGAAAGAGATTTGGCCCAGTTGGTAATTGCTGAAGATCAGAAGCCACAATTCCAAACTTGAAACTGGCATAAGAGCGAAGCGGCTGTAAGCCCCATAACGACAACTTCGAAGAACAAGAAAGAAGGAAGATGGGGACAAAAGGGAGGAGAGAGACACCGAGAGATAGTTGAACCCATGAACTAATGAGCAACAAAGAGCTAACGAGTTTGGCGAAGGAAAATTAACTGTTCCCAAAATCATCTTTTAAAGTTGGCAAGATGAAACGATGGAGCAGCAGTTGTTTTTGACAACTCGGGACAAGGCCAGCCACAGCTCAGTAAGAAGGGGTAATTCCTTATTCCTTTATATTACCCGCACTTGTTCTCTGCTGGAAGCCCCCTAATCCCTCACTCTGCCCACTCCCCAACATTGATTCTTGAATTAGACTGTTTTATTGAATAATTAATAGGCCCTTTCCCCGTGATTGATGATTTGCATGGCTTGAATATTAGCTTTTCTATCAAACGCCACTTGTTCTAATGTAATCATATTGAAAACATGTCAAACTGTGTTTACCCACTTTGTGTGTGATGTTGTCTTAAGCAGCAGCTGCCGCAGCTTCACAATGCTCAGTGGTGGGGAATAGCCTTGTTGAGCATTCACTCACTGGTGATTGCAAGGCTTTTGAGTTCTGACATGCATACAGTACATACATGCGCACACACATACATGCGCACATGCACACACGCACGCACACAAAGCCCTGATATAATCTTCCCCATACAAAGCTATCAGTTCCCACAAATAACTTTTCCAGTGGAAACTAGGCTCAATTTGAGTGGCAGCTAGGCTAGACTGGGAATACAGAGATTGTCAGACATATTGCATCCACCATGTCACGGTCCTATCAGAGAGAGAACAAGAACACATCAATGCTGTGGTAGACACACACACATTAAGAATCTCTTTAATTTGATTGGGATTGAAGCACCGCGTGTTTTTTGTTTGTATTGTTTATTTATTTATCTGATCAATTTACTTATTCATTCATTCCAAGAGTCCGTTTCACCATTTCTGTCAGTGTGTCAGTGCATTGCTCGGCACATGAAAGTGCTTTGCCTGGCGTGTAGTCTGTTGTGGTTAGTCGACTCCTTACATGTGCACGGTTAAATAATTAACTTGGTAACACACTAATGACAGGCAGTGATCATGTCGGGATGAGGACGACTGGATGACTGTTGATCAGGGAATAGGACCTGTCTGTTGCACTCACTCTCACTGGAGGGTTGCGTGTATTTGTGTGTGCATGCATGCATGTGTGCCTGTGTGTTTGTGTGTTTGTTTGTGTCTATTCATGTGCTTTGATACTGCCTGAGTTCATGGCTGCATATTACACATACAGTGCCTTGCGAAAGTATTCGGCCCCCTTGAACTTTGCGACCTTTTGCCACATTTCAGGCTTCAAACATAAAGATATAAACCTGTATTTTTTGTGAAGAATCAACAACAAGTGGGACACAATCATGAAGTGGAACGACATTTATTGGATATTTCAAACTTTTTTAACAAATCAAAAACTGAAAAATTGGGCGTGCAACATTATTCAGCCCCCTTAAGTTAATACTTTGTAGCGCCACCTTTTGCTGTGATTACAGCTGTAAGTCGCTTGGGGTATGTCTCTATCAGTTTTGCACATCGAGAGACTGACATTTTTTCCCATTCCTCCTTGCAAAACAGCTCGAGCTCAGTGAGGTTGGATGGAGAGCATTTGTGAACAGCAGTTTTCAGTTCTTTCCACAGATTCTCGATTGGATTCAGGTCTGGACTTTGACTTGGCCATTCTAACACCTGGATATGTTTATTTTTGAACCATTCCATTGTAGATTTTGCTTTATGTTTTGGATCATTGTCTTGTTGGAAGACAAATCCCCGTCCCAGTCTCAGGTCTTTTGCAGACTCCATCAGGTTTTCTTCCAGAATGGTCCTGTATTTGGCTCCATCCATCTTCCCATCAATTTTAACCATCTTCCCTGTCCCTGCTGAAGAAAAGCAGGCCCAAACCATGATGCTGCCACCACCATGTTTGACAGTGGGGATGGTGTGTTCAGGGTGATGAGCTGTGTTGCTTTTACGCCAAACATAACGTTTTGCATTGTTGCCAAAAAGTTCAATTTTGGTTTCATCTGACCAGAGCACCTTCTTCCACATGTTTGGTGTGTCTCCCAGGTGGCTTGTGGCAAACCTTAAACGACACTTTTTATGGATATCTTTAAGAAATGGCTTTCTTCTTGCCACTCTTCCATAAAGGCCAGATTTGTGCAATATACGACTGATTGTTGTCCTATGGACAGAGTCTCCCACCTCAGCTGTAGATCTCTGCAGTTCATCCAGAGTGATCATGGGCCTCTTGGCTGCATCTCTGATCAGTCTTCTCCTTGTATGAGCTGAAAGTTTAGAGGGACGGCCAGGTCTTGGTAGATTTGCAGTGGTCTGATACTCCTTCCATTTCAATATTATCGCTTGCACAGTGCTCCTTGGGATGTTTAAAGCTTGGGAAATCTTTTTGTATCCAAATCCGGCTTTAAACTTCTTCACAACAGTATCTCGGACCTGCCTGGTGTGTTCCTTGTTCTTCATGATGCTCTCTGCGCTTTTAACGGACCTCTGAGACTATCACAGTGCAGGTGCATTTATACGGAGACTTGATTACACACAGGTGGATTGTATTTATCATCATTAGTCATTTAGGTCAACATTGGATCATTCAGAGATCCTCACTGAACTTCTGGAGAGAGTTTGCTGCACTGAAAGTAAAGGGGCTGAATAATTTTGCACGCCCAATTTTTCTGTTTTTGATTTGTTAAAAAAGTTTGAAATATCCAATAAATGTCGTTCCACTTCATGATTGTGCCCCACTTGTTGTTGATTCTTCACAAAAAAATACAGTTTTATATCTTTATGTTTGAAGCCTGAAATGTGGCAAAAGGTCACAAAGTTCAAGGGGGCCGAATACTTTCGCAAGGCACTGTATTACACTTCACTCAACTCAGATAGAACGTATGGACCCATTTCAAGACAGTTCAATAAAACTGAGTTCTTTGTTGGCGTGTGGGTGAAAGCAATAGGCTGCATTTTACTCACCACCAACAGAACACATCTCTCAAGACATTTATGTCAAATTGAGATTGAAGGATGTGTGTGTGGGGGGGGACTTTCTTGAAAAAATCTTTTAAAAAAGGGAAAAAAAGAAAAAAAATTAATTCTCAAGAAAACACGCAAAGCAACAAATAAAACAATAATCTCCCAAACCTCAGCTCTATTCACTATAAAGGCACCTTGAAGGGAAGGCCTGTTCCCGTGAGCTTACTACGTATCTGATATATTATGCAAAAATCATTAGGCTAAATTAAAAAGCTGTTTCAGAGAAACACAATCTTTTAATGACGACAGTAAAGCAGGGAGCGACATTAAAACATAACCCTAGAACAGATATACGAGACATGGGAGCGAGAGGCCATTGATTATCAATCAGAAAGGTCATTGCCTTTCTCTTTATTTCTTCACTCTCTCTTGCCCAGTATCTCTGTTACACCTCTGTGCATTTTCTCTCTCCATCTCTCTCACCACATTGTGCCTCTGTTCCTGTGAGAAAGAAAGAGAGAAAACAAAAGAGAAAGAGAGGAACCACTAGAGACATGCACAGGTGAGTAGAAGACTGAGCCGATTAACATTTTTGGGCTAGGGGCAGCATCTTCACTTTTGGATGAATAGCGTGCCCAGAGTGAACTGCCTCTTACTCTGTCCCAGATGCTAATATATGCTGTTTTTCTGAAACCTCTCTGGTCCATTGCAATGCCTTCCCTCTATTTAAAGGGATATCAACCAGATTACTTTCCCTATGGCCTCTACATGGTGTGAATAGTCTTTAGACATAGTTTCAGGCTTTTATTCTGAAAAATGAGCGAGACTGATCACATCGCGTCAGTGGATAGCTGTGTCCCCCCAGAGTTTTGCATGCGTGAGCAGCTTGGAGTAGACCTTTTCTCTCTCTCTGCTATTGAAAAGGCTCCCAACCCAGTTGAAATATTCTTAATTATTTATTGTAAAAACAACCTGAGGATTGATTATAAAAAAGTTTGACATGTTTCTACGAACTTTACAGATACTATTTGGAATTTTCGTCTGCCCGACCTGCACAATCTTGTGGATTGCTAAACAAAACGCGCCAACCAAATGGAGGTTTTTGGATATAAAAATCATCTTTATCGTACAAAAGGAACATTTATTGTGTAACTGGGAGTCTCGTGAGTGCAAACATCCGAAGGTCATCAAAGGAAAGCGATTAATTTTATTATTAGTAATTTAATTTGAATTTGGCGCTCTGCGATTCAGCGGATGTTGACGAAAATGATCCCGCTATTCGTTAAGAGATGGAGAGAGAATGCCCATAACATTTCCACTGTCTAATGAGAGGGAGACAGTGAGCAAGGCCCATAAATCATTGAGTGTGTGTGTGTGTGTGTGTGTGTGTGTGTGTGTGTGTGTGTGTGTGTGTGTGTGTGTGTGTGTGTGTGTGTGTGTGTGTGTGTGTGTGTGAGGAGAGTGCAAAGACTTGCCTCTAATCAGGCTGGGACACACACACACATGCACACGTACAACACATGCATGCACGTGCACGTACACAAACAAACACCCCGCACACAGGCACATGCAGAAGATATTGCAGCACAACACAAAGGGCCTTCTCTGTGCATGTTAAACAATACTCTGACTGTCAACAATCAGGCATAAATTAGCAGCCGTGGCCTCCTCTTTATTTATTCTTATAATGACCTCCCAGGAGGGCTCCACACACAGCATGGCACGCCACACACTCAGCACACAGGCCCCATCGCCTCGTAGTGTGTGTGTATGTGCGTTCACACGTGTGTATGTGTGTAAGTGTAAACATGCAGATTAATTACTAATTAATAATACTATTATTTAAAGAATGGTGGGATTATGAGAGGACAGTAAATAAAATACTGTGATACAGCATAGATAGATAGATAGATAGATAGATAGATAGATAGATAGATAGATAGATAGATAGATAGATAGATAGATAGATAGATAGATAGATAGTAACGCTTCTCATTGGTGGAAGGAGAGGAGGATCAAAATGCAGCGTGGAAAATGTTTGTCATGTTTTAATTTAACAAACTGAACACTACACAAAATAATAACGAAGAGAAAACAAAACAGTTCTGCCAGGTGAACAGACACTAAACAGAAATTAAACAACCACAACCAAAATGGGGAAAACAGGCTACCTAAGTATGATTCTCAATCAGAGACAACGAACGACACCTGCCTCTGATTGAGAACCATACTAGGCCAAACACATAGAAATATAACAACAGTAAACAGTAAAAAGACATTTGAAAATAACAGTAGCAAGGCTGTATACAGACACTGGTTAGTCAGGCTTATTGAGGTAGTATGTACTGTACATGTAGGTATGGTTACATGTTAATACTACCTCAATAAGCCTGACGAACCGGTGTCTGTATATAGCCTTGCTACTGTTATTTTCAAATGTCTTTTTAGTGTTGTTTTATTTCTTTACCCACCCACCTACACACACACACACACACACACACACACACACACACACACACACACACGTGCTCGCGGCTGCCCGGGCCTGATATTGTAGGGGTGGATTCGGGTTGGGCCGTCCCAGAATTATTATGATTTGCACAACATTGTAATGCGTGAATGAGCCTGCAACTCTCACTTCTCCAGCGTTGCACTTCATAATTTATTTGCTTATAAAATCCTAGCCACATTCTGGGTTCTGGAGGAGCTGCAGCATCCCTGATAAATTGAAATAGATTTGCCAAAGTTACACTGGAGGAGCTGCAGCACCCCTGATGAATTGATTTACTTTTACCAAAGGTATAGGTCCTGCTGTCTGTTCAGAAATAAATGAAATAATTCAGAATATCCTACTACACCATGAGAAAGGATATCATCTAGCCACAAAGGATCAACAGCTTCTGTAAAAAATGTGCCTATCTGTGGAGTGTAGCCCAATAACATGGTATAGCCTAGAGTCGGGAACGCACGGCAAATCTGTCAGTGAACAAACAGCACGCAGACAGTTCAAATAGAATCGTTGGAAAGCAAATGGCTCCTGCAGAAAAGGGAAGGCCGTAATCTGTCTGCTTTAGCCTACCAGAGAGGCATTAGCATGAGCGCATAGGCCATCACCAGCGAGTGAGCTGTGCGTCATTGGGTGAGTCAGTGAAGCTGCAAAGCATTTTTAGGACTATAATATCCTTCCCATATTGTAGCCTACAATATGTGTCTGCACACACGTAGGCCCAGGATATTGATGGATTCAAGACAAGGTCATTTTTTATTGATCTCAGATTCTCAGTTTGTCAGTGTCAAAGTAGCCTGTAATTTTGTTCATTTGTGTGGTAATATGGTGCTTTCATGACAACAAAGTTGAGTCTTAACATTAGTGATCTTCAGGTGGGAAAGTCGGAGCTCTAGAAAGAGGCCTGAGTTCCCGACTTGGAACTCCGAGTTGGATGACCTTCCGAAACGAATTGTCCAAGTTTTTAACTGAGTTCCCAGGTTTCTTGAACGCATGGAAGACGGAAGTCAGAGATTTCCCAGTTCTGTGTTCCCATGTTTTGAACCCGGCATTAAAAAATATTATGCCAAAGTCAGCAGTCATGTAAAATGATGGGGATTTGCATGAAATACATTTATAAATGGCCACATTTGTCCCGGACCCAGGCCACAAAAAAATATCCATGCGTGCATCTTCAGTATGTGCCTTTACTTTACTGCTCTATGCCACTACGCAAATGCAATGATATGCATGCTATGCTTTACTAAAAGGGTGATTTTTTTCTTCTCATGTGTTCCGGTACATCACCAACAAATTATCATGGTCCAAACACACCAAGACAGTTGTAAAGAGGGCATGACAACGGCAGTTCTGAAAATAGGTAGAGAGGGTAGTGCGTACGGCCTGTTACATCACTGAGTCCAAACTTCCTGCCTTCCAATACCTCTATACCAGGCGGTGTCAGAGGAAGGCCCAAAAAATTGCCAATGACTCCAGCCACCCTAGTCATAGACTGTTCTCTCTGCTACCATTCGGCAAGCGGTACCTGAGTGCCAAGTCTAGGTCCAAAAGTCTTCTTCACAGCTTCTACCCCCAAGCCATAAGACTCCTGAACAGCTAATCAAATGGCTACCCGGACTATTGGCATTGGCCCCATCCAAACCCCCATTTTTATGCTGCTGCTACTCTCTGTTTATTATCCATGCGCAGTCACTTTACCTCTACCTACATTGAGGTACATATTATCTCAATTACCTCGACTCACCAGTGCCTCCGCACATTGACTCTGTACCGGTACCCCCTGTATATAGCCTCGCTACTGTTATTTTATTGTTGCTCCTTAATTATTATTATTTTTCTTATTTCTTATTTTATTTTTTACTTCAGTTTATTGTAGTAAAAACTTTCTTAACACTTTTTCATAAAACTGAGGGTGAGTGAAGACAAGGAGAGGAGGGACAGAAAGCGTAAATACAGATAAAAGAGAGACAGGGACACGCAGGCAATGACAGCCACGTGAAATCTCATCTCTGTTTTGGGGGAAATATCTGAGGAGCGGAGAACAGAGGGAGGAATTTAACTGCTTTCATCTGGTC
The DNA here is from genome assembly GCF_002021735.2 of Oncorhynchus kisutch. Lineage (NCBI taxonomy): Eukaryota > Metazoa > Chordata > Actinopteri > Salmoniformes > Salmonidae > Oncorhynchus > Oncorhynchus kisutch. The sequence continues at coordinate 34,496,208 of NC_034175.2, forward strand.
ATAATTATCTCCAAGAAGAGACATGACAGGAACAACCTGTGTTTTTTTATTTATAAATTAGAGAACAATGACATTTTCGGTGACAACCTTGATGGCGTTCTTTGTCTGTGCATCGCAGAAGAGTTCTGGACTAGTGATATCATCTTTTCTTTTAGATCTGATACTGCCTTAAGGAAAATTGCTAAAAAACAACACTAAATAAAAAAATGTAAATGAACGAGGAGCAGAAATGTCACTTTGATTTACAAAACATGATATGAAGATACAATTAGGCTCATTGTGGAGTCCAATTTAATTCCAAGCCCTGTGCATCTCCATCCAACAACTCCAACTTAAACCCTCATCCAGCCGTGTAATCAAATGGCAGTCTACCAATTGATCCAGCATTTTTGGTTTTGTGACTCCTTAGATCCAAAAAATGAATTTTTCATGATCAATACAATTTTGACTTCTATCGACTGATCCACAAATAGAAAATGAAAACAAAGCCATCCTTGATCAATATTTTCCCTCTGAAAAGGACCAGAACAGTCTCTGTATTCATCAATCTTGAGGATTTCGACAGGAAATTAACCACAGGAAGTGAGCCACAGACTCAAAGTAATGTCTTACCATTTCCTCTACAGCAAGTCTAGCCTGTCTGTGGTAGGCTGTTCAAGTGAACCCTCTGGCACACAGTGTGGATGAGGTGTGGTAATGGGCAGGAGTTGTTGGGAATGATTACAGTTAATAGTCTTATACTATAACTTTGAGTTAACAGAAAATAATGCAATGCATCCATAACAGACCTACGTTCTAATGGTATTTGTTTTCTAGTCTCTTGAATGTCAGATGGGTGGAGTTAGTACTTTTGTGATGATTCCCTTGGCTTCATTACGCCAGGCAAATTCAATGAAATACAGCTGAAGTATTTGGAAATATACTCAACAAAAATATAAACACCACATGTAAAGTGTTGGTCACATGTTTCATAAGCTGAAAGAAAAGATCCCCAAAATGTTCTATATGCACAAAAAGCGTATTTCTCTCAAATTGGGTCAAACATGTGTTTACATCCCTGTTAGTGAGCATTTCTCCTTTGCAAAGATAATCCATCCACCTGACAGGTGTGGAATATCAAGAAGCTGATTAAACAGCGTAATCATTACGCAGGTGCACCTTGTGCTGGGTACAACAAAAGGCCACTCTAAAATGAGCAGTTTAGCCACACAACACACTGACAGAGATGTCTCAAGTTTTGAAGGAGCGTTCAATTGGCATGCTGACTGCAACAATGTCCACCAGAGCTGTTTCCAGATCATTTAATGTTATTTTCTTTACCATAAGCCGCCTCCAACGTTGTTTTAGAGAATTTGGCAGTAAGTCCAACTGGCCTCACAACCGCAGACCACGTGTAAACACGCCCGCCCTGGACCTCCACACCAGGACCTCCACATCCGGCTTCTTCACCTGCGGGATCATCTGAGAACAGTCACCCGGACAGCTGATGAAACTAAGGAGTATTTCTGTCTGTAATAAAGCCCTTTCTGATTGGCTGGGCCTGGCTCCCAAATGGGTGAGCCGATGCCATCCCAGGCCCACCCATGGCTACACACCTGCCCAGTTATGTGAAATCCATAGATTAGGGATTAATGAATTTATTTTAACTGACTGATTTACTAATATGAACTGTAACTCAGTAAAATAGTTGAAATTGTTGCAAGTTGCATATATATTTTTGTTGAGTATATATACACTATATAAACTCAGCAAAAAAAGAAACGTCCTCTCACTGTCAACTGCGTTTATTTACAGCAAACTTAACATGTCTAAATATTTGTATGAATATAACAAGATTCAACAGCTGAGACATAAACCGAACAAGTTCCACAGACATGTGACTAACAGAAATGGAATAATGTGTCCCTGAACAAATGGGAGGTCAAAATGGGAGGTCAAAAGTAACAGTCAGTTTCTGGTGTGGCCCCCAGCTGAAATAAGTACTGCAGTGCATCTCCTCCTCATGGACTGCACCAGATTTGCCAGTTCTTGCTGTGAGATGTTACTCCACTCTTCCACCAATGCACCTGCAAGTTTCTGGACATTTCTGGGGGGAATGGTCCTAGCCCTCATCCTCCGATCCAACAGGTTCAGACATGCTCAATGGGATTGAGGTCCGGGCTCTTCGCTGGCCATGGCAGAACACTGACATTTATGTCTTGCAGGAAATCACGCACAGAACAAGCAGTATGGCTGGTGGCATTGTCATGCTGGAGAGTCATGTCAGGATGAGCCTGCAGGAAGGGTACCACATGAAGGAGGAGGATGTCTTCCCTGTAACGCACAGCGTTGAGATTGCCTGCAATGACAACAAGCTCAGTCCGATGATGCTGTGACACACCACCCCAGACCATGATGGACACTCCACCTCCAAATTGATCTCGCTCTAGAGTACAGGCCTCGGTGTAATGCTCATTCCTTCGACGATAAACGTGAATCCGACCATACCCCTGGTGAGACAAAACAGCAACTTGTCAGGAAAGAGCACATTTTGCAAGTCCTGTCTGGTCCAGCGACGGTGGGTTTGTGCCCATAGGCGACGTTGTTTCCGGTGATGTCTGGTGAGGACCTGCCTTTACAACAGGCCTACAACCTAATCAGTCCAACCTATAGTGGACAGTCTGAGCACTGATGGAGGGATTGTGCATTCCTGGTGTAACTCGGGCAGTTGTTGTTGCCATCCTGTACCTGTCCCGCAGGTGTGATATTCGGATGTACCGATCCTGTGCAGGTGTTGTTACACGTGGTCTGCCGCTGTCCGTCCAGTCTCCCTGTAGCCCTGTCTTAGACGTCTCAGAGTACGGACATTGCAATTTATTGTCCTGGCCAGATCTGCATGCCTAAGGCACGTTCACGCAGATGAGCAGGGACCCTGGGCCTCTTTCTTTTGGTGTTTTTCAGAGTCAGTATAAAGGCCTCTTCAGTGTCCTAAGTTTTCATAACTATGACCTTAATGGCCTACCGTCTGTAAGCTGTTATTCTCTTAGCAACCGTTCCACAGGTGCATGTTCATTCACTGTTTATGGTTCATTGAACAAGCATGGGAAACGGTGTTTAAACCCTTTACAATGTAGATCTGTGAAGTTATTTGTTTTTTTAATGAATTATCTTTGAAAGACAGGGTCCTTATATTGTATATACACTATATATATAAAAGTATTTGGACACTCCTTCAAATTAGGAGATTTGACTATTTCAGCCACACCCGTTGCTGACAGGTGTATAAAATCGAGCACACAGCCATACAATCTCCATAGACAAACATTGGCAGTAGAACTGCCTTACTGACAAGCTCAGTGAGGTCAGTGACCATCACAGGATGCCACCTTTCCAATAAGTCAGTTCGTCAAATTTCTGCCCTACTAGAGCTGCCTCAGTCAACTCACAGAAAGGGAGCTCACAGAACGGGACCGCAGAACGCTGAAGCGTGTAGTACGTAAAAATAACCTGTCCTCGGTTGCAACACTATACTTTTTGTTAAAGTATTCCTAGAGCCTGTTTAGGCAGACAAAGCCTGGCTGAGGTTTAAAGGCAGACCAGGCTTCTTTTTTCACAAAGTCATGGACTCCGCTTGATTTGTATGGTATCTCAACAGCAGCAGCAGTCGCAACTGATCCGCGTAGCATGGGACTGTTTTTGATTTGGTGCTGTCATTTTCATTTTAAGCCTGTCAAGTAAGCTACTATTCTGTCTTATTTTCATAATCAGACAATGGCATTGGAGAATGATGTTTTTGGACTTACCCTAGGCAAACCATATTTCTACTTGTGATGAAAAAATGTAGGTCTACGTTTTTAGATTCGTTACACACACGCACACGCACACATACCCAGCCTAAGAGAAACAGCAGGAGAAACATTGAAAATAACCTTCAGTAAATCCAAAGGCGGTAGCCTGCATGAAACTGACATTGGGTTTGGTGAGAAGTGTGTAACAGTAAGCGAGGTCTGGTGTTAGTGAAACCATATGTTCCACACAGAGTCATTAGGCTGCCTCTCAAAAGAGAGGTGGGAGAATGAGGTTGAACGCGCGAGAGAGAGAAAGACAGACAGAGAGAGAGAGAAATATAAAGAGAGAGAGGGAGAGAGAGAAGGAGGGAGATGAAGGGAGATGGGGAAGAATGAAGGAGAGATATCGAGAGGGAGAAAGAGAGACACGTGGGTAGCAAATCATATTGGCAACATACAGACAACAACCAGACATCCTTACCAATTCCCTTCATTAAAAGTATTATCAACAGTCTGTCCCTCTGTCCTGTTTGTCCTCTCTGACCATCTGTGGTCAGGTGGCCCTTTTGACCTTTGACCTTTCACAAGGATCAACTAACAAAGGTCACTCTTCTCAGGTTTGGGTAGTATGCACGAATGCACACAACACACACACACACACACACACACAACAATAACTACTTATTCTGTAATAAAGATGGGTAAATAACACTGATCAGAGATTAACTGCAAGAATTTCACGTGAGAAAATGAGGATGTTATGTGTGTTTTCAAATAGAAGTACAGTGCCTTGCGAAAGTATTCGGCCCCCTTGAACTTTGCGACCTTTTGCCACATTTCAGGCTTCAAACATAAAGATATAAAACTGTATTTTTTTGTGAAGAATCAACAACAAGTGGGACACAATCATGAAGTGGAACGACATTTATTGGATATTTCAAACTTTTTTAACAAATCAAAAACTGAAAAATTGGGCGTGCAAAATTATTCAGCCCCCTTAAGTTAATACTTTGTAGCGCCACCTTTTGCTGCAATTACAGCTGTAAGTTGCTTGGGGTATGTCTCTATCAGTTTTGCACATCGAGAGACTGACATTTTTTCCCATTCCTCCTTGCAAAACAACTCGAGCTCAGTGAGGTTGGATGGAGAGCATTTGTGAACAGCAGTTTTCAGTTCTTTCCACAGATTCTCGATTGGATTCAGGTCTGGACTTTGACTTGGCCATTCTAACACCTGGATATGTTTATTTTTGAACCATTCCATTGTAGATTTTGCTTTATGTTTTGGATCATTGTCTTGTTGGAAGATAAATCTCCGTCCCAGTCTCAGGTCTTTTCCAGACTCCATCAGGTTTTCTTCCAGAATGGTCCTGTATTTGGCTCCATCCATCTCCCCATCAATTTTAACCATCTTCCCTGTCCCTGCTGAAGAAAAGCAGGCCCAAACCATGATGCTGCCACCACCATGTTTGACAGTGGGGATGGTGTGGTCAGGGTGATGAGCTGTGTTGCTTTTACGCCAAACATAACGTTTTGCATTGTTGCCAAAAAGTTCCATTTTGGTTTCATCTGACCAGAGCACCTTCTTCCACATGTTTGGTGTGTCTCCCAGGTGGCTTGTGGCAAACTTTAAATGACACTTTTTATGGATATCTTTAAGAAATGGCTTTCTTCTTGCCACTCTTCCATAAAGGCCAGATTTGTGCAATATACGACTGATTGTTGTCCTATGGACAGAGTCTCCCACCTCAGCTGTAGATCTCTGCAGTTCATCCAGAGTGATCATGGGCCTCTTGGCTGCATCTCTGATCAGTCTTCTCCTTGTATGAGCTGAAAGTTTAGAGGGACGGCCAGGTCTTGGTAGATTTGCAGTGGTCTGATACTCCTTCCATTTCAATATTATCACTTGCACAGTGCTCCTTGGGATGTTTAAAGCTTGGGAAATCTTTTTGTATCCAAATCTGGCTTTAAACTTACTTCACAACAGTATCTCGGACCTGCCTGGTGTGTTCCTTGTTCTTCATGATGCTCTCTGCGCTTTTAACGGACCTCTGAGACTATCCCAGTGCAGGTGCATTTATACGGAGACTTGATTACACACAGGTGGATTGTATTTATCATCATTAGTCATTTAGGTCAACATTGGATCATTCAGAGATCCTCACTGAACTTCTGGAGAGAGTTTGCTGCACTGAAAGTAAAGGGGCTGAATAATTTTGCACGCCCAATTTTTCAGTTTTTGATTTGTTGAAAAATGTTGAAATGCATGTGTCAGTTATATTTGTGGCACCTGACCACACGACTGAACAGTAGTACAGGTGCAAGAAAATTAGGGCCTGTAGGATCTGCCTTGTTGATAGTGCTGTTACAGCACTTTATTATGGACAAATTTCTCCCATTGTATCAATATGTTTTGACTATGACAGTTTACAATCCAGTGTTACTCCAAGAAGTTTAGTCTCCTCAACCTGCTCAATTATCACATTTTACATTACAAGATTTAGTTGAGGTTTTGGGTTTAGAGAATGATTTGTCCCAAATACAATGCGTAAAGTTTTTGAAATATTTAGGACTAACTTATTCCTTGCCACCCATTCTGAAACTAACTGCAGCTCTTTATTACAGTGGCATGTGAAAGTAATCATCCCCTTGGCATTTTTCCTATTTTGTTGCCTTACAACCTGGAATTAAAATGTATTTGTATCATTTGATTTACACAACATGCCTACCACTTTGAAAATGCAAAATATGTTTTCTTGTGAAACAAACAAGAAATAAGTGAAAACTTCATCATGCATACACTGTAACTATTCACCCCCCAAAAGTCAATACTTTGTAGAGCCACCTTTTGCAGCAATTACAGCTGCAAGTCTTTTGGGGTATGTCTCTAAAAGCTTGGCACATCTAGCCACTGGAATTTTTGCAAATTCTTCAAAGCAAAACTGCTCCATCTGCTTCAAGATGGATGGGTTCCGCTGATGTACAGCAGTATTCAATTCATGCAATGGATTCTCAGTCGGATTGAGATCTGGGCTTTGACTAGGCCATTCCAATACATTTAAATGTTTCCCCTTAAACCACTCGAGTGTTGCTTTAGCAGTATGCTTAAGGTCATTATCCTGCTGGAAGGGGATCCTCCGTCTCAGTCTCAAATCTCTGGAAGACTGAAACAGGTTTACCTCAAGAATTACACTGTTTTTAGCACCATCCATCATTCCTTCAATTTTGAATCCTTCAACATCCCCAAAGCATGATGCTGCCACCTCCATGCTTCACTGTGGGGATAGTGTTCTCGGAGTGATGAGAGGTGTTGGGTTGCGCCAGACATAGCGTTTTCCTTGATGACCAAAAAGCTCAATTTTAGTCTCTTCTGACCAGAGTACCTTCTTCAATATCTTTGGGGAGTCTCTCAAATGCCTTTTCGTGAACACCAAACATGTTTGCTTATTTCTTTCTTTAAGCAATGGCTTTTTCCGGCCACTCTTCTGTAAAGCCCAGGTCTGTGGAGTGTACGGCTTAAAATTATCCTATGGACAGATACTCCAATCTTCGCTGTGGAGCTTTACAGCTCCTTCAGGGTTATCTTTGGTCTCTTTGTTGCCTCTCTGAGTAATGCCCTCCTTGCTTGGTCTGTGAGTTTTGGTGAGCGGCCCTCTCTTGGCAGGTTTGTTGTGGTGCCATATTCTTTCCATTTTTTAATAACGGAGTTAACGGTGCTCCATGTGATGTTCAAAGTTCTTTTTTTATAACCCAACCCTCATCTGTACTTCTCCACAACTTTGTCCCTGACCTGTTTGGAGAGCTCATTGGTCTTCAAATTGTCGCTTGCTTGGTGGTGCCCCTTGCTTAGGGGTGCCCCTTGCTTAGTAGTGTTGCAGACTCTGGGGTCTTTCAGAACAGGTTTATATTTACTGATATCATGTGACACCTAGAAGGTGGACTTTATTTAACTAATTATGTGACTTCTGAAGATAATTGTTTGCACCAGATCTTATTTAGGGGCTTCATAGCAAAGGGGTGAATACATAAGCACACACCAGGTTTTCATTATTTATTTATTTTTTGGAAAAAAAGTTTTTTTCTTTTCACTTCACCAATTTGGACTATTTTGTGTAATGTGTAATTACATAAAATTCAAATAAAATTCCATTTAAATTGCAAATTGTAATGCAACAAAATAGAAAAAACGCCAAGGGGGATGAATACTTTTGCAAGGCACTGTAAGTGTTGCAATCATTTCAGTCACTGTGGCAGCTGACATGTATAGTGTTGAGTCATCCGTATACATAGACACACTGGCTTTATTCAAAGCCAGTGGCACGTTGTTAGTGAAGATTGAAAAAAGTAAGTGGCCTAGACAGCTTCCTTGGGGAATTCCTGATTCTACCTGTATTTTGTTGGAAAGGCTTCTATTAATTTCTTAAGGTATAGGGGGCAGCATTTTCACTTTTGGATGAATAGCGTGCCCAATTTTAACTTCCTGCTACTCATGCCAAGAATATAAGATATGCATATTATTATTAGATTTGGATAGAAAACACTGAAGTTTCTAAAACTGTTTGAATCATGTCTGTGAGTATAACAGAACTAATGTAGCAGGCAAAACCCAGAGGACTAACCGTTCAGATATATTTTTTTAGGTCTCTGTCTGTTCAGTGTCATCTCATTGGCAAATAATATTTCTTAGGAACTTGTTTTCAGTTCCTACCGCTTCCACTGGATGTCACCCGTCTTTGGAATCTGGTTGAGGTTATTCATTTGTGCAATAAAGAAGTAGGGCCAACTAGGAACTGTGTAACACTGTTGAGAGTTGCGCAAGACTTGAAAAGTAGCGTTAGTTTCCTCTCGTCCTCTATTGAAAACAGATAGACCCGTCTTCAATTTGATCGATTATTAACGTTTAAAAATACCTAAAGTTGTATTACAAAAGTAGTTTGAAATATTTTGGCAAAGTTTATAGGCAAGTTTTGAAATATTTTGTAGTGATGTTGCGCATTTTGGAAGCTGTTTTAGTCTGACTAAACGCGACAAATAAACTGACATTTTGGATATATATGGACGGAATTAATCGAACAAAAGGACCAATTGTGATGTTTATGGGACATATTGGAGTGCCCACAAAAGAAGCTCATCAAAGGTAAGGCATGTTTTATATTTTATTTCTGCGTTTTGTGTAGAGCCTGCAGGGTTGAAATATGCTACCCTCTCGGTTTACTGTTGCGCTATCATCAGATAATAGCTTCATATGCTTTCGCCGAAAAACCTTTTTAAAATCTGACATGTTGCCTGGATTCACAACGTGTGTAGCTTTAGTTGAGTATCTTACATGTTTGATTTAATGAAAGTTCGATTTTTCTATCAATTTATTTGAATTTGCCGCGCTGCATTTTCCCTGGTTTTTGGCCAAGTGGGACACAAGCGTCCCCTATACCATAAGAAGTTAAAGAACTCCCTGTTAGACAAGTAACTCTTTATCAACAATATAGAATGGAGTGTAAAGCCATAACACATACGTTTCTCCAGAAACAGACTATAATCGATAATGTCAAAAGACACACTAGTCTTACAAAACATCCCCCACTATATTTTAATCATACATTTTTCTCAGACAATCATCGATCATTTGTGTAAGTGCTGTGCTTGTTGAATGTCATTCCCTGTACGCGTGCTGAAAGTCTGTTGTCAATTTGTTCATTGTAAAATAGCATTGTATCTGGTCAAACACAATTTTTTTCAAAAAGTTTACAAAGGGTTGGTAACAGGCTGATAGCAGGCAAATGTTTTGCTTCCTTCCAGGCTTGAGGGCACACGCTTTCTAGTACGCTTAAATTGAGATATGGCAAATAGGAGTGGCAATATCATCTGATATTATCGTCAGTAATTTTCCATCCAAGTTGTCAGACAAGTTGTCAGGCTTATCATTGTTGATAGATAACAATAATTTTTAAACCTAAATCTTTGTTCATATGTCTATTGCTACTGTTGTCTTCTTCTCTCTTGTGTGTACAGCCAATCCTGCAGTCAGACAAGTGAATGGGACAAGCTCCTGCTCTGGGAGAGTGGAGGTCTTCACCAAATCAGAGTGGAAGAGAGTGCATGACATCAACTGGGACATGAAAGATGCCATGGTGGTGTGTAGACAGCTGTGCGGCTGTGGCAACGCTATTGCGGTACCATACAGACCTGGGCAGGAACATGGAGGAAAGAGTATCAGCACCGTGAAATGTTCTGGAAATGAATATACCCTTGACGAGAGTCTACTCAATGGGTACACCACTGTTATGATGCTTCTGTTGTCTGTTCAGGTACGACATTGTAGATATTGTATAAAACTTTTGTTTTTGTTTAATTCAAAATGATTTACCATCAACAAAAGTGATGTAATGCTTCTCCATATATCTTTCTTCAGCCTTTGTGAGGCTTGTGGATGGTGCTCCTCTCTGCTTTGGGAGAGTGAAGGTGAAGTCCAATCAGTCCTGGGCCTCAGTGTGTGAAGCTGACTGACTGGCAGGATGCAGAGGTAGTCTGTCAAGAGCTTGACTGTGGGGCTACTTCAGCGCTACGGGGGGGATAAATTGAGAAGGTGAGCGTCTAATCTGGGCTAAAGAGTTCCAGTGTAAAGGTAATGAGTCCCTTCTCCTGGACTGTTACACATTGTTCAGAAAAGAGCAAACTTGCACACCCGGAAATTATGTTGGACTCACTTGTATAGGTAGAAGATCCTTTGAAACAAATGCTGCAATGTCAGTGTCAATGTATTTTCTATTCCGGACAATATGTGTATTACTCTCTCTATCTCTCTCTCTCATTCTTTCTCTCTCAAGACAGAACACGGCTGTTACAGGTAGGAGGCCGATGTGCAGGGGCAGTGCAGCTGTATCTGTTTGGTGACTGGGTGACATTGATGGACACTGAATGGGACATTACACAGGCAGCAGTGGTCTGTAGACAGCTTGGCTGTGGCTTGGCTATTTCAGCACCAGGTGGCTTTCTATTTGAAAATGGTACTGGACAAGTGGTCCGTGGTTCCATTCCATGTAACGGATCGGAATGGTCACTATTTGAATGCCAACCAATATATACATCTCCAACCATCTCCTGCTGCAATAATGCTGGGGTGATATTTTCAGGTAGGACCTGTGGGTAAAAATTATGCACAGTGTGTTGTGCTATTATTGAGTAGCTGTTTGTGAGAGGGACTTATCTCCTCTTTTTACAGATCTCCAACAAAAACCTGATATCTCCCTGGCTGATTCAATGAGAGGGGTCCCAAGGGCCACCAAGGGCCAGAGGTGTTCAGGGGCCACAGCTTCACCATTACCCAGGAGGCTCCTTCCTCTTTACATTCATTGGCTCCAACAGAACCCAGACCCAGCCAGCTGTCAATCACTCTTCTGCCTCTCTCTTCCCTGCTGGTGATTACTCCCATCAAGGGAACTACAGCTGTGTTTGAGATTTACATTTTCTCTTATAATTTCTCCTTTGAGATTGAGCTCCTATCCCTCACTGTCACAGGTAACTGAGAATGAATCACACTTACAAGTTGGCGTTCTGATCTGTTAACTATCTGTCAATTACTGCTGGAAATTATGACCATCACCACAGCCATCGTTATATACTCACTTATTTGCCTATATTTCACCAAGTAAGTGGACTCAAAACACATTATCTTTTAATCTCTGGGATAGGCGTCCTGCTAGTGGGACAACTGTCGACAACTTTTGCAATTCAAATAAATAATCATACAAATTATGGATATGAAACATTTTGGTACATACATCGGTTAAAAGCTTAAATTCTTGTTAATCTAACTGAATTGTCCGATTTACATTAGGCTTTACTACAGTGAAAGCATGCCATCGGATTGTTTGAGGATAGCGCCCCACTTCAAAATATTGTTCAACCAGCACAGGCTTCATAAAATCACAAATAGCGTTTAAATATCCACTTACTTTTTGAAAATCTTCCTCTGATTTGCATTCCAAAGGGTCCCAGCTACAACATGCATGGTCATTTTGTTAGATAAAATCCTTCTTTATATCCCAAAAAGTCTGTTTAGTTGGCGCTATCGATTTGAGTAATCCACTCGTTCAACATGCAGAGTACGGAATCCAAAAAGCTACCGCTAAACTCTGTTAAAAAAAGTCAAACTACGTTTCTAACCAATCCTCAGGTACCCTAAAATGTAATGAAACTATAATATTTCATACAGAAAATAGTTTGTTCAATAGAAAAGCAGAATTTGCAGAAGTGCCTCCTTTTCATCTCGCGCGCACAGACTGATTTCCAACTGTGCGTTCCTGTATCAAAACTCAGAACTCTTCCTCATTTGGGTAGAAACAAGCCTGAAACCTTGAACAAAGACGGTTGACATGGTAGCTATTGGTAGCCATAGAAATTGCAATCTGGGAGATAGATTTGACATTGTCCTATACGTTATAATGGAACAGCATGGGATCTCAATTAGTTTTTTATTTCCGGTTGGTTTTTCTCCTACCTAATCCTATTGTGTTATAGCCTCATACATTATTTTAACATATCTACAAACTTCAAAGTGTTTTCTATCAAATAATACCGATTACATCCATATCCTGGCTTCTAGGTCTGAGTAACAGGCAGTTTACTTTGGGCACGTCAGTCAGACAGGAAGTGGAGAAAATAGGGGCCTAGCCTTATGAAGTAGTTAAATACAGAGGTTAACCTGACACCTCACCAGCTGTTTCCTTAGCACTATACAACTGATTCAAATGATCAAGTCATCATCTAGCTTCAAGTGGTATTTATGTATTCATTTGTGATCTGGTGGTGTAAAAGTCTAATAGTGACATTATCTTCTACGGTTTGTCCTCATTTGTCTGTTTTTCAGCATAAAGTAGTCTGTAGCCACTTAGTGTGGACACCAGGTGAGACTACACACACACAGATTACTGTTGAACACTTTAACTACCTTATTTTCTCAATAATAGTCTTTCTTCACTTCATCCTTCTCCCTCTTCTCCCTAAATCCTCTAGGTTATATCAGCTGTGCTGGTGAACCCCTCCCACATCTGATTTGGCTGACACAGAGGACTTGGTCAGGTCAACAGGATGTAGAGTATTATTAAAGAGATGCTTTACATTGAAATACAGATAGAGATATACAGTAGTAGTCCCAGAGTTAATCCATGGTCAGTTTTGCATTTCACCTCCTGATGATTATGATTACTGACTGTTAGAATTTAAAAAAACAAAGCTTAATCATGCTCTCTCTCTAGCCATCGGTCTCTCATCTGCAGGTATGTTTTGATGTGAGAGAGGAAGACAGTCCCGTCATCGCCACCTCACCCGCTCTTAAGATAACCTTCGGGACGACTGGGAGCCCATGGCTGGTTAGGAGACACTGCTAGAGACACTATGTAATTGATGAACTGAGAGATTATTAGGGTAGCACTGTAATTCATTAATCATATGCCGTCTTCCCTGCTCCTCTGTTTTAGCTTTCCTTTTCTGTCTTCTATACCTCTCCCCACCTCTTTCTTCCTCTTTTTTTATAATGCACACCATATGTGCATTGAAGTACAGATTGAACTTGTATTTATAACACCTGGATATGAACTTTCAATAAAGTGTTAACTCTCCACTGTTTGAAATGAAGTATCTCATGAAATACTACACCTATCCTGTGTCCTCAGATTAATGCAGATGAAGGGAGTTAGATATGCATAGGACGTGTAGTGTACAGTTTCTTTTCTGTATATGAATTACAAATCAGCCTTTACTTAAATCCTGTTTCTAGTCTATTGCATAGTTACAATGTGTAATCATTATGTCCCAGGAGCTGGAGTGGTAAACACTGTTGAAGTGTATAATTGTAATACATACATGCAGACACAGCATCATTCAAATAATTGAGTTTGATACACCTGGTATTGAGTATGACTGAAAAATAATGTCTCAGAGATTCATACCTGAACTGCACCTTTATTTGACAAGGAAGAGTACATGATCAGTGAATATATTCAATGTACAGGCTACAATGTGGGGATCTCATGCATGGTAATAACAGTACATGTATATAGGACTTGAATCTTTAGCACAATAAAGTTATTATATTCTACTCAATCCATATGCTTCATTAATGTCATTCAGACTTGAAATCGACACAACGACTATGATAACTGAGATGCATAGGTTCTGAACTAATATTCATATGAAACGTTTTAGGTTCCATACACAGATCGGCTACATACTGTAGCTAGCTACACATCCATAAGCATACAGTTATTTTTATCCTCCACTACACAATAAGCAAATAAACAGTTAGCTAGCTATGTTACTTCTGCTGCATTGCATGGCAAATATAAGCAAGGCAAGCTTACACAACTGTACATTCAATTTGCAGTAAATGGTTTAGCTAGCTAGATTCTTTACATCCACTGTTTCACAAGACGACCGCCTGGTTTGCTGGTTCTCTCAGGAGTCCCTAAAACATTGAACAACACGAATTACAATTCATACTCATGTCAAAACAATAGCTACCTAGCTGGCTAATGTTAGCTAGTCAGCTAACTTGCTAAATAGCAATTTTCATAAATGAACTTTATGGCCCAAAAATATGCAATTGTTTGTCTCTACATTAAGTAACATATTCCTCTCAATTGTACATTTTTGGCTTGACTCGTTATGATGTTATAATTACTTACATTTGCTTCCCCGTAATATTTTGTCAGCCGTCTTTGCTGAAGAAAGTCACCAGTGACTCCCCCGTGCGGTGGTCTGGAGCAATGAATCCGTGACGCTGGATTTCTCTAAGTCCCGTGGTGTAAGCTCGCAACTTTTAAAGGAGGAACCACTGTACATACTCCAGGTTCCGATGGTCGGGGAGGATGAGAAACGGGTCCGTGACACCCTCCAGCCAGTGCCAACTTCACTGCCATGAGCTCCTGATCACCGGCGTCATAGTTCCTTTCAGCAGGAGACAGCTTTTTTAGGGTAGTAATGCACATGGTTCCAATTTTTGTGGATAACCTTGAAGTTGTGACAGGACGGCCCCACACCACTTCTGAGGCATCCACCTTCACCATGAAGGGCAGCGTAGGATCTGGGTGTTTTAGCAATGGGGCAGAGGTGAAACATCCCTTCAGTAGGCAGAGTTGCTAATGAAGTTCCTATTGAAGCATCAGTAGAAGTTGGCAAATGCCAAAAACCGTTGTAGTCCTTTTATGGTGGTTTGGACTGGGCATGACCTGACTGCGTCTACCTTCCTCTCCGCCATAACCACTCCCTGCGGGCTAATCCGATATCCCAAGAAGGAGACGGCAGCATGATGTAACTGGCACAACTCCGCTTTGACATACAGATGGTTCTGCAGGAGGAGTTCCAGAATTACCCGAACGTGGGCGATGTGCTCCTCCAAGATGGCCCAATAGATCAGGATGTTGTCAATATACACAACAATCTGACACCCAAGCATGTTCCGAGACCTCATTCCCAAATGCCTGGAACACTGACAGAGGATTGGCTAGTCCATAAGGCGTCACCAAGTACTCATAGTGCCCAAATATCATGCTGAAAGCGGTCTTCCAAAAACGGGCCCATGAACCATAGGGTAAAAGCAGGAGGAAACCGACAACCGGGTGCCCAGGACGTGATCTCCATCCTCGGCCAGGAGACGGATGACTTTGTGTACGGGTGCCTGAATGATGAGGAAGGGAAGGTTTTCTTGGTGCAGGGGTCCCACGGTGATGGTGAGTGGTGCTGTGATCTGTATGATTGTCCCAGATCTCAGTGGTCAGGTATCCAGTGCTTGAACCGGAAACAGAGAGGAAAGCGGGTATGATGTTAAGTTCAGGGAGGAGGAAAGGGCCTTGTCAATAAAATTCCCAGTGGCACTGGATAAATTCCCCGTGGCACTGGAGTCCACTAGAGCTGTAGAAACAACACGAGGGACAGCCAGCTAGTGAAATTGGTACTAAAAAGGGTGTGGTAGAGAGTGATGATGGAATACTCACACCTACCTCAGGAAACAGATGATCACAGGGCCATCCCTCTGCTCTTAGTAGCTCCCGGGTTGGGACGTAGTGGACACTTAAAGCTGGTGCTTGCCCACAATAGCTTGTGCTTGACCACAATAGGGACAGAGCCCCAGCTGTCTCTGACTCTGTCTCTGGCTCAGCCATGGTGAAGTGTGTGGCCCCTTCCTCCAAGGGTTCAGACTGACTCAGATTGGTCAACGAAGTAGGGAGAGAGGCAATTGGAGTGCTGACGCTTCCGAAGATTATCTAGATGGATGGCCATCGCAATAAATGCGTCAAACGAGAGGATGGGGTGGGGTGCTGGCTCACTGGGTCGACTCATGGTAGAAGATCCTCCGCTCATTGGGGGTGACACCCTTTGAGGAAGACCTAGACTTTGAAGAAAGCAGAGGACCTCATCCATAGTCATCCCCAGTTTGTGGTCGTGGGGTTGGAGTTTGGCTGCTGCTTCTATTCTGTGAGGTAGTATTCTGTAACGAAGATGTAGGAGATATGAAGCAGGTGTAGTCAGTGAGTTTAATAGGAACGAACACAAAAATAAGAGTAGCATCTAAATATGAAAACAGGAAACAATACTACATAATGGGTGATACAACAGAGTGCTAGATAAAGGGGAAGTAGGAGTGATGGAGTCCAGGTGTGCCTCATGGTGGGGTGCAGGTGTTCATAATGACGGTTGCCAGGTCTGGTGGTTAGTAGACCGGCGACGTTGAGCGCTGGAGCGGGGGTAGACACGACAGATGAGTAAAAAAAAAACAATACATTTTAGAGTATGACTGAAATATGGAAAAAGTCAAGGGGTCTGAATACTTTCCGAATGCACTGTATGTAAAGTAACCATAATTCAAGATGTTACTATTCAATTCAAGCAACAGTCACCTGGCCATGATCATGGGAGTGTGTGGCTATTTGTTTGTGTGCATACAGTGCGTTTGGAAACTATTCAGACCTCTTGACATTTTGCACATTGTTACATTACAGCCTTATTCTAAAATTGATACATCCCCCCTCCCACAATAGCCCATAATGATAAAGCAAAAATAATCAGATTTTTTTTGTCAATTTTGGTTAAAAAAATGTAATATCACATTGGCATAAGTATTCAGACCCATTACTCAGTACTTTGTTGAAGCTCGGTTGACAGCGATTACTGTCTCGAGTCTTCTCGGGTATGACGCTACAAGCTTGGTAAACCTGTATTTGGGGAGTTTCTCCCAATCTTCTCTGCAGAGCCTCTCAAGCAATGTCAGTTTGGATGTGGAGCGTTGCTGCATAGCTATTTTCAGGTCTCTCCAGAATTGAATTATCAAGTCTGGGCTCTGGCTGGGCCACTCAAGGCCATTCAGGGACTTGTCCCTAAGCCACTCCTGTGTTTTCTTGGCTGTGCTTAGTGTGGTTGTACAGTTAGAAGGTGAACCTTCACTTCAGTCTGAGGTCCTGAGCTCTCTGGAGCAGCAAAATAGTTCAATCTTGGTGTCATGAGACCAGAGAATCTTGTTTCTCATGGTCTGAATCTTAAGGTGGCTTTTGTCAAAATCCAAGTGGGCTGTCATGTGCCTTTTACTGAGGAGTGGTTTCCGTTTGGCCACTATACTATAAAGGCCTGATTGGTGGATTTCTGCAGAGATGGTCCTTCTGGAATGTACTCCCATGTGAACAGAGAACCTCTAGAGCTCTGTCAGACTGTCCATCGGGTTCTTGGTCACTTGCCTTCCCTTCTCCCCCGATTGCGCAGTTTGGCTAGGCGGGCAGCTCTAGAAAGAGTCTTGGTGGTTCTAAACTTCTTCAATTTAAGACTTATGGAAGCCACTGTGTTCTTGGGGACCTTCAATGCTACAGATTTTTTTTTGTTGGTACCCTTCCCCAGGTTTGTGCCTCGACACAATCCTGTCTCGGAGATCTACGGACAATTCCTTCGACATCATGACTTTGTTTTCTCTCTGACATGCACTGTCAACTGTGGGATCTTATATAGACAAGTGTGTGCCTTTCCAAATCATGTCCAATAAATTGAATTTACCAAAGGTGGACTCCAATAAAGTTGTAGAAACAACAAGGAGGATCAATAGATCCAACAGGATGCACCATACTATGTAAATAAGGTTGTTTTTTTCTTTTAATACATTTGCAAAAAATTCTAAAACCGTTTTCACTTTGTCATATTTTGTGCAGATTGCTGAGGATTTTGATTTATTTAATCAATTTTAGAATAACGCTTTAATGTAACAAAATGTAGAAAAAGTCAAGGGGTCTGAATACTTTCCAAAGGCACTAAGTGTGTGTGCATATGTGCGTGTGTTGGCGTTGTGTGCGAGTGTGTTGTGTTTTTTTATGTGTGTGCGTGGCCATGTGTGCATATATCTGTGGTTTGTGTGTGTGAAGCCTGACTCTTGACCCCGCAGGGCTGAGTCAGAGGTTGTCCATCTGGGGTGACAAACGGGACAGTTGGCACAACTCAATCGGATGCAATTACTAGAGTGGGTTTTACCCCCGTCACTGTCTGTGAGGGGCCAAGAGACCAGTGTTTCGAATAATAGAGAAGTTAGAAGCCTGCTCCCCTGTGAGAGAACTAAGTTTAATGTGCCGACCCTGATCCCAATGCATCTGTGGGGAAGCGGGAGAACCAAAACCGCTGTGTTTTTAGTTAAGTCATTGACACCCGTGATTATCAGTAAGCTCTGGGCTAGTTCCCTTTAAAGACGTCCTCCAGCGATTTGTGAACTTTTACTCTTTGAAAGTGACATCTCAAGTATAGATACTTGAAAGTAAACAAACTAAAAAGGTAAAAAAAAATGTATTTGATGTAAACAGTGTTTCTTAATTAGACAACTGCAAACTTCAATGAGTAGGGCATTCAAGGAGTTGGTCTGATGGGAATTTGTGATATCAGCCTCCCCCTTGCTTGAGCAACAATAGAGAACAAAATAGGAAAGCTCCCCCACGCTATGTCATGACTTACCTGGACCACCTATTGAGATATACCTTTTGTTAAGTAAATCAGGTGTTGAAAAGGTGAAAAGGAGACTGGAGTGCCATTGGAGTGAACCTTTATGCTTCTTCAGGAAACACTTTACAACTTGGACAATTTCTTACTGTTGCTGAAATTATACTGCGCTACAAAGGAATAACACAGTAACTAAGTATTTGATCAAAAATCTTTAATCCATTGTAATGACCGCCACAGGAGTCGCTGGTGCGCGATGAGACAAGTATATCCCTACTGGCCAAACCCTCCCTAACACGGACGACGCTAGGCCAATTGTGCGTTGCCCCACGGACCTCCCGGTCACGGCCGGTTACGACAGAGACCCCACAGAAAAATATTTTGAAGTCAGATTTTGCAGTAAATGCATTTTGCCTTTGTAGGGCAGAATACATTGATATGTTTTAGAAGTCATATCTGAAAAAAATAACTCAATATTGTTTCCTAATAAACTGTTTTATTTAACCCTGATGTGTCCGATCACATATTTGTGATCATTGTTGACTCGTCCCTGCTGCGTTCCATCACAAATATGCGATTGGAACAGTAGCAACAATGTATGATGCAACAAACACGTTTTAAAAGCATTGTTGTCCGAAAAATATCTAAACAATGTTTTGTATTGAAATAAAAAGGTCTTCACAAGTTTGTTCCTCAATTTGACCTTTTACTATAAAAGATAAATGCGAACTTCATCATCCAAGCATGTCACTGAACACATCCATAGCTAAACTCATTCCATAAACCAGGCTAAATAACAGGTTGCGCTGTTTAAATTCCATAAGGAGCAGAAATAGGGGAAGGTATCGTTGGGGAATATGATGCAGGAAATATTACTAGTATAGGGGATTTAGAAAAAAATGGGGGGCAAGCAGAGGAGAAGATAATAATTTAAATAAAAATATACCCCCTGGAAAGGGGGGTCTGAGTTGGTAACCTTGCGGTACCATATTTACAATCTGATGCAGCGTTCAAAACAATCGGCGACATCCGAGCGTTCAAGACAACTGGGAACACTGGGAAAAATCGTTTTGATTTGACATCATCCAACACGGAATTCCAACACGGTAACTCTGGCCTCTTTCAAGAAATCTGACCTTCACCTAAGATCACTGACGTCATTATTTGACCACATATTTTTCTGAGTTCCCAGTTGTCTTGAAAGCGTTGTAAGTCAGTCAAGCGAACCATCCCTTCACCTCGTTTTGTTATAGCATCTTTGGTCTGAGACACTTATGACAACCAGAACACATTGTATGATGTCAACAAACATTGCTCGCAAATAGCTTAGCACTAGCTCAAATCAGTCCATCCTTTAAGTATTTTACACAGTTCCGCCTCAATTCGGTCTTAAGTAGAAGAATTTGAAATTGTGTTTTTTTACATTGGATAAAAGTAGAGACTCAGAGGTGGAAAATTGTATATCATACACTGCAGTTGAGGAACAATGGGAAAACAATTCTACTTTGAAAGTTGATACTCTTATACTCACTTTTGAAAAAATGGCCCTTGAATATTTTGGTACACCTACTGGAGAGCTCATCTTTCTCTACACCATTCAGCGTCTTTACCACCCTCTTAAGCCTTAGCCCCAGCCATCTCCTTAAGGATTCACATGTGAGACAATGTACTAAACCACCAAAGATTAAGACTAAAGGCTGGTTTATACTACAGGTGTTTGTACATTCAAATCTGGAGTTCCAGAGAGCGTTTTTTTCTTGGAGCGTTCAGAGCACACACGCTGAACGCCCCTGGCCGATGAGTAGGGTTGATCCGAGCATTCTGACCTAACAGTAGTCAAGCACCCAAGCTAACTGGATAACGTTGGCTAGCTTGCTAGCTACTTCCAGACACAAATGAGAAAACAGCTCACTGACCATTTTACTCATCTTAGCAGAGCTGGTAGGCTGGATATGTGACTGCAACTGTGAAAATGACGACAATTTAATTATGCTTTTTTGCCAACATTTACTGACACCGGCCATATTCAACGGGTGTTGAGAGTTCGTAAATTTGTCAGTTATTCTGCGCTCTGGCACACTCAGATGAGTATGCTCTGAAATCGGAGTAGATAGCCAGAGCAAATTTACTAGCTATGTCTATCGACAGTTGTCGCAGTGACATTTTTTTTATTTATTTTTTATTTCACCTTTATTTAACCAGGTAGGCTAGTTGAGAACAAGTTCTCATTTGCAACTGCGACCTGGCCAAGATAAAGCATAGCAGTGTGAGCATACAACAAAGAGTTACATGGAGTAAACAATTAACAAGTCAATAACACAGTGGAAAACAAAGGGGGGGTCTATATACAATGTGTGCAAAAGGCATGAGGAGGTAGGCAAATAATTACAATTTTGCAGATTAACACTGGAGTGATAAATGATCAGATGGTCATGTACAGGTAGAGATATTGGTGTGCAGAAGAGCAGAAAAGTAAATAAATAAAAACAGTATGGGGATGAGGTAGGTGAAAAGGGTGGGCTATTTACCAATGAACATTCTATTGAAATGGTTACTTGCATAGTGGAGTCTTTTGTTTAGACATGTAGCTAGCCAAACAAAAAAACATAATCCCAACTCATAACGTTACTACGCTGCATGAATCTGCAGTAGCTAACCAACCAGGTTCAATGAAAGCTAGCTTGAAAACATTAGGATAAAACTAGCAATGCAAATGGCTCCGAGATACAAATAATATTACTACACAGATCGTACATGTAACATTAGCTAGTGAGCCAGCAAGCTATTGTTAGCTAGCTATCCAACAGTACACTTTAACTTGAAATAAACCACTCTGACAAAAACAGAAATGTGTAACTACCTTACCCATTTAAGGGTTTTTATTTATTTTTACTATGTTCTACATTGTCAAATAATAGGGAAGACATAAACTATGAAATAACACCCATGGAATCATTTAGTAACCAAAAAAGTGTTAAACAAATCCAAATAGATTTTATATTCTTCAAATAGCCACCCTTTGCCTTGACAGCTTTGCACACTTGGGAGTTGTTGCAGATTTGAGTAGTTTAAAGAATCACCGACAAAACCACAAGGTAGAACATACTTTGAAAAGCAACAGTTGGCAGCTTATCTGAGGACAATTACTGGAAGATCTGTTCAATGGGTAACATGGGCGATCTCAGACTTGAAAGAGCTGGAATGAGCCTGAACCACGATATGGTCATTGACATTAACAATGGTGACAAGCGTCAACAACCCCACCTCCAGCCATATTTCTATTCTCACAACAGCTATCATAGGGCGTGACATGACATGTGTGTGATGGTGTCGTTAGGTGAGGGGAATGTGTGAGGGGGCTGAAAGACCCGGGCAGTCAGAGAGTGACTGGGCAGGAGGAGTAGAGTGGACACATGCTTTTGTGTTTGGATGTTAGTATACTTACTTTTGACCCTGGAAAGTCACTCTTTAGTCTGACAAAGCTGTCGATTCATACTACACCCTTCGTTCAATCATCATTCACTCTCTCATGCTGTCCATACCTTCTCTGCTATGCAATCTGGTTTCAGAGCTGGCCATGGGTGCACCTCAGCCACGCTCAAGGTCCTAGACAATATCATAACCACCATCGATAAGATACATTACTGTGCAGCCGTATTCATCGACCTGGCCAAGGATTTCGACTCTGTCAATCACCACACTCAACAGCCTTGGTTTCTCAAATGATTGCCTCGCCTGGTTCACCAACTATTTCTCTGACAGAGTTCAGTGTGTCAAATCGGAGGGCCTGCTGTTGTCCGTACCTCTGGCAGTCTATATAGGGGTTCCACAGGGTTCATTTCTCAGGCCAACTCTCTTTTCTGTATACATCAATGATGTCGCTCTTGCTGCTGGTGATTCTCTGATCCACTTCTAAGCAGACACCATTCTGTATATCTCTGGCCCTTCTTTGGACACTGTTACTGAACTAACCTCCAAGACCAGCTTCCATGGCCTCCAACTGCTCTTCAATGCAAGTAAAACTAAATGCATGCTCTTCAACCGATCGCTGCCCGCACTTGCCCACCCGTCCATCATCACTACTCTGGATGGTTCTGACTTCGAATATGTGGACAACTACAAATACCTAGGTGTCTGGTTAGACTAAACTCTCCTTCCAGACTCACATTAAGCATCTCCAATCCAATATTAAATCTAGAATTGGATTCCTATTTCGCAACAAAGCATCCTTCACTCATGCTGCCAAACATAAAACTGACCATCCTACTGATTCTCGACTTCAGCGATGTCATTTACAAAATAGCCTCCAACACTCAACAAATTGGATGCAGTCTATGACAGTGCCATCTGTTTTGCCATCAAAGCCCCATATACTACCCACTCCTGCGACTTGTATGCTCTCGTTGGCTGGCCCTCGCTTCATACTCGTCTCCAAACCCACTGGTTCCAGGTCATCTACAAGTCTTTGCTAGGTAAATCCCCACCATATCTCAGCTTACTGGTCACCATAGCAGCACACACCCATAGCACACGCTCCAGCAGGTACATCTCGTTGGACACCCCCAAAGCCAATTCTTCCATTGGCCGCCAATGACTGGAATGAACTGCAAAAGTCACTGAAGCTGGAGACTCATATCTCCCTCACTAGCTTTAGGCACCAGCTGTTAGAACAGCTCACAAATCACTGCACCTGTACATAGCCCATCTAACTACCTCATCCCCAGACTGTATTTATTTATTTATGCATCTTGCTCCTTTGCACCCCAGTATCTCTACTTGCTCATTCATCATTTGCACATCTACCATTCCAGTGTTTAATTGCTATATTGTTATTACTTCGCCACCATGGCCTATTTATTGCCTTACCTCCCTTATCCTACCTCATTTGCACACTGTATATAGAGTTTCTACTGTATTATTGACTGCATGTTTGTTTATTCCATGTGTTACTCTGTTGTTGTATGTGTCGAACGGCTTTGCTTTAGCTTGGCCAGGTCGCAGTTGTAATTGAGGACTTGTTCTCAACTAGCCTTCCTGGTTAAATAAGGTGAAATAAAAAAAGATATAAAAAAATGAATAAAATTCACTGGCTCAATGCAAATCCTCAATGCTAAACACTAATTAGCTAATTGCAGCCTGCAACTGGAGCGTGATGACTGTCAAGTTGTCTAGGTGTTAGAATTATTTCAGCTCTGCCCAAACTTGAAAACGGCTTGCTCAACACGGAAGGATGCAAAGGGACAACTCAATTCCCTTTTAGTGTTTTAATTATAGTTTTGATGCCATTTGTTGAATATGTTGAAACAGTTGATTTGTTGAACAGAGTAGTTGAATGACAGAGGAATAAGGAATAGGGAATAGGTTGATAACCTTAAAACAGAGAATAAAACATGCATTATTTTACACAAACAATGCATGACACAGCAACAAAGCATGGCTATGAATAAAGTAAACGTTTAAACAATTTAATCTAGCACTTCCCACAATTACTTCTGCAGTCAGAAAATATCCACAAATAAGAAGTCACCACTCCTACCAGAGTTAAACATGTAAATTGTGCTAAGCACTGGATGCAACATAATAAATAATTCCAAACATTACATACCAGTTGCATCTTTAGGGTTGAACAATGAGCTGTTTGTATGTGGAGGACCCAAGCAAAGCTAAGCCCAAACATTTTATACCCATGCTTATCTGCCAGGTGCGCATGTAACAGTAGTCCCTCCAGAAATCCTGGCTCAATTTTTTAGTTCCACCCATGTTTTGGGGTTATCTGCCCTCTTGATGCCTGGAGTTCTTTAAAGGAAGAGCTGCCATTGTGCTCATGTTTTGAGTGTTCTGTTTTTTGATGCAACAATGACCTTTACCCGAAGGCCTGACCTTTATGGCACAGGCGGTAGTGTACTCACCGCATAACTGGTCAATAGTTAAAGCCTGACTTTGGCTGTTCCCTCTCGATCGCACATAACCAGAGCCCTGAATGGGAGTGATCCGATGACCTTAGTTACAATGAAGACTGTGGGAGCCTTCCCTGCACCTCAGAGACCCTGTACTAACAATGCGTGCCACACATTACAGAGAGTTGAGCTCACACACACACCAAGCCATCTGGTGGCCCTAGCTCCTGCTTTCTCTCAGAACTGAAGCAGTATCACAAGCTCAACACATTCCCAGTACTAGGCCTACTTCTGTCTAAGAGGGTTTGGATACAGGCCGCTTTGAAATTTCACACAATATCCCTTTTATGGTTAGGGGTGAAACATCACTTAGTGGTGGAGACGCCTGATAATTAGACTCCATGGATATTAGTTGATATAAAATAAATACAAACTTGGGCAAGAAATTAGCTAGTGCAATAACATGTGAAGGGATAAGTTAAACATACAAAAACAATGGTCCCAGTATGTAACATATGTTGTGTTGTGTTGGTTGAGTATGTCTTGCTGGTGTTTTTCAGAACATAGTGAGTTCTAAAGCCCCATGTCCACTGGAAAATTCGAGCCAAAATCGAACTGGCTCAAATGGAATTCTCAAATTCGAGCTGGGTCATGGGAAACCCGGGCCACAGCAGCCAAGTTTTGCAACTATGGCATCCTGAAAGTCAGTCTTCTCATGAAAACCTCTGTAGCGTCTGAACGGTTTGACCTACAAACTATTATGACCACTCTATGGTCCCCCACAAGCGTCAAGGGACTCGTCTGAAGGTAAACAGGCATAGTAAAAATAATAATATGGAAGTTTGGAGGTAGTTTTGAGCCTACCTAAAAAAAGTTAAAAAAACAACAACTTGTTTCTCCACCAACAGCTTAGACTTTTTAAGAAGTTATCGGCGTAAGGTCATAATCGAAGTAAGCATACACTGATTCATCTTAGGGATAGGGTCTAGTTTCCTGAATTTCTGCCTGATTTACATGCCCAAAGTAAACTGCCTGTTACCCAGGCCCAGAAGCCAGGATGTGCATATAATTGGTAGCATTGAATAGAAAACACTCTTAAAGGCTCTAAAACTGTTAAAATAATGTCTGAGACTATAACAGAATTGATATGGCAGTAATAATCTGAAGATAACCCGACAAAATCTTTTTTTTTTCAGCTACCAGGCTCTTATTATGGAGACATAATGTGTCTATGTATCTCCGTCACCCAGATTGCAATTCCTATGGCTTCCACTAGATGTCAACAGTCTTTATTCAAGGATTCAGGCTTCTTTTTTGAAGAACAAACAACAAGCCCTCCAATTTCACCGGATGTAAAACACCTAGCCCTAAGAATTAAAACAGCTCGCTTTCTGAGTACTCCTTTGAATTATTAGAACATGCAAACAGCTTAATAGGGGTTCCAGCAGTGTGCCAGCACTGGTAGCGCAAGCCTCCCTCTTATTCACGAGTGAAGAGAGTTCGGAATAATTGAAACCATATTTTTTTAACAGTTTTCACTTTCAAATGGTATACAGTGGGGAGAACAAGTATTTGATGCAGATTTTTCAGGTTTTCTTACTTACAAAGCATGTAGAGGTCTGTAATTGTTATCATAGGTACACTTCAACTGTGAGAGACAGAATCTAAAACAAAATCCAGAAAATCACATTGTATGATTTATAAGTAATTCATTTGCATTTTATTGCATGACATAAGTATTTGGTCACCTAATAACCAGTAAGAATTCCGTCTCTCACAGACCTGTTACTTTTTCTTAAAGAAGCCCTCCTGTTCTCCACTCATTACCTGTATTAACTGTACCTGTTTGAACTCGTTACCTGTATAAAAGACACCTGTCCCCACACTCAATCAAACCGACTCCAACCTCTCCACAATGGCCAAGATCAGAGAGCTGTGTAAGGACATCAGGGCTAAACTTGTACACCTGCACAAGGCTGGGATGGGCTACAGGAAAATAGGCAAGCAGCTTGGTGAGAAGGCAACAACTGTTGGCGCAATTATTAGAAAATGGAAGAAGTTCAAGATGACGGTCAATCACCCTCGGTCTGGGGCTCCATGCAAGATCTCACCTTGTGGGGCATCAATGATCATGATGAAGGTGAGGGATCAGCCCAGAACTACACGGCAGAACCTGGTCAATGACCTGAAGAGAGCTGGGACCACAGTCTCAAAGAAAACCATTAGTAACACACTATGCCGTCATGGATTGAAATCCTGCAGCGCACGCAAGGTCCCCCTGCTCAAGCCAGCGCATGTCCAGGCCCGTCTGAAGTTTGCCAATGACCATCTGGATGATCCAGAGGAGGAATGGGAGAAGATCATGTGGTCTGGTGAGACAAAAATAGAGCTTTTTGGTCTAAACTCCACTCGCCGTGTTTGGAGGAAGAAGAAGGATTAGTACAACCCCAAGAACACCATCCCAACTTTGAAGCATGGTGGTGGAAACATCATTCTTTGGGGATGTTTTTCTGCAAAGGGACAGGACAACTGCACCGTATTGAGGGGAGGATGGATGGGGCCATGTATCGCGAGATCCTGGCCAACAACCTCCTTCCCTCAGTAAGAGCATTGAAGATGGGTCGTGGCTGGTTCTTCCAGCATGACAACGACCCGAAACACACAGCTAGGGCAACTAAGGAGTGGCTCCGTAAGAAGCATCTCAAGGTCCTGGAGTGGCCTAGCCAGTCTCCAGACCTGAACCCAATAGAAAATCTTTGGAGGGAGCTGAAAGTCCGTATTGCCCAGCGGACAGCCCCGAAACCTGAAGGATCTGGAGAAGGTCTGTATGGAGGAGTGGGCCAAAATCCCTGCTGCAGTGTGTGCAAACCTGGTCACGAACTACAGAAAACGTATGATCTCTGTAATTGCAAACAAAGTTTTCTGTGCCAAATATTAAGTTCTGCTTTTCTGATATATCAAATACTTATGTCATGCAATAAAATGCAAATTAATTACTTATTAAAAATCAATACAATGTGATTTTCTGGATTTTTCTCTCGCAGTTGAAGTGTACCTATGATAAAAATTACAGACCTCTACATGCTTTGTTAGTAGGACAAATCGGCAGTGTATCAAATACTTGTTCTCCCCACTGTGTGTCCGAACTCAGAATCAAAAGTCTTTGCAAAAATAACATAGTCACTGTGGTAGAAACGTTTATTTTGATTGCCGATTTTATGCATTTATCAAAGGTCCCATGAAAGTAGCCTGATTTCAGATGTGTCCATGTTAACATGATTATCATAGAAATCGTTCTTCTTGCAAAGCATGTAAACGTTTTAAACAAAATATTATATTAATCTGATTTCCCACAATATTCCGGTTATTGTGTGCATGTAACCGTGCAAATTTTTTTCCATGATCAACTGGAAAAAGTGACCACGTCCAGCAGGACAAAACTGCTGTCCATAGAGTAAGTAAACATTTGAAATTGAAGTGATCAATAATTTATGCATATCAATTTGAATGTATTATCTGTTTCCTATAATGATCCGTTATTGATCGTTTCCCCATCCTGCGTGGTTGAGGCCATCCGTATAAAGTATCCTTCAGCTTCAGGAGTATGGACGCACACCTGCTCTAAGGACGCACACCTGCTTCTCTGAATCACTTGATTCTCAAGAATGTATAAAGACTGAACACATAATGACATTATGGCTATAACCATGTAAATACAAGGTGTATAGCTAGCTATGAGAATATCAACAACTTAAAGTTACTTGTTCTTCAACATGTTTCCAAATAAAGAATGAAAACGATCCAACATCGGATGAAGCAATTCTGAGGCTATTCAAGTCCGACACCGAAGGAGATGACTTCAGTGGTTTCAGTGCACAGGAGGAGGAAGATAGTGACCAATGACTTTCTTGGTAGGCTACTGTTTACTGCAATTTTTGTTACATTTTTGTTGTTACAAATTGTTGTTTCGTTAAAGCCTATTTATTTTTGTTACAAGCCGTGTTTCGTTTAAAAGCCTATTTATTTTTGTTACAAGCCGTGTTTCGTTTAAAGGCCTATTAATTTTTGTAACAAGCCGTGTTTAGTTTAAAAGCCTATTTATTTTTGTTACAAGCCTTGTTTCGTTTAAAGGCTGTGTAAAGTTAATTTGTTTCAATGTACCGGTAGGCACCTGCGGCTTATAGACATGTGCGGCTTATTTATGTAAAAAATACATCTTTTTTTATAATTCAGTGGGTGCGGCTTATATTCAGGTGCGCTTAATAGTCCAGAAATTACGGTAATAAAAAGCATGATCTGGAGCACACCCAGAGAAAATGATTTTGTGTGGAGGTGCTGACTAATGGCAAATAAACTGTAAGCTATAAAAATAAATAAAGAGATTTACCCCAAACTATGCAAACCTGTATGTTGGACAATTACAAAACAGAGACACACCCCCTACTTTCTAAAATCCTCCAATGGAAGAGATACATAGATGATGTCTTTGTGCTCTGGGAAGGAAGTACATGAACTTATGAATCATCAAAGAGAATGATGCATCACATACAGACTTATACACAAAGCCCACAGAACGCAAAACCCTGCTATATGCGGATATTATGCATCCCCTTCCCCTCAGGAATGGTCTACCATATAGCCAGTTATGCAGGGTTAAACAAATCTGTGGCAACTTGTCAGATTTTGACAGCAATGCTAAGAAAATGACAGATATATTCCAAAAGGGAGGCTACAGGGACAAAACTCTTGATGCAGCAATGATGAAAATATCTCAAAATCCAAGAGAGAAATTGCTCATAAGTAAAGCAAAGAAGAAAAACAACTCAAGAGTCTTTTGCACTAAGTACACCAAGTGTTTGGAGAAAATGAAAGCAATCCTGAAAAAGCACGGACATATTCTGCAATCAGACAAAAAAATGGCACAACTCTTCAAGTAATCCCCCACTGGTAGTCTATAAGTGTGGTCGCAATATTGAGGATAGCTTAATGAGATCTGACCTGCCCCCTGAGCCCACTCAGACACTCTTGACACACATTCCAAATGGGAAGTACAAATGTGGCTCATGTGCACAGTGCAATAGCGCTACAAAAACACCCTTCTTCAGACACCCACATTCAGGTAGAAATATCCCTGTTATGGGGTATCATCTCATACAAGAAAAAAAGGGAGTAATCCATCTAATCACCTGTTCATGTGAGAAAGCCTACGTAGGACAAACGAAAAGACGCATATCTGAACACTGCAGCTCACTTTGTTGAAACTAACCATCCCATCTCCTCCGTCAAATACACAGGCATTGAGCATGTTGCTTTAACAAGGAAAGAAGGTAACATCGAGATCCTACTATTACAGAAGGAGGCCTACTGGATATCCTATTTGTAAACATTGACCCCTAGTGGTCTGAATATTGACTTTGCTCTCAGGCTCTTCATATGAACAATAATTTTTACGAACAAGTCTTAGAAATTGAAATATTATTTCTACAGCTAATCAGTATACACCCAAAACGTTCCCCCGTTGATGATGCTAATTATGCATTATGGTTGAACCAAAATATTACATGTAACAAAAATGTAATGAAATTGGAAACAATTAACTTCTCTGGGATAGCGTCCCACCTGGCCAAAAGCCAGGGAAAATGCAGAGCGCCAAATTCAAATAAATTACTATATAAATCAAACTTTCATTAATTCACACATGCAAGATAGCAAATTAAAGCTACACTTGTTGTGAATCCAGCCAACATGTCAGATTTCAAAAAGGCTTTTCGGCGAAAGCAAACAATGCTATTATCTGAGGATAGCACCTCCGTAAACAAAGTGAGAAACCGTATTTCAACCCTGCAGGCGTGACACAAAATGCAGAAATAAAAATATAATTCATGCCTTACCTTTGACGAGCGTTTTTTGTTGGCACTCCAATATGTCCCATAAACATCACAAATGTGCCTTTTGTTCGATTAATTCCGTCGATATATATCCAAAATGTCAATTTATTTGGCGCGTTTGATCCAGAAAAACACCGGTTCCAACTTGCTCAACGTGACTGCAAAATGTCTCAAAAGTTACCTGTAAACTTTGCCAAAACATTTCAAACTACTTTTGTGATACAACTGTAGGTATTGTTTTACGTAAATAATCGATAAAATTGAAGACGGGATGATCTGTGTTCAATACAGGAAGAAAACAAACTGAAGCATGTTTTCTGGTCACGCGCCTCTATCTAACAGGGTCAAGTGACCCTCGTTCAAGATGGCCGTACTTCTTCATTACACAAAGGAATAACCTCATTCAATTTCTCAAGACTGTTGACATCCAGTGGAAGCGATAGGAACTGCAAGAAGGTCCCTTAGAAATCCCAA
Organism: Oncorhynchus kisutch; assembly: GCF_002021735.2. Lineage (NCBI taxonomy): Eukaryota > Metazoa > Chordata > Actinopteri > Salmoniformes > Salmonidae > Oncorhynchus > Oncorhynchus kisutch. The sequence continues at coordinate 34,527,191 of NC_034175.2, forward strand.
TGAAAACCCATTGAAAAGAGAGTGACCTCAAAAAAACAAAAACATCTGAATTGTTTGTCTTCGGGGTTTCGCCTGCCTGTTTTCTATCCAAATCTACTAATATCTTATCTTCTGGGGATGAGTAGCAGGCAGTTGAATTTGGGCATGCATTTCATCCGGATGTGAAAATACTGCCCCCTGTCACCAAGAAGTTAAATAAATATGTGAAATTAAATTAAACAATGTTATGCTAATGCTAATGATAACAATAGCCTATTATATTCAATATGCTGTAAACTTGTCTTTTAACAGTTTCACTCACTTCATTATAATCAACTAATAATTATGACACACCCCTCACTACTATCATTTCACTAATTGCACTGTTTGTCTACATGACTTGGTTCAAGCATTCATGATATTACACTGAAGAATCGTTGGTGTTTTACCCCACATTTTACCCCAAATTACTGGGAGTTTATATACAGTTGAAGTTGGAAGTTTACATACACTTAGGTTAGAGTCATTAAAACTCATTTTTCAACCATTCCACAAAATTCTTGTTAACAAACTATAGTTTTGGCAAGTCGGTTAGGACATCTACTTTGTGCATGATAGAAGTAATTTTTCCAACAATTGTTTACAGATGGATAATTATAATTCACTGTATCACAATTCCAGTGGGTCAGAAGTTTACATTAGCTAAGTTGACTGTGCCTTTAAACAGCTTGGAAAATTCAAGAAAATTATGTCATGGTTTTAGAAGCTTCTGATAGGCTAATTGACTTCATTTGAGTCAATTTGCCGTGTACCTGTGGATGTATTTAAAAGCCTACCTTCAAACTCAATGCGTATTTGCTTGACATCATGGGGAAACCAAAAGAAATCAACCAAGACCTCAGAATAAAAATTGTAGACCTCCACAAGTCTAGTTCATCCTTGGGAGCAATTTCCAAACGCCTGAAGGTACCACGCTCATCTGTACAAACAATAGTACTGTCACGCCCTGGCCTTAGTTATCTTTTTTTTTTCTTTATTATTTTGGTTAGGCCAGGGTGTGATATGGGTGATTTATGTGTAGGTCCTGTCTAGGGGTTTTTGTAGATTTATGGGGTTGTGTTCAGTTTAGTTGTCTAGGTAAGTCTATGGTTGCCTAGATTGGTTCTCAATCAGAGGCAGGTGTTTATTGTTGTCTCTGATTGGGAACCATATTTAGGCAGCCATATTCTTTGGGAATTTAGTGGGTGATTGTTTACTGTCTTTGTGTTTTATGCACCAGTTAGGACTGTTACGGTTTTCACGTTTATTGTTTTGTAGTTTGTTCAAGTTTGAGTTTTCTTATTAAAGAACCATGATCTATAACCATGCTGCGTTTTGGTCCGCCTCACCTTCCCAGGAAGAAAGCCGTGACAAGTACGCAAGTATAAACACCATGGGACCAAGCAGCCGTCATACTGCTCAGGAAGGAGACTCGTTCTGTCTCCTAGAGAATAATGTACTGCCACCATCATGCTTCACTGTTGGGGTGGTATCTCGGGGTGATGAGAGGTGTTGGGTTTCTGCCAGACATAGCATTTTCCTTGATGGCCAAAAAGCTTATCAAACAAAACATGCATGTATTGTGTAACATGAAGGCCTTTGAGTGTCATCTGATGAAGATTATCAAAGGTTAGTGACTCATTTTATCTCTGTGCTTTTTCTCTCTCTCTCTCTTAGGCTGGTAAAATTGGCTGTGTATTTTAGTGAGTAATCATAATCGTTTGTAGTACTTTCCCCGTAAATCTGTGCTGGGATTAACAACAAGACTACCTTGAAAACAATATAAGATACATGTATGTTTGAGGAATTTTAATTATGAGATTTCTGTTGTGATATCGCTCCGGGTAACGGGATGTCAGCCATAAGAAGTTGTTTAAGACACTGTCAGCTTACAGACGGTAGGCCATTAAGGTCACAGTTAGGCCTCTTTAGTGTCCTAAGTTTTCATATCTATGGACTCTGGAAAACACCAAAAGAAAGATGCATTCTGGGTGCCCAGGGTTCCTGCTCATCTGCGTGAACATGCCTTAGGCATGCTGCAAGGAGGCATGCGGACCGCAGATGTGGCCAGGGCAATAAATTGCAATGTCCGTACTGTGAGACGCCTAAGACAGGGCTACAGGATGGACAGCGGCAGACCACGTGTAACAACACCTGCACAGGATCGGTACATCCGAACATCACACCTGTGGGACAGGTACAGGATGGCAACAACAACTGCCTGAGTTCAACCAGGAATGCACAATCCCTCCATCAGTGCTCAGACTGTCCACTATAGGCTGAGAGAGGTTGGACTGAGGGCTTGTAGGCATGTTGTAAGGCCGGTCCTCACCACACCAGACATCACCTGCAACAATGTTGCCAATGGGCACAAACCCACCGTCGCTGGACCAGACAGGTCTGGCAAAATGTGCTCTTCACTGATGAGTCACGGTTGTGTCTCACCAGGGGTAATGGTTGGATTCGCATTTATCGTCGAAGGAATGAGCATTACATCGAGGCCTGTACTCTGGAGTGGGCTCGATTTGGTGGTGGAGGGTCCGTATTGGTCTGTGTTGGTGTGTCACAACATCAATGGACTGAGCTTGTTGTTATTGCCGGCAATCTCAACTCTGTGCCTTACAGGGAAGACATCCTCCTCCCTCATGTGGTACCCTTCTTGCAGGCTCATCCTGACATGACCCTCCTGCATGACAATGCCACCAGCCATACTGCTCGTTCTGTGCGTGATTTCCTGCAAGACAGGATTATCAGTGTTCTGCCAAGGCCAACAAGGAGCCCAGATCTCAATCCCATTGAGCACGTCTGGGACCTGTTGGATCGGGTGGTGAGGGCTAGGGCAATTCCCACCAGAAATGTCCAGGAACTTGCAGGTGCCTTGGTGGAAGAGTGGGGTAACATCTCACAGCAAGAACTGACAAATCTGGTGCAGTCCATGAGGAGGAGATGCACTGCAGTACTTATTTCAGCTGGTGACCACACCAGATACAGACATTTTCTTTTGATTTTGGCCCACCCCCGTTGTTCAGGGACAAATTATTCCATTTCTGTTAGTCACATGTCTGTGGACCTTGTTCAGTTTATGTCTCAGCTGTTGAGTCTTGTTATGTTCATACAAATATTTACACATGTTAAGTTTGCTGAAAATAAACGCAGTTGACAGTGAGAGGACGTTTCTTTTTTTGCTGAGTTAACATTGACTACGATAATTATCCCGAGCTTACAATTTACTTATTTCACCTCTCCTCCTCCCCAGCAATTCTCCCAATGTGAGTTGTCTCTTTAATAAGTCCTAAAACTGGGCCAACTCCCCCAGGAGAGGGGGGTCTGGCTATCTTCAAACCTTTGCCTAGCTGATGGGTCCTTTTGATCCTCACCAAGGAAAAAGAGTCATGACACCTATAATTACAAAGTGAAAACATGTTTTGCAAATATATTGAAAAAGATATACAGAAATATCTCAATTACATAAGTATTCACACCCCTGAGTATAATGATTACAGCTGTGAGTCTTTCTGGGTAAGTCTCTAAGAGCTTTGCACATCTGGATTTTACAATATTTGCACATTATTTTTAAATTCTCTGTCAAGTTGGTTGTTGATCCTTGCTAGTGTAACAGATGTATATGTACTCTCCATGCGTTGTGATTTCTCAAAATAAATCACTTCAGCCAGTGGTCCCAGTTGAGCATTTATTTTTGTTAAATGGGAAACAGCACATTAGTTGTGCAGGGCTTAACGGTATTGATGGCTGTCGCTGGCAAAATCCCTTGCATCACATTTTCATACTGGGCGACAAAATACAAAAATACAAATACAAAATATAACAGGTACCATATACCCACACATGTATAAATCAGTAATGTACAGCAAACTTTTACACATTGTAAAATAGAAAATAGTATTCAGAATGTGACCTACCCCTTGCATCACATTTTCATACTAGGGAGACCTGACGTTCGCGATCTACCCCTTATTGTCATCAGAGTTGAACTAACCAATAAGAATGCTTGAACATTAAATACACATTTCTTTAGAGGCAAGTGGAAACAACCAACCCTGTTACATTCTCCCCTGCTGAATTACACTTGCATACTATGAAGAAACAAAATGAGGTATGCAATACCTCACCAAACATTCCAGTGCAAAGACTATTCTCTAAAAAGAATTAGGGGAATTCAAAGACCCCATAGGAAAACATGCCTGTTACATGTTCAGTAAAATCAGTGACAATAAGAACCTCAGACAGAAAAACCTTGACCTCTGACCCATTACCTCAATGGGGTCTCTTGAACCTGTTATGGCAAGGCGATCCCCGAGGGGAACTCCACCCCCCCATTCAGCTGAAAAGGTGGCGCAGAAATATTTAACTTTCACACATTAACAAGTCCAATACCTCAAATGAAAGATAAACATCTTGTTCATCTACCCATTATGTCAATTTTTTTTAATGTTTTACAGCGAAAACACAATATATATTTGTTAGAACACCACCAAATCAAAGGAAAAACGCAGCCATTTTTTCCAGCCAAAGATAGAGTCACAAAAGCAGCATTAGAGATAAAATTAATCACTAACCTTTTGAAAATTTTCATCAGATGACACTCATATGACATGTTACACAATACATTGATGTTTTCTTCAATAATATGCATATTTATATCCACAAATCTCGGTTTACATTGACGCCATGTTCAGAAATGCCTCCAAAATATCCGTAGGAATTATAGAAAGCCATGCCAGATAACAGAAATACTCATCATAAACTTTGACTAAAGATACATATTCTACATATAATTAAAGATACACTGGTTCTTAATGCAACCGCTGTGTCAGACTTTAAAAAAAGATACGGAAAAAGCCTACCATGCAATAATCTGAGACAGCGCTCAGACATAAAAGTATTTCTCCGCCATGTTGGAGTCAACAGAAATGCGAAATTACATCATAAATATTCCCTTACATTTGATGATCTTTCATCAGAATGCAGTGCAAGGAGTCCTAGTTCCACAATAAATCGTTGTTTTGTTCCATAATGTCCAATACTAGTGTCCAATTAGCTGCATTTGCTACCACTTTCAGCTCACGTGCCCAAATGCTGACGCTGGTCCAGGACAACTCGCACGAAAAGTTCAAAAATATATATTCCAGGTCGAATAAACTGGTCAAACTAAGTAGAGAATCAATCTTCAGGATGTTATTTTCATATATATCCAATACCGTTCCAACCGGATCATACGTTTTCAGCTGCAGCCAAATGGAACGACGGTGGCACCCACAGACAAATGCGCCACAGGGAAATTGCATTCTGTTGTGACAGTGACTATTTCCCCTCCCATTCGGTCAAAGTTCACACCAGAAGCTCCATTCCACGTTCTACTGAATGAGGACATCTAGTGGAAGGTGTAGGAAGTACTACCAGATCCATATCTTGTTGGGAAAGGAAGGGGCGATGACGTCAATGTTGACCCACATTCAGAATTTCACTTCTTGTTTGGAAGAATGCCTGCCCTATGAGTTCTGTTATATTCACAGACATAATTCAAACAGTTTTAGAAACTTCAGAGTGTTTTCTATCCAATAGTAATAATAGTATGCATATATTAGCAATCTAGAACAGAGTAGGATGCAGTTCACTATGGGCCAGCAATTAATCCAAAGTGAAAATACTGCCCCCTATCCTCAACAAGTTTTAAAAGTAAAATAAAATGTTGGGGGAGGGGGGGTTACAGACTTGGATTCTAATCCTACACCCACACAGGTAGTCTAATGAATTCTGTAAGAAAAACCCTCTGTGTCTGCATAGTCTCAATGAGTCTCACTGGGTGTTTCCTAACCTGACCAGCCCCTGACCTGACAGTCCTAACAGAGTTATCATTACATTTAACCTGTTCAACTACAACCAACATTGGTTGGTCACTATCCACAGCTGGAGCTGGAACTTGTGCCACCAGCGGCATCTTCAGAATGCCTTTCTTCCTTAGAGGGTTCGGACATTTCTTCTCCAAAGGTTAGCTCTGACATGCTTGTTCCACCAGTGGCACCCTCAGAATGTGGTGAGTTCTGAGGGTCCCTCGCCAGTGGCCCATCTTCCAGCACATCTGGGGTCTCTTTTTCAGAGGGCTCTGACTGTGTTTCCTCCGAGGTCTGTTCTGAGACCCACACACTAGTCCTCTCACCGATGTCCATTTCTGGTATATCGTTCATGGATGAGTCCTCCATCTCCTCACTCTGATCCCCACGGTCTCCTGTATTAGGTGTCTCCGACAGGCAGACGTGGGGTCTCCCAAACATCAACTGGAAAGGGGCGTGACCCGTGGTTTCATGGACTGTACAGTTGTAGGCGAAGGTCAACGACTTCAGCTTCTGGGGCCACCTGTGCTTCGCTCTCGTAGGTAAAGCCCTGATCATGTTTCCCAGCGTTCTATTGAACCTTTCAACTCCCCCGTTCCCCATCAGATGGTAGGGAGTTGTGTGCGACTTCTGGACTCCTGCAGCACTCAACAACTCAGCAATCAATTTACTTTCAAAGTTGGCCCCTTGGTCAGAGTGGATACGACGAGGAAAACCATACACACAGAAGATGTTGTTCCACAGCTGAAGGGCCACTGCTTTAGCTGATTGGTTCGGACACAAGAAGGCATGGGCCATCTTAGTAAAATGATCATTGACGACCAGAACAGCCGATGACTTGTTGTTGGAGACTTCAGCAGACCAGAAGTCTACACACACCAACTCGAGGGACTCAGTCATGATGATGTTCTCCAGTGGAGCTCTGGCCTCTGGCTCAGGGGCCTTACTGAACACACACCTCTTGCAGGTCTTGACATACTCTCTTACATCCGACTCCAGACCATGACAGAAGAACCTCTGTCTTGTCAAGTACAACATCCGCTGTTTCCCCTGATGACCGGCTTCATCGTGGACACCCTTCAAAACTGTCGCCCTCATGGAGGTGGGTACTACATACTGGTACGTCTTCTTCTTTGACAGCAAACTTTTGGTAACGCGATATAGTACATCCATTTTTAGACTGAGCTTCTCCCAGGTCTTCAGAATCCACAGAGCCTCGATTGGTTCATGGCCATGTTCCCTCCTAGAAGGTCTACGTCCCCTTTCCACGTAGAAGACAACTCTGGCGAGTGCATCATCCTGGCGCTACTTTGATATCAGGTCGTCACGGGACAGCACTCTCACATCTGACATCTCAGATGGCACCAGTGACTGAGTAAGCTGAGGCAGTAGCAGCGCACAGTTCTGTAGACCACCCTCCTCTTGCGACCTTAGAACTGCTGTCACCGCTTCCTTTGACAGAGAACCAGGAGAAGGATAGGAGGTAGTTTGGCAGTCCATGACAATTTCACAGGCATCTGCCTCAATTGACGGTGAGCAGCTTTTGAGGTCGAATGGGTGGTTCGACCAGCGGAACACATCTTGCACCTTCTCAGCATGTAGTCCCACAGCTTCTTCCAGCAAGGCCTTGTATGGAACCCTTATGATATGGTGGAGAGGGCTCGGCTGCACAAATGGCTGTCTACTGATTGCATCAGCTATGACATTTTTGGGACCGGGGATGTACTTTATGTCAAACTTGAATGGAGCGAGTTTAGCAACCCATCTCTGTTCACAGTTGTTGTCTGTCCATACAGTAAAAGGCTTGCCCCTTAGCCAATGACTAAACTTCTCACAGACGGCCCAGCGTAAAGCAAAAAACTCTAACCATTGGGCAGGATACTTTGACTGTGCATAAGTAAGAGATTTGCTAGCGAACGGCTACGGGCCTGGCTGCAGACCCATCCTCTGGCACTTGGGAGAGGACAGCACCTAATCCATTACTAGATGCGTCTACAGACAGCAAGAAAGGTCTACTAAAATCAGGGTGGGCTAGCATGACCTGATCGAGGAGAGCTTGTTTCAACTGACTTCTTCCAGACCAGCACAAGCGGGGAGGCATACTCACTGTTGGATTTCCTGATTATCTCTCGCTCTTCCATCTCATCCAAGGCCTGCCTGAGCTTGTCATAATGGTTAGGGGAGAGCCTATGGTAAGGTAGCCTAAAAGGCTTAGTGTCACTGAGTCTGATGCGATGGACATATCCAGTAGCCTTCCAGCAATCTAGTTTGTTCCGGGAGAAGATACACTCGTAGCGGGCTATTAGCTGAACTAGCCTGGCCTTACACTGTTGCGACAACTGAGTGGACTCAATGTCAATGTCACCTGGCCCTAACTCGTGCAACATCCTACTTGTCACTCTGTGCGGTTTTACGGCACTGTCAACGGTCAAGCTATCTCCACTACCATTGTCAAAGTCTTGATTGTCATCCATTTTGTGTACCTGCTGCACCAGGGGGACCGGTTCGGCAGTGGACCCATCTATGTAGTCAGTGTCAGTCCTCTAATGCCATGCAAGGAAAAACGTCCGCTATCTTGGCATTGCATCTCACTGTTATCGGCTTTGGTGAGGGATTGATAACTTTGACAGGGACCCAGCCTTCGCTCCACAATATCGCTACTGTTCTCCCCACTAGAATGTTTTTCGGTCTTGAGCGTGTCCTCGCAGGCTCAATAACGACAGCACTGCCCCCGGATACATTTTGAGGCGTACACAACCGGCCCCAGACTAAATGTTCCTGCATGGGCTCCAATGTGACCGCCCGCTTCAGCCTTACCATGCCCACTCTTTCCGGCACTTCTGTCCCTTTCCATCTCTCTACATTAGCCAGCAGCCGGAACAGTTTGTCATCTCCATTGTGTTCAGATGATGACATCTTCTCGCAGAAGTCACCGGTCGTCTTCAGCTCCCTGATGAGGTGTTTTATCACGTTGCTGCCTAGGATGAGCTCATCACGTTGGCCATCCACTACTAGAACAGGGACAGAGACACTGCTGCCATATACAGACAGATTCAATTCGCACACACCTACAGGCTTGGTCTTCAACCCCCCCGCAGCCAACCAACACCACTTCAGTCGGACTGAGGGAGCCACTCTTGAGCACCCCTGCTTTCTCAAGGCGTGGCACCACTGTTGAGCTCAATGTGCATGCCATAGAACCGCTGTCAATCATAGCACTCACCTCTATAACATCCCCCAGTAACACACTAGTATAGAAGAGTTCATCGTTGTGGACCACTCTCTGTGTATTTTGCATAATTACTTTTTCATTCGACTTGACTTCATCACAAACACTTGAATATATTGACTCTAAATCTACAACACTATCGGATTGGGGCACCTCACAAGGCCCAGCACTTCCCCCCCACCCCGTGCGGCCCAGCTAGTTTTCCTGCCGGTGTGACGTGTTGCCGCTTGATGGAGCGACGGGAGTTACCGATGAAGTGCGAGGACATTCCTGACGCGTGTGCCCAGCTGCATAACAGAGGAAGCATAGGTGATTAGAATAACAATGATCCATTGTGCTGTGATTCGTATCCCCACACACTTTGCATTGCAAAGACGGGTTCTCCCTTCTCCTGGGCCTCCTCTGGAAACGGTTATCATAGCCACCTACAGGTTGCTGTGGCCTCTGCTCCAAGAGCCATTCAAGCATGCCCATCACATGATCCAATGCCTCGGATGAGCTATTTGTGGGCTGCTGCAAGGGGTCCAGGCAGTTTGCCACAGCCGACACCTGGCCTACTTACTTCCTGCATCAGTGTGGTGACCAGTGGGGCCAGCCGCAAGGGACGTGGAGCCTTACACTTCCTCTGGTACTCCTCCAGCCTGCCATGGCCCTCCGCGGCCATCCACTCATGCAATGGTTTGCACATGAATATCAATGACAGCTCTGGGTTTGGACAGTGCTTGATGAACATGACAGTCAGAACACGTGATGGATTGTCTAGCTCCTTGTTCTGCCTCTTCAAACAGTCCTCTGCCACCTCTATGGCTCTGTTCAGTCTGATTCAGTAATCAAATGGAGTCTCCCCTTCCATTGGCAACGTAGAATAAACATCAACTAGGGGCATGTCAGAGTTGATTGTGTCGCTAAAGTGATGCTTCAGAATGTCAAAAACCGGTCTAGGGCCCTGGCTTAAGTCTGCGTAGGCTTACTCTTACCACATCACGTGCCCTCCCCGTCAGCTTACCCAAAACTTCATCTATCTACATAACAATGCCCGCCAGGAAATCCATAGACACATCCTCCTTCCTAGGATTAGGTGAAACTGGCTTGAATGCACTGAGTTGAGGTAGCTCTAAATCATGTGGAAAGCACACACTTGCCTGCGTAGTTGGCCTGGCCAGAGGTGTGGAAGTAACTGGAGAAATAGCTGCCCCCCTACCCACTGACGGTGAAGGGTTAAACATAAAAACTCCCCTACCTATCCCAAAACTTTCAATTTTTTTAATATATAACAAATGAAAATTATCACAATAAATATGAACACTTCTATAAAATCAGCTGGAACATAATGCACTCAAAATAAAAGTTCAGTAGTAGTTGTCTAACAAGACCAAGAATCAACACAGAAAAGTAACAAGAAACGCTTTAATAAATAGTTGTCACCACCGTGTGGTAGAAAATGGCATCATCCTCACGTTAATTGGCTTCCGAAGGTTACTAGCTTAACAGCACAATTGCATCACTAAATAATCACAACATCACCACAGACAACTAATAAACAGTATATTATATTCCCCACTCACTCATGCTACCAGAAGCTCCCTGATAATTCCACTTGTGCAGAATGCGAAACCTAGGCCTCTGGCATGCATCAGCAACCACAGTACTTCTTGAAGCCGGGTCTCCGATCCCTCCACGTGACGTCCGGCGAAGACAAGAAGACGAGTCACGGCACCAGTGTAACAGATGTATATGTACTCTCCATGCGTTGTGTTTTCTCAAAATAAATCACTTCGGCCAGTGGTCCCAGTTGGGCATTTATTTCTGTTGTTAAATGGGAAACAGCACGTTAGTTGTGCAGGGCTTAACGGTATTGATGGCTGTCGATGGCAAAATCTGTAGCATGAATACAACTGTGTTAGCAGTGGCTTATGTGACCATTACATCGGTGTATGCTAGCTAACACACTTATTTACAGCAATCATATGCCAAAGCACATCCCAGAAAGCCCCTCAATCCCTAACAGGTACCATATACCCACACATGTATAAATCAGTAACGTACAGCAAACTTGTACACATTGTAAAATAGAAAATAATATTCAGAACGTGACCTACCCCTTGCATCACATTCTCATACTGGGGAGACCTGACGTTCGCGATCTCCCCCTATCTGCAAGCGGGGTCAATCACAACACACCTTACTGTCATCAGAGTTGAACTAACCAATAAGAATGCTTGAACATTAAATACACGTTTCTTTAGAGGCAAGTGGAAACATAACCAACCCTGTTACACTAGACTGTCATTTTCAAGTCTTGTCAAGCCGATTTAAGTTAAAATTTGTAACTAGGCCACTCAGGAACATTCAATGTCATCTTGATCAGCTACTTCTGTGTATATTTGGCCTGTGTTTTAGGTTATTGTCCTGCTGAGAAGTGAATTTGTCTCCCAGTGTCAGTTGAAAAGCAGACTGATCCAGAATTTTGTCTGTGCTTAGCTCTATTCTGGTTTTTTTGTTATACAAGAAAACTCTGTATTCCTTGCCGATGACAAGCATAACATAGCATGATGCAACCACCACCATGCTTGAAAATATGAAGTGGTACTCAATGATGACTTGTTTTGGACTTGCCCCAAACATAACGCTTTCTATTCAGTACATAAATGTAATGTATTTGCCAAATTTGTTGCAGTTTTACTTTAGTGCCTTATTGCAAACAAGATGCATGTTTTTGATTATTTTTATTCTGTACAGGCTTATTTATTTTCACTCTGTCATTTAGGTTAGTGTTGTGGAGTTACTACAATGATCTTGATCCATTAAACACTGTTTGAAAGTCACTATTGGCCTCATGTTGAAATCCATGAGTGGTTTCCTTCCTCTCCAGCAATTGAGTTAGGAAGGACGCCTGTATCTTTGTAGTGACAGGGTGTACGGATACACGATACAAAGTGTAATTCATAATTTCCCCATGCTCAAAGGGATATTCAGTGTCTGCTTTTTTTTCATCTACCAATAGGTGCCCCTCTGTGAGGCATTGGAAAGCCTTTCTGGTCTTTGTGTTTGAAATTCACTGCTCGACTGAGGGACCTTACAGCCAATTTTATGTGTTGGGTACAAAGATGAGTTAGTCATTCAAAAATTGTGTAAAACACTGTTATGGCACACAGAGTGAGTCCATGCAACTTATTATGTGACTTGTGACTTAAGGCTTTCCATAACAAACGGGTCGAATACTTATTTGTAAGACATTCAGCTTTTAATTTGGAATTAGTTTGTAAAAATGTCTCAACATAATTCCACTTCTACATTATGGGGATATTGTGTGTAGGCCAGTGACACAAAATCTCAATTTAATACATTTAAAATTCAGACTGTAACACAGTAGAATGTGGAAAAAGACAAGGAGTGTGAATACATTCTGAAGGTACTGTATATGGTAATACAAACCGTTTCAGACCATCTGGACCTATGGTCTTCATAACGTTCCCATCATCCCTGTTTTTAACACCTAGGGAAGTATTTGACAATGCAATGGTGAAGTACACTCCAAAACACGTACATTTCAAGTACGAATTCATGAGAGCTGATGCCGGCTCACTGTTACAGACCATAACAAAAAATGTCAAATGTGAACAGGCAAAAACCCAAAGTAATGTTTTTCAATTTAGCACAACACAACATGTACCATTTTTATTTAAGTATGAATAAGTATGAATAAGTTTTTGCTGCCTATTTGTGTTCATCATTGTAAACACACACAATACAACTCTGAATATCTGCAAGAATCCCCCTCCTAATCTCAGAGACACACCATCCACACACTACATTGTCCTGCCTTCAACCAATCTCTCACCCGCCCAAAAACACATTCTGTCTCACTTGGAGACCTTCATTGAAAATAAAGGGTATGTGAATTACCATCCATTCAGCTCCATTAGCCATTTCATCTAAAAAATAAAATGTCCTTCATTAGTCATTATCCTAATTGGTAGCGTCTTTATCTAATATGGGTATAGCCAAAATGAGACATCAGAGGTCCAAATAAAACAATGACTTGAGTGTTGCTTTAGCAATATGCTTGAGTGGTTTAAGGCAAAACATTTAAATGTATTGGAATGGCCTAGTCAAAGCCCAGACCTCAAACCAATTGAGAATCTGTTGTATGACTTAAATATTGCTGGCTGATGGCTGACTTTTGTCTGTTTGTAATAAGTTTAAACAGTGACGAACCATCACCAAAATGACAGACTGAAATCAACATTAAAAGTGTTGGCAAATGGCATCACAGTCGTCTCTAGGCCGTGCCGAGTTCAAGGAGATACCCCACTTGACCGTAGCTTGCTCTGTCTGACAGCAGCCACTGTGCAAATAGCAGGTCCGGAGTGAAGCCTGACTAGTAGTGATTTAATGATGCTTTGGACATATTGCGGCCTCTGGGTCACACAGAGATGTTTTCGATGGGCTCATCGGGGGGAGGTTGGTGTGGAGAAGCCACAGAGTTATTTTACTTGTGTGCACCGGTTCATGTAGTCTGACACATCCAAGTTTCTCCCTAAGGATAATATGGGTTTACACGTTATGCTCTAACTCTGCTTCTGTGTAGGCCATTTTCAAAATGATTTTTGCCACATGTACAGGGTCACCTGTACCTCTACAGATATCAACATGAAAAGATTGAATGGTCCCCTTCATATCCTAAAGGGGAAATGTGAACATTACCATCAAATAGGCCTGACATCCCCAAATTGGGAGGCTTAAATCATCAAAGAAAGGGAAACAAATGGCATCACCATAGTTACTAGGCCGTGCCGAGTTCAACGAGATGCCCCATTTGACAGTTGCTCGCTTGGTCTGACCACAGCGACCGTGCAAAAAGGTAGGCCCAAAATACAGCCTAACCTAAATTTGAGGTGCATTTGGGTGACACTGGCAGAACCGTTAAGGCTAGAATCATAATTCAACCACAGGAATGTTCCTAAGGTCCTCCTGATCTGTGCAAATCTAACCTTGACCATGTGGAATTAACCCTTAACAGTGAAAACAGGGTGTTTTTGTCTAACAGTTTACAATGACATCTATCCCCAAAGGTTTTTTGTTTTGTTTTCATTTATCCGTTATTTTACCAGGTAAATTGAGAACACGTTCTCATTTACAGCAACAACCTGGGGAATAGTTACAAGGGAGAGGAGGGGGATGAATGAGCCAATTGTAAACTGGGGATTATTAGGTGACCGTGATGGTTTGAGGGCCAGATTGGACATTTTAGCCAGGACACTGGGGTTAACACCCCTACTCTTACGATAAGTGCCATGGGATCTTTAATGACCTTAGAGAGTCAGGACAGCCCTTTAACGTCCCATCTGAAAGACAGCACCCTACACAGGGCAGTGTCCTGGGGCATTGGGATATTTTTTAGACCAGAGAAAAGAGTGGCTCATACTGGCCCTCCAACACCACTTCCAGCAGCATCTGGCCTCCCATCCAGGGACTGACCAGGACCAACCCTACTTGGCTTCGGAAACAAGCCAGCAGTGGAATGCAGGGTGGTATGCTGCTGGCACGTATGCTGCTGAATACATTGCCTGCTGCCCTAACTTGAAGCCTATGATTGTGATTGCCAAATAAAAACTGTCTTCAATGACAATTCATCAGGCCACTATGAGGACTACCTCTGTTGATTCTAAGCTTCCTGGATCATCCGGAAGTGGTTAAATTCACCCTAAAAGTGGTTTTGCAGTTTGGTAAAAACACTGCATTCGACCCTCTGTAAATCAGTCAGTTTTTATTAACGAATAGACTTGAAACTCAGGATTCTGTAAAAGCCTACCCCACGTAGGATATGTGTTTACTTTGCATTAAATTGGGGTCATAGGGGTTATTTTGAAGGGGTAAAAAGGTCACATCTTTCCAAAATGTCAAGTGTGTGATTAGGCAACCCTCGTAAACTGTAAATCAGTCATTTCTCCCATCAGATGTCCAAGAAAACTTGCACACACACACACATATAGCCAGGATGGAGGAACACAGTGCGGGGCTTATAGACACAGAGTGCCTGCAATAGTTACCTACATTCGTACTATCAATGAACAGTCAGACCTAGAGCTCTGAAACTTTAGAAACCTGATATAGAGCTTAAGTCGATCGTGCATGGTGAGTTATGTGGCTCTCGAAGGTTCTCAGGCCGAGAAACAGTCTTGTACATTTGCAATGATTTCAATTTTGACCATCGCGAAAATGATGACATTTAGAAAAGTCCCAGAGTCACAAGACTAGGTGTATTTAAACCGCCTCGGCCCACAGAGACAGACCCTAAAGTATCTGTCCGATAGCTCATTCAGGGACCTCGTAGCAACGCCCGGGGAAAAAAGTGAATTTTCAGCACTAATTAAGGTTACTGCTCGGGCACCAAATGACCTATCAAGCCAAAACTCTAGATTTAGGGTTGCCTCAGCTAGGCCTACACATAATGTCAGAACTGGACCCGCAGATAGAACATAACTACGTGTTTTACATTTTCTTACGGTTCAAATTCTTACTTGGCAGGTGGGACGGTAGCGTCCCACCTTGCCAACATCCTGTGAAATTGCAGAGCGCAAAATTCAAACTAAAGAATTATAAATATTTAACTTTCATAAAATCACAAGTGTAATACATCAAAATAAAGCTTACTTCTTGTTAATCCAGCCGCTTTCAAAAAGGCTTTACGGCGAAAGCAAACTGTGTGAATATCTGAGGATAGCGTCCTGCATACAAAACCATGAAAAACATATTTCGACCAGGCAGGTGCGACACGAAGTAAGAAATAGCGATTTAATAAATGCCTTACCTTTGATTTTCTTCTGTTGGGACACGAAAAGGTCCCAGATACATCAAAAATGTCCTTCTTTATATCCATAAAAACTCAGTTTAACTGGCGTGCTTCAGTCAATAATCCACCCATTTTCCCTCCATCAAAATGCATACAAAATGAATCCCAAACGTTACAAAAAACTTTTCCAAACATGTCAAACAACGTTTATAATCAAACCTTAGGTACCCTAATATGTAAATAAACAATAGAATTTAAGATGGAGAATCATTATTGTCTTTACCGGAGAAAAGTACCAAAGAACGCGCTCTCATTCACTCATTTGGAAACACTACAGCCAAAATGGGAGCCACCTAGAAAAACTTACATTTCTGGTTAATTTTTCCAAAAACCAGCCTGAAACTCTTTCTAAAGACTGTTGACATCTAGTGGAAATCCTTGGAACTGCAATCTGGGAGGAATTCACTTTATAATAAAAGTGACAGCATTGAAAATAGTGATAGGCTGAATTTGTTTTTTGGGGATGGTTTGTCCTCTGGGTTTCGCCTCCCGTATCAGTTCTGTTATACTCACAGACAATATTTTAACAGTTTTAGATACTTTAGTGTTTTCTATCCAAATCACTATAATTTTTTTTATTATTTTGTCACGAAAAGATGCTCGACTATGCATATAATTGACAACTTTGGAAAGAAGACACTCTGACGTTTCCAAAACTGCTAAGATATTGTCTGTGAGTGCCACTTCCAACCAGGAAGTGCCGCATTTTTTGAAACCGCCTCATGCCAATGTCTCCTTATATGGCTGTGAATGAGCTACGAATGAGCTTACATTTTCCATGTATTCCCCAAGGTGTCTGCAGCATTATGACGTCTTTTTAGGCATTTCCAATGACGAATGGCCGTAAGGGACCATATATAGCATGTGGTCACGTGGTGTCTCCCGCAGAAAATCTTGCGTAAAATACTGAGGTAGCCATTTTTCCAATCGCTTCTTATGAGAAACCAATTGCCTCGACGGATATATTATCGAATATATATGTTAAAAACACCTTGAGGATGGATCCTAAACAACGTTTGCCGTGTTTCTGTCGATATTATGGAGCAAATTTTGAAAAAATGTTGGCGTTATAGTTGTAGCATTTTCCGGTCGATTTGTCAGCCAAGCATGATGAAGAAACGGGAGCTATTTCACCTTTAAAAATAATATTTTTGGAAAAAAGGAACATTTGCTATCTAACTGGGAGTCTCCTGAGTGAAAGCAGCTGAAGTTCTTCAAAGGTAAATTATTTCATTTGATAGCTTTTTTTATTTTCGTGAAAATGTTGCCTGCTGCCAGCAGAGCTAGCATAGCATTATGCCATGGTAACTTACACAAATGCTTGTCTAGCGTTGGCTGTAACGCATATTTTGAAAATCTGAGATGACAGTGTTGTTAACAAAAGGCTAAGCTTGTGTTTGAATATATTTATTTCACTTCATTTGCGATTTTCATGAATAGGAAACGTTTCTAGGGGTATTTATGTCCGCTGCGTTATGCTAATGCATTTGAGGCTATGATTATGCTCCCGGATACGGGATTGCTCGTCGCAAGAGGTTAACTTGTTATGGCTGCAATCCCGTTAACGGGATAATTGTGATCAACAACAGCTGAATAGCATAGCGCTACATTCAATGAATATTAGTAAAAATATTTATATTCATGAAATCACAAGTGCAATATAGGAAAACACAGCTTAGCCTTTTGTTAATCCACCTATCGTGTCAGATTTTGAAATGATGCTTTACAGCGAAAGCAATCCAAGCGTTTGTGTAAGTTTATTGATCGCATGACAAAACATTAAGTACACTTAGCATCAGGTAGTTTGGTCACGAAAATCAGAAAAGCAATCAAATTAATCGTTTACCTTTGATGATCTTCGGATGTTTTCACTCACGAGACTCCCAGTTACACAACAAATGTTCCTTTTGTTCCATAAAAAAAAGTATATCCAAAATACCTCTGTTTGGCACGTTATGTTCAGAAATCCACAGGAAAGAGTGGTCATGAAAACGCAGACAAATTCCAAAGAGTTTCCTTAATGTCCACAGAAACATGTCAAACGTTTATAATCAATCCTCAGGTTGTTTTTAAAATATATAATCGATAATATATCAACCGCAAATGTCTTGTTCAGTAGGAGAGGGAAAAGCAATGGCTGCCCAAACTCAGTTGCGCGAGCAAAACTCATGCGACCACTTGACGCGATGTTATCGTTCTGGCTCATTTTTCAAGATAAAAGCCTGAAACTATGTATGAAGACTGCTGACACCTCGAGGAAGTGATAGGAAATAGGAATCTGGTTGATATCCCTTTAAATGGAGCAAAGGGAGGCTATGGGACATGGAGTTTTCAAAAGAGAAGCCACTTCCTGTTTTGATTTTCCTCAGCGTTTCGCCTGCAATATCAGTTCTGTTATACTCACAGACAATATTTTGACAGTTTTGGAAAGTTTAGAGTGTCTTCTATCCAATAATAATAATATGCATATATTAGCAACTGAGACGGAGGAGCTGGCCATTTACAATGGGCACCTTTTCATCCAAGCTACTCAATACTGCCCCTGCAGCCATAAGAAGTTAAACAGAAGGTGCTGTGCATTTTGGGCCTGCTCTGAAATATGTGATAGTTGTGTTCTAAACGTGTTGGACAAAGTGGGTTTGGTGTCATTATGTATAAGTTTGTTGTCAGAATGATATCTTATAGATTGATGGATACTGACTTGATGGCTGACTTTTGTCAGTTTGCAATAAGTTTAAACAGTGATAAACCATCACCAAATTCACATGCTGAAATCAACAACAATGATCGATGGAGAGCAACCACTATCACTGTCCGGCCATCCTGAGTTCAAAGGGCCAGTCAATTGGGCATTTCTGCAGTATATTAGAGCATGTCAAATTTGTGATGGTAAATGCCCATTGTAAGACATTGCAAATCCCGTGCACTTGGTGATCGGAACGAGTTACCAAGATCATGGCCGGGTAGGGAGAGCCCCCCCACCTGTGTCCATCCAATAGGGGGCGCTTCTGGTCAGTTTTGACGTTTTTCAAAAAATCTTTAAAAAAGACAGTGTCCCACTTCTCTGTCATTGCACCAAATTCTTACTTCCTATGATCAAACATGACAAATAGACCTTCTAGTTTGATTCAGGGCTTAACACAGTGATATATATATAATTTGGTCAGTATAAATGCCATTTGGACATGGTTCACTGACTTTTGGGTTCAGAAACCAACTTCCTATGATCAAATATGGCAAATGGACACATCATCCAGATTTGGTACTTTCAATGCTTATATATGGCACTTGGATATATATTATTCCATTTGACATGGTTCACTGACTTTTGGGTTCGGAAACCGACTTCTAATGATCATATATGGCAAATGGACATAACATCCTAATTTGGGACATTCAATACTTATACATAGCATTTGGACATTTTTTGCAGCTTTATTTAAGCTGGTAGGCTAGTTGAGAACAAGTTCTCATTTACAACTATGACCTGACCAAAATAAAGCAAAGCTGTGCGACACAAACAACAACAGAGTTACAAATGGAATAAACAAACATACAGTCAATAATACAAAAGAGAAAGTCGATATACAGTGTGTGCAAATGAGGTAGGATAAGGTGAGAGAGGCAATGAATAGGCAATAGTGGCGAAATTATTACAGTATGGCAAATTAAACGCTGAGGTGATAGATGTGCAGAAGATGAGCGTGCAAGGAGCGGTACTGGGGTGCAAAGGAGCAAAACAAATTTTAAAAATAACAATATGGTGATGAGGTAGTTGGAGGGCTATTTACAGATTGGCAATGTGAAGTGATCTGTGAGCTGCTCTGAGAGCTGGTGCATAAATCTTGTGAGGGAGATATGAGTCTCCAGCTTCAGTGATTTTTGCAGTTCGTTCCAGTCATTGGCAGCACAGAACTGGAAGGAAAGTCGGCCAAAGGAAGAATTGGCTTTGGGGGTGACCAGTGAAATACACAGTGGGGAGAACAAGTATTTGATACACTGCTGATTTTGCAGGTTTTCCTACTTACAAAGCATGTAGAGGTTGTTGTCATGCTGGAAGACCCATCCACGACCCATCTTCAATGCTCTTACTGAGGGAAGGAGTTTGTTGGCCAGGATCTTGCGATACATGGCCCCATCCATCCTCCCCTCAATATGGTGCAGTCGTCCTGTCCCCTTTGCAGAAAAGCATCCCCAAAGAATGATGTTTCCACCTTCATGCTTCACGGTTGGGATGGTGTTCTTATGGTTGTACTCATCCTTCTTCTCCAAACATGGCGAGTGGAGTTTAGACTAAAAAGCTCTCATTTTTGTCTCATCAGACCACATGACCTTCTCCCATTCGTCCTCTGGATCATCCAGATGGTCATTGGCAAACTTCAGATGGACCTGGACATGTGCTGGCTTGAGCAGGGGGACCTTGCGTTCGCTTCAGGTCATTGACCAGGTCCTGCCGTGTAGTTCTGGGCTGATCCCTCACCTTCCTCATGATCATTAATGCCCCACGAGGTGAGATCTTGCATGGAGCCCCAGACCGAAGTTGATTGACCGTCATCTTGAACTTCTTCCATTTTCTAGTAATTGTGCCAACAGTTGTTGCCTTCTCACCAAGCTGCTTGCCTATTGTCCTGTAGCCCATCCCAGCCTTGTGCGGATCTACAATTTTATCCCTGATGTCCTTACACAGCTATCTGGTCTTGGTCATTGTGGAGAGGTTGGAGTCTGTTTGATTGAGTGTGTGAACAGGTGTCTTTTAAGACAAAGCGTCTTTCAAGCTGTCAGGCATTCCCTTGGCAGCAAGAGCCTCTCGGTGGATGCTGCAGTGTACCCAAGTGGTGTCGGAGCAACTGCTTGCACGCACGTTACCAGTCCACTATGTCTCCATGTCATGACTTTTGCGCCATCAGTACAGATACCAACACATGTTGACCACCAAAGTCCATTTGATGTCACAAAGCTGTCCAGTACTTTAAAAATACCCTCTACTGTTGTTCTGGTTTCCAATGGTTTGCAGAAGAGGATGTCTTCCTTAATTTACCCCCCATAAACTTAACGGACATATACCAGGAACTGTGCCAGGTCTGCCACGTCTGACTCATCCAGCTGTAATGCATAGAATTCACTGGCTTGTATGCGAAACAGTAACTGTTTCAATACATCTTCTGCCATGTTACTGATGCGTCGTGAAACAGTGTTGTTTGATGAAGGCATTGTCTGTATTGTTTTTTGGGCCTTTCCCCCAGCATTGTCCCAGCCATATCCGTGGCAGCAGGAAGAATGAAGTCCTCCACAATAGTATGGGGCTTGCCTGTCCTAGCCACTTGGTAGCTCACCATATAAGACACCTCTAGCCCCTTCTTATTAATGGTATATGTTGCTTTTATACATGTCTTAGCACTCAAAAGTCGTCTTAAATCTCGCTCAAAAAACTCCCGTGGCTTATTTTTCAATTTGGCATGTTTTGTTTCTAACTGCGCAAGTGAGATAGGACTTTTGCACATATGTCGCTGAGAAAAGGCACTATACCCAATTAATGTGAAATCAATGTAGTTCTCATCATATTTGAGCCTTTTCGATGGTCCAATGTCCCTGTCTGTTGTTCAGTGCTTTCCCGGGTAAGGGGTCAGTAGCTCTTCGGCTGCATCAGATTCACAACTGTCAGTGTCCATGCTAGCTAGGCTAACAACAAATGTAGAATTACTGATGCTGGCATTGGATGTGCTCGTAGAAGCCGAACAACAGGTCGTCGACAGGTGCAGGTGTAGTACTGCTGGTAATAGCAGTTCTACCAGTAGAGCTGGTATGTGTCTCTATGGACGCGAGCCTTACCTTTTTTGACCATTTATCAATTTTCAAGCAAACGGAATGAGCAGCAGCTACGTTTGGCTACAAAAGGATTCTTGAGAGACACTAAAGTTTCATGTGATTGGATGTTAATTATTTGACCAGGCTACCTGTATTTGACATTGTGTTGTTATTTCACTGATCACTAGATGGTTTAATTAGATTTTTGGCAGTGAAACGAGGCTACTCCGGCGAGAGAAATGTTGATGCAACATTTTGAACAGAAATTCAATGGTTCATTGGATCAGTCTAAAACTTTGCACATACAATGCTGTCATCTAGTGGCCAAAATATAAATTGCGCTGGGGCTGGAATTATACATTGTCATCTTGCATTTCAAAGACAATGGTATAAAACAAATCCATGTTTTTATATTTGTATTATCCTTTACCAGATCTAATGTGTTATATTCTCCTACATTCATTTCACATTTCCACAAACTTCAAAGTGTTTCCTTTCAAATGGTATCAGGAATATGCATATCCTTGCTTCAGGTTCTGAGCTACAGGGAGTTAGATTTGGGTATGTCATTTTAGGCGAACATTTAAAAAAAGAGGCATATCCTTAATAAGAGGTAGGATTCATTTGGGAATTCAGTAAGAAATCAAAGAGAGAAAGTGAAATCTTCATAATCTATCACACCAAAGAAGAACTCTTGCTTTCGCTGTCTCTGTCTGTATCTTGGTCTCCGCGACACACACACACAGAAAAGGTTTCACACAAATTCGCTCCGCCACACGATGCTCACGTCCAAAAAACAGGAATCGACCAAGAACAAAGGAGTTCAGAGCAAGTGAGTCTGTAAATGAAAATGTCCAGAAGCGTGGTGGGCCATTGTGTTGGTTGGATAGATGGATGGATGGATAGGGTTGCAGAGGTATAAGGACTATAGTAGCTTGCTAACAACTCCACTACCGCTGCTCTGTGTTAAACTCTGGCTCTAGAATGAGCTAACAATGGGGTGGAACTGTTAGAACCCTAATGGCAGTGCAATTAGAACGAATAGAAAATTCATAGTGACGGATATAAACGGAAAGATTTCAACAAAACTTTGTCTCCAAAAGCAGCAGAAAATGTCTCATTATTCTGGCTCCTGAAATGGAGAAAAAACATATTCTGTTTCAAGTAAATGAGACAATGATTAATACACTAGAAATATTAGACAAGTCCTTCTCGTTTAAGGCAGCCCACCGCACCACTCTGATTCAGAGGAGTTGGGTTAAATGCGGAAGACACATTTCAGTTGAATGGATTCAGTTGTACAATTGACTAGGTATCCCCCTTTCCATTTCCTTCCAGTTTGTTTGGTCCTCTCTTAGCTAACCTAACCTGTTAAACTCTTGGTTGTTTTGGACCCAGTACAGGGTCTGGCGAGTTTGCTGGGTACCCCACCCCAAAAAAGAGACATATCGTTTGAATTCTACAGCTCTTGTCTTTTTGGAAATCAAACGCAAATCTTACTGCTGGCAATGTCAAAAGAATCCCCACCCCAAAATCTTACTTTTGGCAATATCATAAGAATTTGCCCCTCCCCCCATAAAATCCATAAATACTCATATTCATAGAGTATGCAATGGGTGAATAACCTCCGGTACCCCAACACACATGCACACACACACACACACACACACACACACACACACACACACACACACACACACACACACACACACACACACACACACACACACACACTCTCTCTCCTCTCTGAGAGGCCCTGTGATCTCCTTCCAATTAATGATGTCAAATTAATGTGTTTACATGCTCATTAGATCACTGTTGCAGTGGCAAAGCACCACCCTGCCCCAGCCGTCACACGCGCGCACACACACACATATACACACAGCCTGGCCAAGGCCCTCTCCATCTTGACACAGCGCTTGGAAGAGAGCCGCATGGCAGAGCACCAAAGCATCAAACTGTCACTACTGCCGCTGTCCTAGCTACAGCCACATAGATTTAAAGCCAGCAATGGTGGCACACACACACATTCAGAGCCAGTTACTCTGCAGCCGTTCAAGGCCCATGGAGACCCCTATCTGGCCTGGACAGACAAACTGACAGATGACCAGATGGACAGGATGCAAATTCTGAACAAAGGAGAGAAAGAACGAGCGATAGAGAAAGGAAGAGAGCAAAATAATATTTTGTAAATATTTTTGTTGTATTATTCTCCTTCTCAGCTAATATTCACTGCAGTGCATTAACATACAAATCAGCACCTATTTTTCAAAGCTGCCTCCTCACTACACTATGAAAAACTACATACAGGTTGGGAGCATACTTTATAGATTCACTGCCCCCCAATGGGCTGGAGGTCTACATCTAGCTGAGAGCGCAACAGTCAGGTCCTCCCAACTCTTTTCTCTACACTTTTAGAGGTAATGGTGCCTGGAATAACCTTTTGTGGTTCCAAAAATTGACACACCGAAAACCTTCCCAGGTCAATAAGGTTCCCTGAGGAACCCCTCTGAAAAGGTACAAACCTTTTTAATAATATATTATAGAGGTGGCATTCTATCTGAAGATTGGTGGCATGGCTTATTAAAGTTGTGGGTTTCAGATAGTTATTTTTGGCCACCTGTTAGAGTAAATGTCATTCCTGAAGTATTCATGGATGCCAAGGGAAGCCAGGCTTCCCCCCAAAAAATTACCAAGAAAAAAATATTCATTTTTTTGTATCTTTCATCGCTCTGTGTTTCATAAAAAAAATTCAATTCGCAAGAGAAATGTCCTTAAATTCTCACCGGAGAAAGTAACTGAGTGAACGAAACAGTGCCCCTCTGTCTCAATCTGTGAAGCGTATATATCTGATGCTGTCTGGTCAGAAAGAGTATGACATTGTTGCGCCCACGAGTATTTGGCCTCCCTTGATAATTTTAACAAATAAAAAGTAGTCAATCAGCGTTGAGCTACGCTGAGTGAGCTCAGCTGTGAAAGGTCATGGCGCACCAAAAAGTGTCATGGGAAGCCATTTTAGATTTGGCTTCAGACCAATTTAATAAAAAGCCAAACATCATTATTTACAGAAAAAAACTTGAATTGTTGCATCTCGTGTTGTTGTCCTCCAGTGGCTAGCTAGCTAAAATCGTCCCTTTCCTAAATTAGCCATAGGTGGATATTGGTATTTGGACTTGGTATTTGTTTTTACTTAATTCTCCAAACTGGCCATTGATACAATGGTGATTCTGATCCAACCATAAGTTTATACATTGTGCCCTTGGCCTGAGAGGATGGAAGTTTTCTCAATATAAAAAGTTCTAGTTATAATGTTTTTTTTAATGTATCATGCTAATGTTAACTAGCTGGCCTGGTGTATCGTTGCCCATGAAAGGTAGTTAGGCTAGCGAGCAAACATTTCAGCCGTGTAGCCTAAGCCAACAAAAACTAAAAGTGCGAACTGTATGACAGCATCATAGACAGTTTAGGCAACATGAAAGAGTAGCATGGCAATTTTTTAATAAATTAAAAAATATATATATTTAAGGTGTAGATTTAATATTGCAGATAGATTGTAGCTTCCATAAATGTAATTGTCTGCATTACTTCCTATGCCCCATATATTTTTTGGCAAATATATATACATATAAATTCAGCAAAAGAGAAAAGTCCCTTTTTCAGGACCCTGTCTTTCAAAGATAATTCGTAAACATCAAAATAACTTCACAGATCTTCATTGTAAAGGGTTTAAACACTATTTCCCATGCTTGTTCAATGAACCATAAACAATTAATGAACAGCCACCTGTGGAACGGTCGTTAAGACACTGTCAGCTTACAGACGGTAGGCAATTACGGTCACAGTTATGAAAACTTAGGACACTAAAGAGACCTTTTTACTGACTCTGAAAACCACCAAAAGAAAGATGCCCAGGGTCCATGCTCAACTGCGTGAACGTGCCTTAGGCATGCTGCAAGGAGGCATGAGGACTGCAGATGTGGCCAGGGCAATAAATTGCAATGTCCGTACTGTGAGATGCCTAAGACAGCGCTACAGGGAGACAGGACAGACAGGATGTCCTCGCAGGGGCAGAGGAAAAAGGGGGATGTTTGCAAGCCGAAGAACACCATCCCAACCCTGAAGCACGGGGGCGGCAGCATCATGTTGTGGGGGTGCTTTGTTGCAGGCTTAAGGACAACAAAGTTAAGGTATTGGAGTGGCAATCACATAGCCCTGACCTCAATCCTATATAAAATGTGTGTGCAGAAAATGTTTAAAATATGAAATGAGTGTAGGTTAACTTCTGACCCACTGGGAATGTGATGAAAGAAATAAAAACTGAAATAAATCATTCTCTCTGCTATTATTCTGACATTTCACATTCTTAAAATAAAGTGGTGATCCTAACTGACCCAAGACAGAGAATTTTTACTATGATTAAATGTCAGGAATTGTGAAAAACAGAGTTTAAATCTATTTGGCTAAGGTGTATGTAAACCTCAGACTTCAACTGTACATATTTTGTTTATATATATATGTATATATACACACACTGCTCAAAAAAAATAAAGGGAACACTTAAACAACACAATGTAACTCCAAGTCAATCACACTTCTGTGAAATCAAACTGTCCACTTAGGAAGCAACACTGATTGACAATGCATTTCACATGCTGTTGTGCAAATGGAATAGACAACATGTGGAAATTATAGGCAATTAGCAAGACACCCCCAATAAAGGAGTGGTTCTGCAGGTGGTGACCACAGACCACTTCTCAGTTCCTATGCTTCCTGGCTGATGTTTTGGTCACTTTTGAATGTTGGCGGTACTTTCACTCTAGTGGTAGCATGAGACGGAGTCTACAACCCACACAAGTGGCTCAGGTAGTGCAGCTAATCCAGGATGGCACATCAATGCGAGCTGTGGCAAGAAGGTTTGCTGTGTCTGTCAGCGTAGTGTCCAGAGTATGGAGGGGCTACCAGGAGACAGGCCAATACATCAGGAGATGTGGAGGAGGCCGTAGGAGGGCAACAACCCACTAGCAGGACCGCTACCTCCCCCTTTGTGCAAGGAAGAGCAGGTGGAGCACTGCCAGAGCCCTGCAAAATGACCTCCAGCAGGCTACAAATGTGCATGTGTCTGCTCAAACGGTCACAAACAGACGCTATGAGGGTGGTATGAGGGCCCGACGTCCACAGGTGGGGGTTGTGCTTACAGTCCAACACCGTGCAGGACGTTTGGCATTTGCCAGAGAACACCAAGATTGGCAAATTCGCCACTGGCGCCCTGTGCTCTACACAGATGAAAGCAGGTTCACACTGAGCACGTGACAGACGTGACAGAGTCTGGAGACGCCGTGGAGAACGTTCTGCTGCCTGCAACATCCTCCAGCATGACCGGATTGGCGGTGGGTCAGTCATGGTGTGGGTAGGTATTTCTTTGGGGGGCCACACAGCCCTCCATATGCTTGCCAGAGGTAGCCTGACTGTCATTATGTACCGAGATGAGATCCTCAGACCCCTTGTGAGACCATATGCTGGTGACATTCCATCAAAGTTGGATCAGCCTGTAGTGTGGTTTTCCACTTTAATTTTGAGTGTGACTCCAAATCCAGACCTCCATGGGTTGATAAATTTGATTTCCATTGAACATTTTTGTGTGAATTTGTTGTCAGCACATTCAACTATGTAAAGAAAAATGATTTAATAAGAATATTTCATTCATTCAGATCTAGGATGTGTTATTTTAGTGTTCCCTTTATTTTTTGGAGCAGTGTATATATATATTTTTCCTTCATTACCTTTCAACCCTACCATTCCTCCCGCAATTTGGAGCAAACTGGTGAACAACAACGCTTATGCCTGTATTTCCTATTTTACTCCCATTTATTTCTGATGTCCTTCCAGTTTGTTTTCTATTTTCCAAGTCTTTCAAACTGTGCTCTTTCACAAGAGTTCTTAACCTATATACAGTATGTTTCACTGGCACAGTATTTTTTACATTTCAAATCAAATCAAATTTGTTTATATAGCCCTTCTTACATCAGCTGATATCTCAAAGTGCTGTACAGAAACCCAGCCTAAAACCCCAAACAGCAAGCAATGCAGGTGTAGAAGCAGGGTGGCCAGGATAAACTGCCTAGAAAGGCCAAAACCTAGGAAGAAACCTAGAGAGGAACCAGGCTATGAGGGGTGGCCAGTCCTCTTCTGGCTGTGCCGGGTTGAGATTATAACAGAACATGGCCAAGATGTTCAAATGTTCATAAATGACCAGTATGGTAAAATAATAATAATCACAGTAGTTGTCGAGGGTGCAGCAAGTCAGCACCTCAGGAGTAAATGTCAGTTGGCTTTTCATAGCCGATCATTAAGAGTATCTCTACCGCTCCTGATGTCTCTAGAGAGGTAAACAGCAGGTCTTGGACAGGCAGCACGTCCGGTGAACAGGTCAGGGTTCCATAGCCGAACAGTTGAAACTGGAGCAGCAGCACGGCCAGGAGGACTGGGAACAGCAAGGAGTCAAAATGCCAGATAGTCCTGAGGCATGGTCCTAGGGCTCAGGTCCACCGAGAGAGAGAAAGAGAGAATTAGAGAGAGCATACTTAAATTCACACAGGACACCGGATAAGACAGGAGAAGTACTCCAGATATAACAAACTGACCCTAGCCCCCCGACACAAACTACTGCAGCATAAATACTCAAGGCTGAGACAAGAGGGGTCAGGAGACACTGTGGCCCCATCCGATGATACCCCTGGACAGGGCCAAACAGGAAGGATATAACCCCACCCACTTTGCCAAAGCACAGCCCCCACACCACTAGAGGGATACCTTCAACCACCAACTTACCATCCTGAGACAAGGCCGAGAACAGCCCACAAAGATCTCCGCCACTGCACAACCCAAGGGGGGGCGCCAACCCAGACAGGAAGATCACGTCAGTGACTCAACCCACTCAAGTGACGCACCCCTTCTAGGCACGGCATGAAAGAGCACCAGTAAGCAAGTGACTCAGCCCCTGTAATTGGGTTAGAGGCAGAGAATCCTAGTGGAGAGAGGTGAACCGGCCAGGCAGAGACAGCAAGGGCGGTTCGTTGCTCCAGAGCCTTTCCGTTCACCTTCACACTCCTGGGCCAGACTACACTCAATCATGTGACCCACTGAAGCGATGAGTCTTCAGTAAAGACTTAAAGGTTGAGACTGAGTCTGCTTCTCTCACATGGGTAGGCAGACTATTCCATAAAAATGGAGCTCTATAGGCGAAAACCCTGCCTCCAGCTGTTTGCTTAGAAATTCTAGGGACAATTAGGAGGCCTGCGTCTTGTGACCGTAGCGTACGTGTAGGTATGTACGGCAGGACCAAATCAGAGAGATAGGTATGAGCAAGCCCATGTAATGCTTTGTAGGTTAGCAGTAAAACCGTGAAACCTTAACAGGAAGACAGTGTAGGGAGGCTAGCACTGGAGTAATATGATCAAATTTATTGGTTCTGATCAGGATTCTAGCAGCCGTATTTAGCACTAACTGAAGCTTTTTCCGGGTAGCCGGAAAGTAAAGCATTGCAGTAGTCTAACTTAGAAGTAACAAAAGCATGGATTCATTTTTCTGAATAATTTTTGGACAGAAAGTTACGTAGATGGAAAAAAGCTGTCCTTGAAACAGTCTTGATATGTTCGTCAAAGAGAGATTAGGGTCCAGAGTAACGCCGAGGTCCTTCAGAGTTTTATTTGAGACGACTGAACAACCATTAAGATTCATTCTCAGATTCAACAGAAGATCTCTTTGTTTCTTTGGACCTAAAACCAGCATCTCTGTTTTGTCCGAGTTAAAAAGTAGAAAGATTGCAGCCATCCACTTCCTTATGTCTGAAACACAGGCTTCTAGCGAGGGCAATTTTGGGGCTTCACCATGTTTCATTGAAATGTACAGCTGTGTGTCATCTGAATAGCAGTGCAAGTTAACATTATGTTTATGAATGACATCCCCAAGAGGAAAAATATATAGTGAAAACAATAGTGGTCCTAAAACGGAACCTTGAGGAACACCGAAATTTACAGTTGATTTGTCAGAGGACAAACCATCCACAGAGACAAACTGATATCTTTCCGACAGATAAGATCTAAACCAGGCCAGAACTTGTCCGTGTAGACCAATTTGGGTTTCTCCAATCTCTCCAAAAGAATGTGGTGATCGATGGTATCAAAAGCAGCACTAAGGTCTAGGAGCACGATGACAGATGCAGAGCCTCGGTCTGACGCCATTAAAAGGTAATTTACCACCTTCACAAGTGCAGTCTCAGTGCTATGATGGTGTCTAAAACCAAACTGAAGCATTTCGTATACATTGTTTGTCTTCAGGAAGGCAGTGAGTTGCTGCACAACAGCTTTTTCAAAATCATTTGAGAGGAATAGGAGATTCGATATATAGTTTTTTATATTTTCTCGGTCAAGGTTTGGCTTTTTCAAGAGAGGCTTTATTACTGCCACTTTTAGTGAGTTTGGTACACATCCGGTGGATAGAGAGCAGTTTATTATGTTCAACATAGGAGGGCCAAGCACAGGAAGCAGCTCTTTCAGTATTCTAGTTGGAATAGGGTCCAGTATACAGCTTGACGGTTTAGAGGCCATGACTATTTTTATCACTGTGTCAAGAGATATAGTACTAAAACACTTGAGTGTCTCTCTTGATCCTAGGTCCTGGCAGAGTTGTGCAGTCTCAGGACAACTGAGCTTTGGAGGAATACGCAGATTTTTAGATTTGTTATCTTGTTGTTATTCATTTTTATTAGTCCCATCCTTCAACACCATTCAAACTCTCCCATCTATCTCTTAACACCATCCATATTGGATTTTTATTTGGCATATATTTTTTAACTGTGCCGTGATGTTTCACAAAAGCTCTGAACCCTTCTATTCTAATTTTTTCTGCAGATTGTAAAATGAAAATAAATGTTTTAGATAAAAGTATTATTATATTTCTGATCGTTTGACTATGACTTTTCAGATCACACAGTAATGCTAGTATGTGCAGGGTTAGCTCCAGATAAATATTGCAATTCTTCAGCCTTGCCTGGACCTGTGACCAAAAACAAGCTACGAATTATCTAATGATTCTGCCTCTTCACAGCAAAATCTGCAGAGCTGATAAGGTTGTGCCCCATATAAATACCATTCTGTTGGTTGCAATGTTCTATAATTTTTTATTTTTTTTATTTTTTATTTCACCTTTATTTAACCAGGTAGGCTAGTTGAGAACAAGTTCTCATTTGCAACTGCGACCTGGCCAAGATAAAGCATAGCAGTGTGAACAGCCAACACAGAGTTACACATGGAGTAAACAATTAACAAGTCAATAACACCGTAGAGAAAAAAAGGGGAGTCTATATACATTGTGTGCAAAAGGCATGAGGAGGTAGGCGAATAATTACAATTTTGCAGATTAACACTGGAGTGATAAATGATCAGATGGTCATGTACAGGTAGAGATATTGGTGTGCAAAAGATCAGAAAAGTAAATAAATAAAAACAGTATGGGGATGAGGTAGGTAAAAATGGGTGGGCTATTTACCGATAGACTATGTACAGCTGCAGCGATCGGTTAGCTGCTCAGATAGCAGATGTTTGAAGTTGGTGAGGGAGATAAAAGTCTCCAACTTCAGCGATTTTTGCAATTCGTTCTAATAATTTAAATAAAAAAATTCTACGTTTTGAATCCGTATTCGTTTTGCATATCAGTTCATAAACCATGTCCATGGAATCGGTAGGTCAAAAATCTCTTCCCAACTATTTTGCAACTTTCTTTAACCAATTATAGGTAATGCTGCATTTAGTTGGTTGTAATTTTGGGTAGAGCAGACATTTCCATGTTTTTGTTAGCTGCATGTGTGACATAACTCCACCAGTGCAATTTATGATAAAATTTACCAAGATTATACCTTTTTTTAAATGTTGAAAACAATAATGCTTTTTTATCAATTAGTATTGTCGTGATGTTGGTACCATTAATGTGATAACGATTATTTGATGAAATAATTACATACCACATTCAATTGTTACGCAATTAAGTTAATCATTAATCAACAATTAATTAAGTAGTAATCTGGAGCACCACGGGAAAAGTTTATTTAACGAGTTTCCGTTTCCCGAATTAACTCAATGTTGGATTTATTATGGATAAATGAATAAACAATATCCCCATTTTAAATAGAATTGTGTCTAGGTAAACTTATACTCTGTATGTTTGATTAACAATATGAGTTCATAAGAAGAAATTGTGTGACAGGACAAGGAGGAATAGAATGTTAATGAACACCATTTCCAACTGGGCAGGAACAAATGGGTTGTGGACTGTGTAAACACATAAGGTCGTTAGCCTATGGTTGACCCAACCTGAAACTTAGCTCTGGGGTTTTTAGATTAGGCAGTGAGTGCATTCCTAGGGTTTCTGTTAATTAAACCTGTCAGTTCAGTGGTGATCGATAATGTTGAGGGGTCAAAAGTTATCTGGGAGTGTGTTAGTAAGTTAGAATGAACTCTTCACCTTACTTTGTCCTGTCGAGAGGGGGGGGGGGTTCGTTTAAGACAGTGAAATGACGTCATGATCTGTATTTAAACTGAGGCATGTGTTTTGAGTGGGAGCGCGCTCCGAGAATAAATTCTATTACCTATTATTTAAAGACTGGTCTGCGTATATTTTATGCAAACAAGAAATCTTACAAATTATCATAAAATAGATTAAGGGCTTTCAATTGATGAAAGCACATTGTCATAATTAAATTATACTAACACTCAAATATTTTAATATCTCAATATATTATCTGTCATTCATTAATTATCATTATTACCTCATCAGCCTCGTTCTGAACGTCATTGACTTCAAATCTGCACGAACCCTAGTCTCCATGATGAATCAGTGATACACAAATTGGCCCAATTATTTATTTACTAACTAACTAAATAATCACACAGAATTACATAACACACACACAGGATAGATTGACTCCATTGGTTACTGACATGATGCAATGAAAAGTCCCTAGTGGACTAAACCGATATGACTGCTTGTTACACAATGAATAGGGGGGGGGAGAAGAAGGGAAAGGAATTCAACTATCGTACATACATTTGAATAATACGCTCTATGGATATTTAGCACCCTAACAACCGCTCATTCAGATTTAGAAATGCTTTTATGTATTTGTCATCTCTCTCTGGTAAAATCACTTGATCCATCTACAGGGAGTAATTTGACAGAAAGTCTCTGGTTGTGTAAGTCTCTGGTTCTCCTTTGTAGTAGATTATTGTAGATTATTGGTTTTGGAGTGTCTGTTAGAACGGCTCTTCATTCTGAAAGTAGTTGTTAGAATGGATCCTTCAAAAGTACCACACGGTGGGCCTCGTTCGGGTATACTAGACTAAAGTACTTAAACAGCTGCATACTGAATGTTCTCGTGTCGTCTTCTTCTTCTTCTTCTTCTTCTTCTTCGAGAGAGAGTTTCAGAGTTTCAAACCATTTAGTACCTTTCAGCTCATGCTGTTGGTCACACTGGTCTTTAGATTTAAACCATTTCAACGTGCTGCCACCGCTCCACATTTTTCTGGTCTCTATTGTCTAACCATTCGTGTTGTCCGGCTTACCGTCCGCCTACTTGGTCTAATGTAATTTTTCAGCGAATCCTTTAAAACACTCGCCTCGGAGAGTGGTTCCATCCCATTGCCACAATGTCTGTGCTAACGTGGGTGTGGTTACTGACTCATCAAAAGTCCATATGAAAACCCATTATCTAATTTAGAAGGCTAAAAATCACATTTCAGTTTCTCACAAATATTTTCATATTTAATCAAAGAAGTTCCACAACATTTAGATGTAAAGCTGATAACTGAGAAGTACTCACATTCAGAGATATAGTTATGTTGTTCTACCGTCCATAGTTACATCACAAATTACTAACTTATTTGACAACCAGTTTGGATTTAAGTATAACTTCTGTACGACTGAAGCCTTTGGTGATACGTCTAATGCTTTACTATTGAATAATTTCTGCCCTCCGAATTAATATGAATTATATTGATAAGCATATTTAATTTTGTCTGGCTTGTCATTCCAAATAATATTTAATATGTTTTTCTCATGTAATAACAAAAACTGATCTCTATGTGTAGGCAAGACCATAAGCAAATACGTCAAACTGGAATATTACTAAAGAGTTAATCAGGGTAATTTTTCCACAAATAAAAGAAAACATGAATCATCAGCGTACAATGACACCTTTTGTTTTTAAGCCCTGTATTTCTAATTCATTATTATTGTTGGATCTGATTTTAATAGCTAACATTCCAATGACCATATTAAAACCTGTTGGGGCTAGGGGGAAGCATTTTCACTTTTGGATGAAAGGCATGCCCAGAGTAAACTGCTTCCTACTCTTTCCCAGATGGGAATATATGCATATTATTATTACCGGTGGATAGAAAATACTCTGAAGTTTCTAAAACTTTTTGAATTATGTCTGTGAGTATAACAGAACTCATATGGCAGACAAAAACCTGAGAAGAAATCCAAACAGGAAGTGAGAACTCAATTTTGAAAACAGTGCCATTTGATGTCCATCTTAGATATGATTGAGCATGCACTTCCTAGGGCTTCCACAAGATGTCACCGTCTTTAGATTCTGATTGTATGATTCTACTATAAAGGAGGTGCTCATAATAGCTCTTTGAGTGGGTGGTCTGGCAGAAAGCGTTCCAATGCGTTTCTTCAGACAATGAAATTCTCCGGTTGGAACCTTATTGCTGATTAATGTTAAAAGATCCTAAATATGGATTGCATACATCATTTGACTTGTTTCTATGACCTGTAACGGAACTTTTTGAGTTTTGTCTGGAGGAATTGCTCATGTTTTTTGAGGATTGAATGCTGGGCTGAACAAGCTAACAACAAGTGGCAAAATGATTGGCTTTATGGAACTTTATGGAACAAAGCAGTCATTTATTGTCGAACTGGGATTCCTGGAACTGCCTTCTGATGAAGATATTCAAAGGTAAGTGAATATTTATAGTGTTTTTTGGAGCTTCTGTTGACGCCAAAATGGCGGCTAGTTCTTTGGGTTCTGAGCGCCGTTCTCAGATTATTATTTTTCCGTAAAAAAAATTTGAAATCTGACACAGCGGTTGCATAGAGGATACATTTATCTTTAATTCTGTGAATAACACTTGCATCTTTTATCAATGTTTATTGTGAGTATTTCTGCCAAATCATCGGATATTTTGGAATCAAAACATTACTGCACGCGTCAATGCAAACGGAGATTTATATATATATATATATATATATATATATATATATATATGCACATTATCGAACAAAACAAACAATACATGTATAACATGATGTCCTATGAGTGTCATCTGATGGAGATAATCAAAGTTAGTGATTCATTTTCTCTATTTCTGCTTTTGTGACTGTGAAAAATGGCGTTTTTGAATTTGGTGGTCATCTAACATAAATGTGTGTTATGTTTTTGCTGTAAAACATTTAAAAAATCAGACACGATGGGTAGATTAACAAGATGTGTTTCTTTAATTTGCTGTATTGGACTTGTTAATGTGTGAAAGTTAAATATTTCTAACAAATATATTTTTTCAGCTGAATGGGAGGGGGTGTTCCCTTGCCATAACAAGTTTTAAATAGATATGCTGTTAGTGGACAACCTTGTTTTCCTCCTCTTGACAGTTCAAAACTTTCTGAGAAGTAGCCAATATTTACTATTTTACACCTAGGGTTACTTTACATGATTTTAACCCTGTCACGCCCTGACCATAGTTTGCTTTGTATGTTTATATGTTTTGTTTGGTCAGGGTGTGATCTGAGTGGGCATTCTATGTTGTATGTCTAGTTTGTCTGTTTCTGTGTTTGGCCTGATATGGTTCTCAATCAGAGGCAGGTGTTAGTCATTGTCTCTGATTGGGAACCATATTTAGGTAGCCACTTTTGTCATTGTGGGTGATTGTCTATGTTATGTTGCTTGTTAAGCACAGTGTTTCATTAGCGTCACGGTTGTCACTTTGTTGTTTTATAGTGTTCAGTTTTTCCATTAAAATGACGAACACTTACCACGCCGCATCTCAGTCCGATCCTTACTCCTCTTCAGAAGAAGAGGAGGAAATCTGCCGTGACAGAATGACCCACCACAAAAGGACCAAGCGGCGTGGTAACGGGCAGCAGCAGCGGCCGAAATTTCAGGACTCCTGGACATGGGAGGAGATTTTAAACGGAGAAGGACAAAAAGAAAACCAGCACCGTCGCGGAACAGGATGCCTTGCTCCCAGACAGACTAAATAACTTCTTTGCCTGCTTTGAGGACAACACAGTGCCACTGACATGGCCCGCTACCAAAACCTTCTTCACTGCTGCCAATGTGAGTAAAACATTTAAACGTGTTAACCCTCGCAAGGCTGCAGGCCCAGACGTCATCCAGAGTCTCGTCCTCAGAGCATGCGCAGACCAGCTGGCTGGTGTGTTTACAGACATTTTCAATCAATCCTTATCCCAGTCTGCTGTCCCCACATGCTTCAAGAGGGCCACCATTGTTCCTATTCCCAAGAAAGCTAAGGTAACTGAGCTAAACAACTACCCTCACTTCAGTCATCATGAAGTGCTTTGAGAGACTGGTCAAGGACCATATCACCTCCACCCTACCAGACAACCTAGACCCACTCCAATTTGCTTACCGCCCCAATAGGTCCAGAGACGACGCAATCGCAACCATACTGCACACTGGCCTAACCCATCTGGACAAGAGGAATACCTATGTGAGAATTCTGTTCATCGACTACAGCTCAGCATTCAACACCATAGTACCCTCCAAACTCGCCATCAAGCTCGAGACCATGGGTCTCGACACCGCCCTGTGCAACTGGGTACTGGACTTCCTGACGGGCTGCCCCCAGGTTGTGTGGGAAGGTAACAACATCTCCACCCCGCTGATCCTCAACACTGGGGCCCCACAAGGATGAGTTCTGAGCCCTCTCCTGTACTCCCTGTTTACCCACGACTGCGTGGCCATGCACGTCTCCAAATCAATCATCAAGTTTGCGGACGACACTACAGTGGTAGGCTTGATTACCAACAGCGACGAGACGGCCTATAGGGAGGAGCTGAGGGCCTTTGGATTGTGGTGTCAGGAAAATAACCTCACACTCAACATCAACAAAACAAAGGAGAGGATTGTGGACTTCAGGAAACAGCAGAGGGAGCACCCCCCTATCCACATCGACGGGACAGTAGTGGAGAGGATCGTAAGTTTTAAGATCCTCGGCGTACACATCACGGACAAACTGAATTGGTCCAGCCACACAGAAAGCGTTGTGAAGACGGCACAGCAGTGCCTCTTCAACCTCAGGAGGCTGAAGAAATTTGGCTTGTCACCAAAAGCACTCACAAACTTCTACAAATGCACAATCGAGAGCTTCCTGTTGGGCCGTATCACCGCTTGCTACGGTAACTGCTCCGCCCAGAACCGTAAGGCTCTCCAGAGGGTAGTGAGGTCTGCACAACGCATAACCGGGGGAAAACGACATGCCCTCCAGGACACTTACACCACCCGATGGTAGGCCATAAAGATCATCAAGGACAACAACCACCCGAGCCACTGGCTGTTCACCCCACTATCATCCAGAAGGCGAGGTCAGTACAGGTGCATCAAAGCAGGGACCAAGAGACTGAAAACAGCTTCTATCTTAATGGCCATCAGACTGTTAAACAGTCACCACTAACATTGAGTGGCTGCTGCCAACTGACTCAACTCCAGCTCGCTTTAATGATGGAAATTGATGTAAAAAATGTATCACTAGCCGCTTTAAACAATGCCACTTAATATAATGTTTACATACCCTACATTACTCATCTCATATGTATATGTTTCTACTGTACTCTATATCATCTACTGCATCTTGCCATCTTTATGTAATACAGGTATCACTAGCCACTTTAAACTATGCCACTTTTATGTTTACATACCCTACATTACTCTTCCCATATGTATATGCTGTACTCGATACCATTTACTGCATCTTGCCTATGCCGTTCTGTACCATCACTCATTCATATCTTTATGTACATATTCTTTATCCTTTTACACTTGTGTGTCTAAAGTAGTAGTTGTGGAATTGTTAGGTTAGATTACTCGTTGGCTATTACTGCATTGTCAGAACTACACTCGCATTAACATCTGCTAAACCCTGTGTATGTGACAAATAACATTTGATTTGATTTACATGCACTCTGGCACACACGCGCACACATCCACATCATATTTAGGGCTCCTGAGTGGCGCAGCGGTGTAGTTGCCATATCAGGCGGTGATACACCCCGACAGGATGCTCTCAATTATCTGTAAAAGTTTGAAGGTTTTAAGGGCCAAGACAAATTTCTTCCGCCTCGGAAAGTTGAAGAGGTGCTGTTGCGCCTTCTTCACCACACTGTCTGTGTGGGTGGCCCATTTCAGATCGTCAGGGATGTGTACGCCAAGGAACTTGAAGCTTTCCACCTTTCCACCTTTCCACATTAACAGGAATTACATTTACTCTAATGGATGGCCAAAAAATATCTAGCTGAAAGCCACATGCCTACTAAGCCACGACTGCAGTCTAGTATTCCTCCAGGAACCCTTTACTTAATTGAATCATTAAAGGTTCCTCCATGAACCAGTTAACTAACCAAAGGTGCAAATACAACTCATTGACTAGCAATGGTTCCTTGAGGAACTCCAGGGGATCCTTGAGGATCTCCAAGGTTCCTCGAGTCACCGGTCATAACTTTATCTCTTAATCCGAAGGCTAAGAATGTGGGTTAACATGCAGACTGGCAACACACTCCTTGCCTTAATTTGCTGTGGTGTAGCCCATGTGGGCTTCTCTTCTCACTTATCTTCTGTTTTCAGATCAGTGCTGAAGGAGGCAAGGAATGCTCTTTTGACAATTGCGTTCTTCTCAGTACTCAGTACTATACTCTTAGAAAAAAAGGTGCGATCTAGAACCTTAAAGGGTTCTTCAGCTGTCCCCATAGGAGAAACCTTTGAAGACCCATTTTTGGTTCCAGGTAGAACCCTTTTTGTTCCAGATGGCACATTTGAAATGTAACACACTCGGGGTTAAATGTAACACTTTACCAGTGTTACATACTCAGTCATATGTGCCTTAAGGATGTTCACCATCTGCCTTCTTGAACTGTCACAGATTGTCACTATGTCCTCATATTCCTTCAGATTTGCTGCACCTCCTCGTTTTTCATCAGGAGAATCTCTTTTATCAACTTATCAGATTGAAACAAACATCACAGGCATTGTTGATTAGCAAGGAGTAGAAGCCTGAGGGCTGTGTCAAAATACACAATTAGAAATCTGTTGGATAATGTCACTGATGATGATCTGCTGAATAATGTTATGGACATCCATAGAACATTTGGTGAAGGGATCATTTTGATTTTAAAAAAAGGTGCCATACGTCTCTGGCAGGTAAACTCTGCAACACCTCTTCCATTCTTATCCGTTTCGTCATATCACTGCCACTCTCTCTACTGCTATAAGGCCGGACAGTGTATTTG
Organism: Oncorhynchus kisutch; assembly: GCF_002021735.2. Taxonomy (NCBI): domain Eukaryota; kingdom Metazoa; phylum Chordata; class Actinopteri; order Salmoniformes; family Salmonidae; genus Oncorhynchus; species Oncorhynchus kisutch. The sequence continues at coordinate 34,566,531 of NC_034175.2, forward strand.
TCAAGCTGGGTGTTGACTGGATGCTGGCTGTATCTGAAAGACAAAAGTTATTAGTCAAAATGAATTACACCCATTGTCTGAAGTTTTGTTCACCAAAGGTTTAAGAAGGTCTCCAGATTAAGTTATAGCTTTGAAGCACAGTTTCAGTTCAACATGAAAGAGTACACTTACCATTATCAATATCATCATCCTGGACAACAAATATGTCCTTCGAGGTCACTAGCTCTGCAAACACATCCTCTGTGCCGGTCTCATCTTCCACTGTGACTGTTTTGTCCGTGGGAATGGAAAACTTTTCTTTCACTCAGTGATAACAACGAGTTTGAAAGACAATGAGTGCATTTGAAGAAGCTAAAATTATCAACCCAACCGTATTTCCTCATTGTAGACTAGCTTAATGGCAGGTGGATAATGGTGTGTCATTCTAAATAGTAAACTTTAAATTCCTGAGAACAAGCTTTGTGAAGTGTTGGTACTGTCCTCTATTAATCATTCTGGTGTCAACTTCTGTTCGAGGCTGTGAGGGAAAGAGAGACAATAGGCCAACACATGTCGACTGATTAAACATTTAATCCATTTTAGTTCCTGTCTTCAGAATTGTAAGAACAGTGCTTATCATGTTACCTGCCTGACCAAAATGAGCTACTTCAGTTACCTTTGGAAAATGTTGTACATGTTGTTCAACATCTTCCAGAGAGGCCAGGAAATCTTTGTATTGCTCTTGCCACTTCTGTTGGTGCCATTTGTATCTGTTTTCTGTCCATGAAACGCACTAATAAGGACATTAATGTGTAAATCAAGCAACTAATCTAACTCAGAAAAACCTCCAACTTCACCTAATGTGCTGTAAAAACAAGCTAGGTTGGAATCAGTGGCTGGCTAGCTACTGCACTGTTAGTGCTGCACATGGTAGTTTGTGTGTAGATTCTACACAACCAAACGTCCTCAGCTGTTCCTTGTCAGAACGTCAGCTAGTCATGTCAAATTAGAGATGATGACTCAGTCAAGTATCACCTAAAATAATGCAGGCTTAGGAAGCAATAATTATTTTGCGAGCTAATAACATTAGCTTATTAGCTAGCTAACAAGCAACAGCTAACCAAGCAAGATTAAAAATGCTGAGCTAACTAGCGTTAGCTAGACTAGTTAGCGCTAGCTAACTAACTAACACCAGTGCACTTGTTATGACTTACTGAAGCTAAGCTCAAAATAGGAATTGGCTGAACAAACCATAGTTCACATTAGCTAGCTAATTAATTTATCTTTAGCACGCTAGCTTGCATCCGCTGACGTTATCTAACTAGCTAAGTTAGCTGTCTGGTCGCTATTCGCTACTAGGTTGACGATTCTCAGTAAACATGGCTATAGTACAACTTCAAATCAAAAAATATTTTACTCATGAACTAATGAATAGCCTCCATTTCATTGTAAGAATACTTACATTTCCCACACCACTACCACTTTCTCAATGTGAGGGTGGAAAAATGGCACCCAAAATAATTTCAACAGGTCTTTATCAAAATATCCCAGATGATCCAATTAACACTGCTGGGAGCTGACCAACTTGAACTGTGATTGAACAACAGAATCTATTGTTAATTTCCCCTGTAAAAACACCGGAATCTCAACTCTTGGACTCCAAATGAATTAACACCAGAATTATAACACTTACGATTTTGCTGTGCAGGTAGAACCCTTTTGGGTTCCATGTAGAACCGTTTCCACAAAGGGTTCTACATGGAACCCACAAGGGTTTTACCTGGAACCAAAAAGGGTTCTCCTATGGGGACAGACGAATAACCCCTTTGGAACCCTTGTTTCTTAGAATGTAGTGTTTGGACTACTCAGAGTGTAAGAGAAATATAGTAAAACACTAAGAAGTTTGTTCAACACTCCCTTACACTAATCTACCAATGAGCAACTGAACTTTCACAATATTAATTTTTCATGTTAATTTCACAGCAGCTGGATCCTGCATGTATTTACATAGGAGTAAACAATGGCATAAAGTGTATTTCTCAACCTGTCAGAGCCTGTCGTAAAATGCAAGCTAAGCATTTAAACACTCACAAAGCTGCACAAAACACACCACCGAGCCTTCAGGTACTATAGACAGACACGCACACACACTCAGAAAACTCCCATCGATGGCTAGCTAACTTTTTATTTTGTCCGATTGAGGATCACACACATTGTTATGTGTACCGTCACAGGCTTTCACGTTAGGCCCCATCTTATCTCATTACACACTGTTCAAGCTTTGTGTTAAATTATGTATTAAGGTCAATGTCAAAACATGGAAGATGTGTAATCTGAAGGGAGTTCCCTTTTATTCATTATTACAGTGAAGGCTGAGCACAACTGTCAGCCAGCCGCCGAAGTGCTCAGCATGGAAGCTTGTGTGCTCAGCAGGGCCCATCAAAGCCCTTCTATCTCTTTCTCTCCTTCTCTCCTTCTCTCCTCCTCTCCCTCGGCTCCCTCCTTCCCTCCCACCTCCTGGTCGGACCCCTGATAGATTTACACAGCTAACCCGTCTCTCTTTTACTGCACCAATCTGAGAGCTGTCAAGTGCACCTTTACGCCCATGTCATAAATCTGAGGGAAAACGTGTACCCCCAAGACCAAGGGGGAAAAATAGGAGGGAGGGAGGGAAAACGAGAGAGACAGGTTAGGAGAGGGAGATGTCATGCCATGAGCTTGTAGTTTGGGGAATTTATCTAATGGGAATGTTATCAGAAAACAGGTAGGCTAAACTGAACTGTAGGCACTCACAAAATGTTGTGTGAGTGTGTGTGTGTGTGTGTGTGTGTGTGTGTGTGAGAGAGTGTTAGAGAGAGTTACGTTTCTCATTTTATTTTATTAAATTAACGGTAAACAGACGTTCAAACCTTGTGTGTTGATGAGACAACATATTGTCTCTTTTTAGACTTCAGTCTGATGTCCAGAGGAATTTGGTGGCAGTGGTGGGATCCTCCCTCAGCACAGGGTTTCCCAAACTCGGTCCCCTATTGAAATAATCAACTAATCATCAAGCTTTGATGATTTGAATCAGCTGTGTAGTGTAAGGGTAAAAACAAAAGTGCAGCCCTTGGCGTCCCAAGGACCAAGTTTGGGAAACGCTGCCTTAGCAACATCTCAACTGAAATGCAATGCTTGCATTTTTCTCAATAGCTGCCAATCAAAGTCATAGTCCCTGAAACAGATCATATACAGTACTTACTGACAGACAGCTGGTAAACCAATCTTTGAAGTGTGTAGAGTGGCTTTAACCTTATAGGAGACTTTTATTCCCCTTAATAGTCACACATGGAGCTGGGTAATAGTTTGATAAATCATCCATTGCCTGTTGTCAGGCCAGTTATTATTTTCGGATTAAATGAATGCAGTTATACTGCAACCCTTTACCATGCCACCAGCACACCTGAGAGACACTCAATCATGTTAACAATTTATACAATTACCTGATCTCTGCCTATAGTCACAGAATATAAATGTGGTGAAAAATATATATTTAGTATACTTAGTGTATTTAGTATACAGACAAACACAAATGCACACACACCTCTCTTATTGCTTGCAGGAAAGTAATGTATTGGACATCTAAAAATGATATCACAATCAAATAGCCATTGTTCAGATGTGATATTTCTCATTAAAACACAACACAACCTAAATACTTCATAAGCGAGACATGTCAATGAATGTTCCCCATCAAATATACAGTAATTATTCCACTCGTGGCATGCAAATCACAGAGTGAAAAAAAAACACTAAAAACACTGCTGTGAAAAGCTGTCCAATCCATTTTTATTTCCAGTTTGTGTGAAGTGTCCATCCAGTATTACTATCTAAAATAACAAAGCACTAGCTTCATGTTGCAGGAGCGGTCAGGCCAAGGACATTTTCATGCTGTTCCTAGTTCATAACCCACAAAAACATTACTATAGAAGTGAGGGGAATTTTTGTTTGGGAAGCGCAAGGGACAAGGCCTAGATCCAGATCTCAAGAGTGTCTGGTTTCAATATTGCTTGTCCAAATCAATGAGGAGAAAATCATCTGGGTTGCCATCGACGACCGCAGAGACCCTCATGCACTCTGGAGCTTGTACAACTGTTGTACCACACATTTCCTCGGTAGGCCGTAATTGTATATAAGAATTTGTTCTTGCCTAGTTAAATAAAGGTTACATTTTAAATTAAATATAATGTACGCCCACACAGTCCTAAGGGAAAACCGACATATCTTAAACAATAGACGCAGGATTACTGTATAAAATTGGTTGGTAGGACGCCTTCAGTCCCGCAAAGATCCCACAAAGATCATAGATTCAAAGATTACTCTTTTGAAATATGTTATTCAAATTGAGATGAGATTAAAAAGAAGTGACACACAGAGACAGAGAGAGAGAAAGTCGACAAAGCCAACAAGCAATAATACAAAACATTTTGACACAGAATTATGGAAAACCAAAAGTTTTGTCCACCTATGACAAAACTCGAAACTGCCTGTGATCAACTGCATTCAAGAGCATCCTGCTTTGTCCATCTCCGTCCTACATATTTATTTGTTTTCTTAAAATTCTTTATTAGTTGTAAAAAAATGTATTGAATCACACTCAGTAGAAGGGACAGGAATTACAGGAGAGGACATTCTCAAATAAGCAGTAGGAGAGATTCAAACATCTAATTATGCCTCGTAAATCAAATACAATTTTATCACATGCGCCGAATACAACAGTGAAATGCTTACTTACAAGCCCTTAACCAACAACGCTTTAAGAAGGTAAGAAAAAAATAGTATTAAGTAAAAAATTTAAAATAAAAGTAGCAAATAATTAAACAGCAGCAGTAAAATAACAAGTGAGGCTATATACAGGGGGTACCAGTAGAGAGTCAATGTGTGGGGGCACTGGTTAGTTCAGGTAATTGAGGTAACATGTACATGTACATGTAGGTAGAGTTAAAATGATTATGCATAGATTATAAACAGAGTAGCAGCAGCACTTTGATTAACTGTACAGGAGTCTTATGGCTTGGGGGTAGAAGCTGTTAAGAAGCCTTTTGGACATCAACTTGGGGCTCCGGTACTGCATGCCCTGCGGTAGCAGAGAGAACTGTCTATAACTAGGGAGGCTTGAGCCTTTGAAATTTTTACGGCCTTCCTCTGACACCGCCTGTAATATAGAAGTCCTGGATGGCAGGAAGCTTGGCCCCAGTGATGTACTGGGCGGTATGCACTACCCTCTGTAGTGCCTTGCGGTCGGAGGCCAAGCAGTTGCCATACCAGGCAGTGATGCAACCAGTCAGGATTCTCTCAATGGTGCAGCTATAGAACCTTTCGAGGATCTGAGGACCCATGCCAAATCTTGTCGCTCTTCTGAGGGGTGGCTTTGTCGTGCCCTCTTCACGACTGTATTAGTGTGTTTGGACCATGATAGTTTGTTGGTGATGTGGAGACCATGGAACTTGAAGCTCTCAACCTGCTTCACTACAATCCTGTTTATGAGAATGGGGGCGTGCTCAATCCTCCTTTTCATGTAGTCCACATTCATCTTCTTTGTCTTGATCATGTTGTGGGAGTGGTTGTTGTCCTGGCACCACACGATAAGGTCTCTGACCTCCTCCCTATAGGCTTTCTCATTGTTGTCGGTGATCAGGCCTATGTTGTTGTGTCATAGGCAAACTTGATGATGGTGTTGGAGTCATGCCTGGCCATGCAGTCATGTCTGAACAGGGAGTACAGGAGGGGACTGAGCACGCACCCCTGAGGGGTCCCTGTGTTAAGGATCAGCATGGCAGATGTGTTGTTCCCTACCCTTAACACCTGGGGTGGCCTGTCAGGAAGTCCAGGATCCAGTTGCAGAGGGAGGTGTTTAGTCCCAGGGTCCTTAGCTTAGCGATGAGCTTTGTGGGCACTATGGTGTTAAACGCTGAGCTGTAGTCAATGAATTGCATTCTCACATAGATGTTCCTTTTGTCCAGGTGGGAAAGGGCAGTGTTGAGTGCAATAGAGATTTCATCATCTGTGGATTTGTTGGGGCAGTATGCAAAATGTGTGGATCTGGGATAATGGTGTTGATGTGAGCCATGACCAGCCTTTGAAAGCGCTTCATGGCTACAGACCTGAGTGCTACAGGTCGGTAGTCATTTAGGCAGGTTACCTTAGTGTTCCTGGGCACAGGGACGATGGTGGTCTGCTTGAAACATGTTGGTATTACATACTCAGTCAGGGACAGGTTGAAAATGTCAGTGAAGACACTTGCCAGTTGTCAGCACATGCTTGGAGTACACATCCTGATAATCCGGCTGGCCCTGCGGCCTTGTGAATGTTGACCGAAGCGAGCATAGAAGTAATTTAGCTTGTCTGGTAGGTTGGTGTCACTGGGCAGCTCATGGCTGTGCTTTCCTTTGTAGTCTGTTATATTTTGCAAGACCTGCCACATCGGAGCCGGTGAAGTACGATTCGATCTTAGTCCTGTACTGACGCTTTGCCTGTTTGATGGTTCGTTGGAGGGCATAGTGGGATTTCTCATAAGTTTCCGGGTTAGAGTCCCACTCCTTGAAAGCCACAGCTCTACTCTTTAGCTCAGTGCGGATGTTGCCTGTAATCCATGGCTTCTGGTTGGGGTATGTACATACGGTCACTGTGGACGACGTCACCGATGCACTTATTGATGAAGCCAGTGACTGATGTGGTGTACTCCTCAATGCCTTCAGAAGAATCCCGGAACATGTTCCAGTCTGGGCTAGCAAAACAGTCCTCTAGCTTAGCATCTACTTCATCTGACCACTGTCTTATTGACCGAGTCACGGGTGCTTCCTGCATTAGTTTTTGCTTGTAAGCACAAATCAGGAGGATAGAATTATGGTCAGATTTGCCAAATGGAGGGCGAGGGAGAGCTTTGTAAGCGTCTGTGTGTGGAGTAAAGTTGGTCTAGAGTTTTTTTCTGATTTGAGTTTCCCTGCATTAAAGTCCCAAGCCGCTAGGAGCACCGCCTCTGGATGAGCATTTTCCTGTTATGGCTGTACTGTATACAGCTCATTGAGTGCAGTCTTAGTGCCAGCAATGGTCTGTGGTGGTATATAGACAGCTATGAACAATATAGATGTAATCTCTCTTTGTAAATAGTGTGGTCTACAGCTTATCAAGAGATACTCTTGCTCAGGCGAGCGAAAAAACTAGAGACCTGTGTGTTTTGGTACTGCTACATGTTCTATACAGGGGACAGGCAAAGTATCTAATAAAGAAAAGTACAATTTCAAGGGGAATGAGTAGGGGGAGAAGGAATGAAGGGAGAGCTTGAAAGAATAAGAAAGGGAACTGAAGGAGGACATGGTCGTGTTTTGATTTTAGAAGGTGAGGCATATTGAATAAGTGTGAAGGAGAAACAGAGAGAGAAGTTGAGAGCATTGTCGACTGAAGAGGGATAGAAGGGCAAGGTTGTGTTGTCCTCATTCACAACATTTCCCCTTCTCTTGCCCTCTCTCAGTGGTAGCATCGCCACACTCTTGACCTCACATGTTCACGGTGGGGAAATCACTCTTGACTGGTGGGCCTAATTACCGCTTCATCACAGCCTCGTCAGAGCATTCTCCCTGGAGCTGATTCAACATGAGTCTGGCTGCTCCCCACTCTGTCCAGCACCTCTGCCTAATGAATACTAATGTGACTCATTATGTCGTCTCTCTGGCACCCCGTCCAACCACTGGAACACATGCTAATCTGGCCTTCATACCATCATGGCCACCTAATCATCCCCAACTTACAATTGACTCATTCATCCCCCCTCCTCTCCCCTGTAACTATTCCCCAGGTTGTTGCTGAAAATGAGAATTTGTTCTCAGTCAATTTACCTGGTAAAATAAAAATACAGGCCCCTGTACACATGGATAACTAACTTCCGTAGCTTAACTCCGACTCAGCAAGGCGGTATGGGGATACAGATCTACAGCCACCGGGGCAAAAAAGGGGGATTTAAGTTTAAGGAGTACATGTATACTGTGGCAAGCACAATGTTAAGAAGAAAATAAGGTTTGAAACCTTCACTTTAAACCCGTTGCAGTTAATATATCCGAGAACAGTTAGCTAAGTGATTTTTAAGTCATTACTCAAATGGATAGAGTCACTGTGACACTGTAGGGGGTCCAGATTTGAGTTGTATCAGTTTGAACATTTTGATTTACGGCATACCTCCAATATAATTTCCCAGTGTTCTTTGCCTTTTTGGGTGAATTGTGGAGTTACCACCCATAACTGTTAGTGACAGAAACATTGTTGAATGAATTCATTTTCAGTCCTGTGGCCTTCACCAAGTGAGTTCCTAGGTGAACCTACTTATTTTAATTAAAGTCTTTATGCCATTACATATCTCAAAATGCCTTATTTTGAGGCCTAGCAGAATTCTTATAACTTTACCAAAATGTCCAGTTTTTTCAAAAATCCTTGTTGAAAGATCTCCAGGAATCTTCCAACCGGGACTCGTGGAAAAACGTTGCAATCATACATGCAAGTCACCTTATGCTGGTATGTGTAATATGTATGTAATTCTTATAATAAACTGAGTGGTTCGAGCCCTGAATGCTGATTGGCTGACAGCCGTTGTATATCAGACTGTATACCACGTGCATGACAAAACATGTATTTTTACTCTTCTAATTACTTTGATAACCAGTTAATAATAACAATAAGACACCTCATGGTTTTGTGGTGTATTGCTAATATACAACAGCTAAGGGCTGAATACAGGCACTCCACGTTGCGTCGTGCAAACGAACAACCCTTAGCCATGGTATATTGGCCATATACCGCACCCCCTGGGTCCTTATTGCTTAATACGTGCATACGAACAACCCTTAGCCATGGTATATTGGCCATATACCGCACCCCCTGGGTCCTTATTGCTTAATACGACCACGACTCTGAATACTTCCGGCGCCGACAGAGATGGCCGCCTCGCTTCGCGTTCCTAGGAAACTATGCAGTTTTTTGTTTTTTTTACGTGTTATTTCTTACATTAGTACCCCAGGTCATCTTAGGTTTCATTACATACAGTCGAGAAGAACTACTGAATATAAGATCAGCGTCAACTCACCATCAGTACGACCAAGAATATGTTTTTCGCGACACGGATCCTGTGTTCTGCCTTACAAACAGGACAACGGAATGGATTCCATGCAGCGACCCCAAAAAACGACTCCGAAAGAGAGGGAAACGAGGCGGTCTTCTGGTCAGACTCCGGAGACGGGCACACCGTGCACCACTCCCTAGCATTCTTCTTGCCAATGTCCAGTCTCTTGACAACAAGGTTGATGAAATCCGAGCAAGGGTAGCATTCCAGAGGGACATCAGAGACTGTAACGTTCTTTGCTTCACGGAAACATGGCTAACCGGAGAGACGCTATCCGAAGCGGTGCAGCCAACGGGTTTCTCCACGCATCGCGCCGACAGAAACAAACATCTTTCTGGTAAGAAGAGGGGCGGGGGCATATGCCTTATGGCCAACGTGACATGGTGTGATGAAAGAAACATACAGGAACTCAAATCCTTCTGTTCACCTGATTTAGAATTCCTCACAATCAAATGTAGACCGCATTATCTACCAAGAGAATTCTCTTCGATTATAATCACAGCCGTATATATCCCCCCCCCCAAGCAGACACATCGATGGCTCTGAACGAACTTTATTTAACTCTGCAAACTGGAAACGATTTATCCGGAGGCTGCATTCATTGTAGCTGGGGATTTTAACAAGGCTAATCTGAAAACAAGACTCCCTAAATTTTATCAGCATATCGATTGCGCAACCAGGGGTGGAAAGACCCTGGATCATTGTTACTTGAACTTCCGCGACGCATATAAGGCCCTGCCCCGCCCCCCTTTCGGAAAAGCTGACCACGACTCCATTTTGTTGATCCCTGCCTACAGACAGAAACTAAAACAAGAAGCTCCCACGCTGAGGTCTGTCCAACCCTGGTCTGACCAAGCTGACTCCACACTCCAAGACTGCTTCCATCACGTGGACTGGGAGATGTTTCGTATTGCGTCAGACAACAACATTGACGAATACGCTGATTCGGTGTGCGAGTTCATTAGAACGTGCGTTGAAGATGTCGTTCCCATAGCAATGATTAAAACATTCCCTAACCAGAAACCGTGGATTGATGGCAGCATTCGTGTGAAACTGAAGGCGCGAACCACTGCTTTTAATCAGGGCAAGGTGTCTGGTAACATGACTGAATACAAACAGTGCAGCTATTCCCTCCGCAAGGCTATCAAACAAGCTAAGCGCCAGTACAGAGACAAAGTAGAATCTCAATTCAACGGCTCAGACACAAGAGGCATGTGGCAGGGTCTACAGTCAATCACGGACTACAGGAAGAAACCCAGCCCAGTCACGGACCAGGATGTCTTGCTCCCAGGCAGACTAAATAACGTTTTTGCCCGCTTTGAGGACAATACAGTGCCACTGACACGGCCTGCAACGAAAACATGCGGTCTCTCCTTCACTGCAGCTGAAGTGAGTAAGACATTTAAACGTGTTAACCCTCGCAAGGCTGCAGGCCCAGACGGCATCCCCAGCCGCGCCCTCAGAGCATGCGCAGACCAGCTGGCCGGTGTGTTTACGGACATATTCAATCAATCCCTATACCAGTCTGCTGTTCCCACATGCTTCAAGAGGGCCACCATTGTTCCTGTTCCCAAGAAAGCTAAGGTAACTGAGCTAAACGACTACCGCCCCGTAGCACTCACATCCGTCATCATGAAGTGCTTTGAGAGACTAGTCTAGGACCACATCACCTCCACCCTACCTGACACCCTAGACCCACTCCAATTTGCTTACCGCCCAAATAGGTCCACAGACGATGCAATCTCAACCACACTGCACACTGCCCTAACCCATCTGGACAAGAGGAATACCTATGTGAGAATGCTGTTCATCGACTACAGCTCGGCATTCAACACCATAGTACCCTCCAAGCTCGTCATCAAGCTCGAGACCCTGGGTCTCGACCCCGCCCTGTGCAACTGGGTACTGGACTTCCTGACGGGCCGCCCCCAGGTGGTGAGGGTAGGCAACAACATCTCCTCCCCGCTGATCCTCAACACTGGGGCCCCACAAGGGTGCGTTCTGAGCCCTCTCCTGTACTCCCTGTTCACCCACGACTGCGTGGCCACGCACGCCTCCAACTCAATCATCAAGTTTGTGGACGACACAACAGTGGTAGGCTTGATTACCAACAATGACGAGACGGCCTACAGGGAGGAGGTGAGGGCCCTCGGAGTGTGGTGTCAGGAAAATAACCTCACACTCAACGTCAACAAAACTAAGGAGATGATTGTGGACTTCAGGAAACAGCAGAGGGAACACCCCCCCATCCACATCGATGGAACAGTAGTGGAGAGGGTAGCAAGTTTTAAGTTCCTCGGCATACACATCACAGACAAACTGAATTGGTCCACTCACACAGACAGCATCGTGAGGAAGGCGCAGCAGCGCCTCTTCAACCTCAGGAGGCTTGTCACCAAAAGCACTCACAAACTTCTACAGATGCACAATCGAGAGCATCCTGGCGGGCTGTATCACCGCCTGGTATGGCAACTGCACCGCCCTCAACCGTAAGGCTCTCCAGAGGGTAGTGAGGTCTGCACAACGCATCACCGGGGGCAAACTACCTGCCCTCCAGGACACCTACACCACCCGATGCTACAGGAAGGCCATAAAGATCATCAAGGACATCAACCACCCGAGCCACTGCCTGTTCACCCCGCTGTCATCCAGAAGGCGAGGTCAGTACAGGTGCATCAAAGCTGGGACCGAGAGACTGAAAAACAGCTTCTATCTCAAGGCCATCAGACTGTTAAACAGCCACCACTAACATTGAGTGGCTACTGCCAACACACTGTCAATGACACTGACTCTACTCCAGCCACTTTAATAATGGGAATTGATGGGAAATTATGTAAATATATCACTAGCCACTTTAAACAATGCTACCTTATATAATGTTACTTACCCTACATTATTCATCTCATATGCATACGTAGATACTGTACTCTATATCATCGACTGCATCCTTATGTAATACATGTATCACTATGCCACTTGGTTTACATACTCATCTCATATGTATATACTGTACTCGATATCATCTACTGTATCTTGCCTATGCTGCTCTGTACCATCACTCATTCATATATCCTTATGTACATATTCTTTATCCCCTTACACTGTGTATAAGACAGTAGTTTTTGGAATTGTTAGTTAGATTACTTGTTCGTTATTACTGCATTGTCGGAACTAGAAGCACAAGCATTTCGCTACACTCGCATTAACATCTGCTAACCATGTGTATGTGACAAATAAAATTTGATTTGATTATAATCCATCTAGAGTTAGGATATCCAACAGTTGTAATTTCTATTCACCCACAACCTGCATTCATAATAAGTATTAGGAAATTAAAGGATTGGATTAGTTTATAAAACAATTATGTTATTTATCTTTGTATAGCATAAGATTAACCAATCAATCACTCAATGTACATGCAAAAACCCAGATATTAATTTTTTTTTTTTAAAACTGCAGTAGAGGATGCTGGGAAAAAAAGTGCATTTGTTAACATAAGTTAAAACGGTTTTAGCTGATGTGACTTCCCATTTAGTTTTGAGTCAGTAACATAAAAATGTCATGATGACTTGTATTTACTTTGAGTTCAACTAGAAGTATTTGAGTTAAAAATGCCTTGGGGTTTACAATGTGCAGGAAGAGATATGTAAACACTGCCATATCCCAAGACAGTCCCACTTTAAATGATTAACTTTAAAGGCTTGTTGAAGCCTTCATAAACCCTGTAGAATACTGGCATAGATGCTTCAAAAGTCATTCATAAGCGAATTACATGCAATAAAGGATGGAGAGAAGGCTAATTCTATGTTAGGCAAAGCACCAGATGTAAACACCTTTCAAATCACCCTTTATGTTGGTAGACTTTGCTTAGAAATGTATGGCACTCGTGGTGGGGCGGCCCCTTTACCAAATATCGCTTTGGGCCCAAAACGCTGGAAAAGTGCTTATGAAGACTTTATGAAAGCCCTATAAAGCTGTGGCATAAGTTTCAGTTTTTGTTATCCCTAATGCCAAATACATGCCTTCGCCTCAATACAACATCTGCTCCTGTTCACACAGGTTTCCGCAGAGATTTGCAGGCATGAGTGGAAGTTGAATATAATTTTTTTAGCAAACATAGCAGACAGCGTAGAAGTGGAAGGTGTAAATTAGGCTTAGGACTGATGTGGTGTTCAAAAATGATATATCCAACAATATTTCACAAGTGTTTTTCATCAGAGACTTTTTTTAGTCATAGATTTTAGATATGTAAGAAAATGTTTTTTTTGTTGTAAAACATTACTATACACAGTTGAAGTCGGAAGTTCATCTACACTTAGGTTGGAGTCATTGAAACTCGCTTTTCAACCACTCCACAAATTTCTTGTTAACACACTATAGTTTTGGCAAGTCGGTTAGGACATCTGCTTTGTGCATGACACAAGTCATTTTCGACAGACACATTATTTCACTTATAACTCACTGTTTCACAATTCCAGTGGGTCAGCAGTTTACAAACACTAAGTTGATTGTGTCTTTAAACAGCTGGGAAAATTCCAGAAAATTATGTTGTGGCTTTAGAAGCTAATTAATCATTAATAAGCTAATTGGCATCATTTTAGTCAATTGTTGTTGTACTTTTGGATGTATTTCAAGGCCTACATTCTAACTCAGTGGCTCTTGCTTGACATCGTGGGAAAATCAAAAGTAATCAGCCAGGACCTCAGAAAAAAATGGTTCATCCTTGGGAGCAATTTCCAAACGCTTGTAGGTACCACGTTCATCTGTACAAACAATAGTATGCAACTATAAACACCATGGGACCACGCAGCCATCATACCGCTCAGGAAGGGGGCGCGTTCTGTCTCCTAGAGATGAACATACTTTGTTGCGAAAAGTCCATATCAATCCCAGAACAACAGCAAATGACCTTGTAAAGATGCTGGAGGAAACAGGTACAAAAGTATCTATATCCACAGTAAAACGAGTCCATAACCTGAAAGGCCGCTCAGCAAGGAAGAAGCCACTGCTCCAAAACCGTCATAAAAAAGCCATACTACGGTTTGCAACTGCATATGGGGACAAAGATCATACTTTTTGGAGAAATGTCCTCTGGTCTGATGAAACAAAAATAAAACTGTTTGGCCATAATGACCATTGTTATGTTTGGAGGGAAAAGGGTGAGGATTGCAAGCCAAACCATCTCAACCTTGAAGCACAGGGATGGCAGCATCATGTTGTGGGGGTGCTTTGCTGCAGGAGGGACTGGTGCACTTCACAAAATAGATGGCTTCATGAGGAATGAAAATTATTTGGATATATTGAAGCAACATCTGAAGACATCAGTCAGGAAGTTAATGCATGTGAGCCAAAAAGTTGTGTAGTGACGGTATACAGAAGACAGCCTTATTTAGTAAAAGACCAAGTCCATATTACAGCAAGAACAGCTCAAATAAGCGAAGAAAAATTTGAGTTCATCATTACTTTAAGACATGAAGGACAGTCAATCCAGAATATTTCAAGAACTTTGAAAGTTTCTTCAAGTGCAGTCGCGTAAACCATCAAGCTCTATGATGAAACTGGCTCTCATGAGGACCGCCACAGGAAAGGAAGACCTAGAGTTACCTCTGTCCAAGAAGGAGAGTGATGGAGTGCTGAACCATATGACCTGGCCTCCATAATCACCCATCCTCTTCCCAATTTGAGATGGTTTGGTATGAGTTGGACCACTGAGTGAAGGAAAAGCAGTCAACAAGTGCTCAGCACTCCTTCAAGACTGTTGGAAAAGCATTCCAGGTGAAGCTGGTTGAGAGAATGCCAAGTGTTCAAAGCAGTCATCAAGGCAAAGGGTGGATACTTTGAAGAATCTAAAATATCAAATATATTTTGATTTGTTGAACACTTCATTTTGTTACATCATATCGACCTCTCCAACGTAGCAAGCTAAATAGCTACGTTAGCTAATCAACCAATGCTCAAATGACATACAATAGCATAAAGCCACGACAGTTTCATCATACTATATATTTTCTTATCTTGATCGTCGGCCCTAGCTACTCTTTGGCTATATCTCCAATATTAGTAACAACACAAAATCATACATATAGTGTAACATGCAGACCAAACCGCACGCACGCATGTTGATTTTGTTATCCCACTCCAGATGCGATGAGAATACACAGGTTGAAATATCAAAACAAACTCTTACCAATCATATTAATTTGGGGACAGGTGTAACGGTTGTCGTCTGGAGATAGAGAGGACCAAAGCGCAGGGTGGTTAGTGTCCATCTTTTTAATGGAAAACTGAAAACTTCAAAAACACAAAACAACAACGTGACAACCGAAACAGTTTTATCTGGTGCAGACACACAAAGACTGAAAATATCCACCCAAAAACCCCAACAGAAAACAGGCTACCTAAATATGGTTCCCAGTCAGAGACAATGACTAACACCTAGCTCTGATTGAGAACCATATCAGGCCAAACAAGAAACACAACCTAGAAACACAAAACATAGAATACCCACCCAACTCACGTCCTGACCAACTAAAACAAAGAAATAACTAGGGTCTGTACGTGACAACAGGTTTAAAAGCATTAACCTCTTATTAGTAGGTGGGACTGTAGCGTCCCACCTGGCCAACATCCGGTGGAATTGCAGGTCGCGAAATTCAAACTAGAGAATTATAAATATTTAACTTACATAAAATCACAAGTGTAATACATCAAAATTAAGCTTGACTTCTTGTTAATTCCTGTTAATGTGAAAGCACACCATGCGATTATCTGAGGACAGCGCCCTGCATATAGAACCATGAAAAACATATTTCAACCAGGCAGGTGCGCCACGAATGTCAGAAATAGCGATATAATAAATACCTTACCTTTGATCTTCTGTTGGCACTCCAAAAGGTCCCAGATACATCACAAATTGTAATTTTGTTCGATAATGTCCTTCTTTATATCCATAAAAACTCAGTTTAGCTGTCGTGCTTCAGTCAATAATCCACCCAGTTTCCCTCCATCAAAATGCATACAAAATGAATCCCAAACGTTAGTAATAAACTTTTCCAAACAAGTCAAACAATGTTTATAATCAAACCTTAGGTGCCCTAATACGTAAATAAACGATACAATTTAAGACAGAGAATTGTTATTGTCTTTACCGGAGAAAAATACCAAAGAACGCCATACCAATACCAAATAAAAAACATTTTTGATGGTTTGTCCAGTTTTAGAAACTTTAGTGTTGTTCTATCCAAATCTAACAATTATATGCATATCCTAGTTTCTGGGCCTGAGGCAGTTTACTTTGGAAACACTTTTCATCCGGACATGAAAATACTGCCCGCTACCCAATAGAGGTTAAACATTTATGGCAATTTAGCTAGCGATCTTGCTGTTCCTAGCTAATTTGTCCCGGGATATAAAAAGCATCACAAATAGAACCAAGTTCTATTTTAGTGTCCCTGGATGACGCTCGTTGATGCTCGCGAGCATTGTGGGTGTAATGATTGAATTACATATATGTGTACATTTATTTTGCAATGTGAGCACACGCAACGCAAGCGGTGTGGTCAGCATGTGAGTGTCCAGGCAATGTTGTTCTGCACTAAGATGGCAGTTTACTGATGTTGCAGCATCTTAGCCTGATTTATCCTCACTCTCTGACAATTGTGTAATTCATAAACAACTTAGATATTGAAATGCAAGCAGCTTGTGATGAGACCAGTTACAAAAAGTATTACGAAACCCAAACATAAAAAACATATTTCACTCAAGCCAACCTTACCAACATGATTGTAGTACTATTCATATTAACCTACTGGACTTCCTCAGCACAAACAAAAAAGAATATGAAACAAAGATTATTCACTTTATTTTAAATGATAACGTCATGTGGATGAATCACACATTGTTAAATGTGGTAGCTGCAAGCTCTGTATTTACATTCCTCTCAGTCCAATCACCAAAGACAGCTATAGTAGAGCGGGAGAAGTTACGAGAGAAAAGGGTGGGAGGACTCTCAAACGGTTAATTTAATTGCTTTTCTGATTTTCGTGACCAAGCTTCCTGATGTTAAGTGTACATAATGTTATGCTAGCGCTATCAATAAACTTACACAAACGCTTGGATTGCTCTTGCTGTAAAGCATAATTTCAAAATCTGAGATGACAGGTGGATTAACAAAAGGCTAAATTGTGTTTTCCAATATTGCACTTGTGATTTCATGAATATGAATATTTTTTAGTAATATTATTTGACTGTTGCGCTATGCTATTCAGAGGTTGCTGACGAAAATTATCCCGTGACAGGGATGGGTAGCGTCAAGTAGTTGAAAAAAAGGTTCAATTTAAAAAAATAAAGATGAGGTATTCATTCAAAAATCATGTTAAACACTATTATTGAACACAGAGTGAGTCCATGCAACATAAGCATATTTTTACTCCTGAACTTATTTAGGCTTGCTAAAAAGTTGTTGATTCCAAGAACACAGGATGAGATGTTACTATCCTTTGTGCAAGCACTTCCAAGAGTTAATGAACAGTGAGCGTGGTGAAATTTGGGGAGCGCATCGTCAGTAGTGTACCTTTGGTTCCTAGGGTGTTTCGGCCTTTCACACTATACACCCTCCACAAAGGCGACAGGGTGATCAATCCTACGCTTGCGTCCCATTCCCAATTAGTCATAGGAGTTGCCTTGTTGTTGATAGCCAACATCCCATGGGACTATGCATGGCAGGGGCATCCTCCTCCCTGAGTCAAGCATTGTTGACCGCATACCTCCTGGCCCTCTCACTTCGGGGCCCAGCTGGGGTCTTTCCTCTTCATCCAGAGCCACTGACTGCTGCCTTCTGCCGCCTCCGATACAGCTTTGATTGCCAAACGCTGGCTCTGGCCCTTAATTCCCAGGTCTCTAAGCAGTCTGGTTGTAGATGTTGCCACAAAACCTCTGCAGCCCACCTCCACTGGTCGGACTTCTGTGTTCCAGCCATGATGCCGTGCTTCGGCAGCTAGATCAGCATAACGCAGATGTTTTCGCTCATAAGCCTCATCTACTGAGTCCTCCCAGGGTACTGTGAGCTCAATGATGAAGACCTTATTGAGCGAACGGGACCAGAGCACCATGTCAGGTCTTAGGGTGGTGGTTGCGATCTCCGGAGGAAACACAAGTTGCCGGCCAATGTCAGCTAGCATTTTCCAGTCGCTGGTCTCGCTCTAATGGTGTTGAGCCGCTCTTCGGTGGTTTAGCCCCTTCGCGGACAAAGTTTGTCCGTAAGGAGTGTGATGCTGCTGTGGGTGGTAGGGAGTTGGTGGCAGCTCGCTTGTCCTCCAGGGCGGACGCAAGGTTTTTAAGGACTTGGTTGTGACGCCAAGTGTAGCGTCCTTGGGTGAGGCTTGTTTTACACCCTGTGAGAATGTGCCTGAGGTTTGCTGGCATGGAACATAGGGCACAGTCCGGATCTTCACCATACCATTGGTGAAGATTAACTGGTGTTGGAAGGACGTCATATGTTGCTCTGATGGAAAAGCTCAACCGCCTCACTTCCATGGCCCACAGATCCTTCCAGCTGATCTTCCTCTTCTCCACACTGTCCCATCGAGTCCACTGTCCCTGTTTGGCAAGAGAAACTGCCTTGCAGCCTCCTCCTGATGGTGTACTTCCTGCACTACCATCTTCCGCCGCTCTGGTACAATACTTTTTGACTCAAGACATTTCAGCTTTTCATGTTTTATTAATTCCTAAAAATAAAAATAAACACGTTATTCCACTTTGACCTTATGGGGTTTTGTGTGTAGGCCAGTGGCACAAAACCTCAATTTAATCAATTATAAATTCAGGCTGTAACACAATAAAATGTGGAGTTAATCAAGTGGTTTGAATACCTTCTCCATTGTTTATTACAGGAACATGTATAGCTTCAAAATATGTTCAATAGCTGTCAACTATCTTTTCCTATCCCATAGATTGATGTATTAGACTAGGTCATATGTAGGGTTAAGGAGCAGTTCCACGGACACAGATTATACATAGTCCTGGACTATAAATGATTTTGGCTTTAGATTTTCATGCTTCACAAACGACTTGAACATTTCTATTCTCATAGCTTCTACAGATTGTAAATTAAAAATAAACATTTTTGCAAAAATAATTATTATATTATTGATTGATTGACTATGGCTTTTCAAATGACCCAGTATTGCTGTCTGCAGCGTTAGTTCTAGGCAAATGTTGCAATTCTTCAGCCATTCCTGGACCTGTGACCAAAAACAAGCTACATATGGACAATACCAAAATAAATTATCTAATAACTCTGCCTCCTCACAGCAGAATCTGCAGAGCTGGGAATATATATAACATTCCATTAGCAAGGATTTTGTATAGTAATTTAAATTGAAAAATTTGAAGTTCTGCATCTGGCGTTGTTTTGCGTATCAATTGATAAACCATGTGCCATGGAATGGGTACTCCGAAAATCTATTTTGCAATTTATATGGCACAGCTGTCAGTTTTTTGGTCCTTAAATGAAATTGGTGTATGTTTTTACTTATCACAATTGTCTTTAACCATTTATGTTCTTTAATACAGGGCCGACATACAAGTTCCTTACTTTTTTCCCCTTCTACTTGCCTCTTCCATTTTTGTGGTAATGCTGCAATTAATTGGTTGTAATTTTGGGTAGAGCAGACATTTCCATATGTCTGTGTTAGCTGCATGTGTGACATAACTCCACCAGTCCTATTTATGATATCGTTCACAAAAATTATACCTGTCTTTATAATTATAATGTCTTTGAAAAATAGTTTTTTTTATCAATAAGTATATTTGAATTTAACCACAATATTTATTGTATTATTTGTTCTGTCTTTTCAGGTGGATTAAACTGAAATTGCAACCAACTTTCTAAGTCTTGTTTAAAAAAATAAAGATATTTTGGAGATTATTTCCTTTTCAAACAATCGAAAGTGAGCAGGTCTAATGCTTTAATATTAAATAATTTCTGCCCTCCGAATTCATATTCGTTATTTAAATAGGCCCTTTTAATTTTATCTGGCTTAACTTTCCAAATAAAATTGAAGATTTTATGTTCATATAATTTAAAAAGTACATCTGTAGTTTAATAAAGCCACAGTACTCTAGCACTAGTCAAGTTGCTTATGCTGAAAAGCTTTTTTAGTGGATGTCAAATTAGCTTTTGAATTTCCTGTCTTTTCCGGCTTCAGACAAAAGCTAATATTTCACTTAAAAATATAGTTTTTTGTTTGAATGTACAGTATGCACAGGTATAGCACATTATAATGCAGTCATAATGTATTGTAAGACTTGCCATACAGATATAGGATCTGTAACGGCTTTCTTGTGGTGAAGGAGAGTTGGACCAAAATGCAGCATGATGATGATTCATGATATTTTAATGAAGGAAAAAAACTATACATGAAAAACTACAAAATAATGAAATGTGAAAACCGAAAAAGCCCTATCTGGTGCAAACACAAAGACAGGAACAATCACCCACCAAACACTCAAAGAACATGGCTGCCTAAATATGGTTCCCAATCAGAGACAACGATAAACACCTGCCTCTGATTGAGAACCACTCCAGACAGCCATAGACTTTGCTAGATACCTCCACTAAGCCACACACCCAATAACTAACAAAACCCCAAGACAAAACACACCACAATAAACCCATGTCACACCCCGGCCTGACCAAATAAATAAAGACAAACACAATAATACTTCGACCAGGGCGTGACAGGATC